>NC_090231.1:45745388-46065388 GCF_024489055.1 Chanodichthys erythropterus | reverse complement strand
TTTGTCCATTTCACAATATCTACAAAAGAATCTGCTACCGCTGAAATTCTCCAGAAACCCACCAATGCTATGTGAGCCTAAATTGTCACCAGCTATTGCCCGCAAGATTCCTTTAACGTTCAGTCCGTCTGGAAAATGTATGCCTGTACTTTCAAGGTCTTTAAGGTCATTGACTAAGCACCTCATGACCAATTCTTGACCAAAGTACTTAAAGGTACAATATGTAAAATTTTTGCAGTAAAATATCCAAAAACCACTAGGCTTTTGTTATATATTTTGTCCAGCTGATTACAAACAATATATATAATGTTTTCAACTACTTGTAAATCATGAGAAAATTCCCATTCTAAACAGTGACACGGGGCAGTGCAGTCGCCTGTCAATGATGTCAGTTACCTTTGTTACCGCCTTTACTGACGTAGAAACCACATGACAACAGTGCCGTGGACAAATGCGGAAGTAGAATCTTGCGTCCAGCAAACCACTAGCTTGCTTCAAACAGTTCCTTATTTACTTCTTGCACATTTTATGGTGGATTGTGTTACTTATTTATGGAACATAATTACTGTTTACCATCTGCCGCTGGTTCTGTCGACAAGGACAGCTCCCGTAAACTCATGACCGGAAAAGCGGAAGCAGCGCCGGCGACTGTGTCATAATAAAAGTCCCGCTGCTCATGAGGCGTGTTGATCAATTGCTCCAGCTCCTCGTTCAGCTCCCGCAACACTCGGTCCTGCTCTGCTTCATACTACAGTTAACGTTAATAATCGCATCCACGAACATGAGTTCTTCCAGACTCCAATCCCTATTCTTTTGCAACGTCCGTTGAGATGGAGACCACTTGTCCCAAGTTTCCGCTCTAAAACGTGGCATCATCAAACTACGCCTTTGTTTTGAATAAGCTTCTAGCGACCTCTAGCGGAAAAAAAATATCACAAATTGTACCTTTAAAGTCTTGTTCCCTGCAGAGAAACACCAATTGCATTTGGTCAGTACTTGATCTATTATGAGGAGATATATCTGCTAATGTGAGGTACATTGCTAGAATTTTATGTTTTTTCTTCCCAGACCCAAGAGGGTTCACAACCTCAAAAGCATCTTGATATAGGACCAAGCCTAATGCAGATTCATCTGTGTGATGCAAGTTTGCAGTTATGTTTTCACCATCCCACACATCCTTTAAAATGTCCTTCAACTGGACACGACTGTGCACATCACTGTACTGTTCCCTAACAGACTTGCAGTGAAGAAGAGACTTAATTGTTTGTTTTACAGGTACATACTGCACAAAACACTCTTTTCCTGCTTCATTCTGTCCTAGAAGAATGGGCACAGGCTCGACATAATGAAAACTTTTCTTGAAAAATGTTTTTCTTCGCTGATCTGATCTTAATGTATGATTATTACATGATATAAAAAGATCTTCAGCTTTAAGATTGTCAAGTACCATTCTTATCATTGCCTCTGGAACATCAAGTGAGATTAACTTTTCTTGAAGTCTGAAAAGCAAATGGGACTGATTGATTTCATGTATTGACTGTATGTCTTCAATGACTGTCTGAATGACTGAGGCCGGAAGCAATAGTTTGGCTTGCAATTTCAAATAGAATAGAGCAAGATTCCTTAAAAACAAAGTCTCGTCAACATTTTCAGGACTTACATCTGGTTCCTCATAGTTTTCACCAGTATCAGTCTGTGAATCAGACTGAACATCAATGTCCTGAATCTGAGAGCAGTTGGCTTCAGGAGTTGCTGTAACAGAGTCAATTAAGTAACGCAATAGTTACTTTCCCTGGTAATTAGTTACTTTTTTAATGATGTAACTCAGTTACTAACTCCGTTACTATTTGTGAGAAGTAACTAGTAACTATAACCAATTACTTTTTTAACCCTTTGATGCACAAGCTATGAAAACCCCTTCTAATGTGCAACATGGGTCAAAAATGACCCGTATTCATTTCCTATGTAATTTCAATCATGGTTGAGTGTTTCTTTGCTGAATCTTTGAAATAAATGTATTTTATCATTAATTTATTCCAGGTATTCTTTAAATATCTTGTTTTTGATTGTCAAAAATCATTATGTTCATTTTTTTCTTTCTTACTTTATTAACAAACACAGTTTTTGTATGTCTACATCAATTTTACACACATGGGTCAAAAAGGACCCGTATTCATTTCCTGTGTGTGTGTTTCTTCGCTGAATCTTTGAAAGAAATGTATTCTGTCATTTATTTATTCCAGGTATTCCTTAAATATCTTGTTTTTGATTTTCACAAATCATAGCTTTTGTATTTCTACATCAATTTTACACACATGGGTCAAAAATGACCCATATTAGAAACCTTTGCAAATTTTCGCAAGTAGGAACATATTTACTGCAGACAACTATTCATCCGCCACACATTTCACGTCTCAACATGGCTGCTTTTGTATATTTGATGGAAAGTCATATTATATTTCATAGGCTATATATTATATTTCATAATGTCACAGATCCCTTGTCTTCCTGGACTCCATTTCCCATGATCCTCCTGTTTCATCACCTGCACTCACTTCCCTCGTCAGCTCCTCATCATCACAGATCACCTGCACCTGGACTCTATCATCTGCACTCCCTTTATAATGCACTCACTCCCTGCACTCCTTGTCCGTTCTCTGTTGTGTTTAATGTATGTTTGGTGTTCCTGCCCTGTGTTAATTAAAGTCTCTTACTATTGTGGAAATCCGTATCAGCCTCGTCTCTCTACACCAGCATCCTTAACAGAAGAACGGACCCATTATGCTGGATTTCCACAGAATAATGGAGACTTCCACCGGCTCCCTGGCTCCTGCTCCTCCTACGCCTCTCTCTCATCTGTCAGCCGGCGATCGCCTCATCGGGCTTCTTCAGGTTGGTCGTTCACTGGAGAGGTATGTGGAGGAGTTCGTTGAGCTGGCTTATCTGTCTGACTGGTCCGAAGCTAATTTAATCGCCCTGTTTTTGGACGGTCTGGATGACAACACTCTCCGTTTCCATGAACCTGATTATCGTCTCTCCTTAAGCGAAACTATCAATTTTATTTTGTTTTTGAATAATTCCCAATTCTATGTGGATGAGTGTTGGTCTTCAGTCCGTTCAGAAACACGGTCAGCCGGGCCAGTTAGTCAGTCTCCGTATTCCTCCGCTTACCCCTCCAGTGAACGTCCTTCCTGTCCCACACGGAACCCACACTCCTCAACTGGGTCCCGAAAGCAGAGGAGGAGGAAACAGCCCGCTCCTGTATCTCCAGAGCCCGCTCCTGTATCTCCAGAGCCCGCTCCTGTATCTCCAGAGCCCGCTCCTGTATCTCCAGAGCCCGCTCCTGTATCTCCAGAGCCCGCTCCTGTATCTCCAGAGCCCGCTCCGAACCTGTGCGAGCCGCCAGATCTGGACTGGCTTATTGACTTTTTTAACGAGCCCTCAGCTCCAGCCGCCGCCTACGAGCCCTCAGCTCCAGCCGCCGCCTACGAGCCCTCAGCTCCAGCCGCCGCCTACGAGCCCTCAGCTCCAGCCGCCGCCTACGAGCCCTCAGCTCCAGCCGCCGCCGCCGAGCCCTCAGCTCCAGCCGCCGCCGCCGAGCCCTCAGCTCCAGCCGCCGCCGCCGAGCCCTCAGCTCCAGCCGCCGCCGCCGAGCCTGCCGCTCCAGCCGCCGCCGCCGAGCCTGCCGCTCCAGCAGCCGCCGCCGAGCCTGCCGCTCCAGTCTCCGCCGCCGAGCAAAGCTCTCCAGTCTCCGCCGCCGAGCAAAGCTCTCCAGTCTCCGCCGCCGAGCAAAGCTCTCCAGTCTCCGCCGCCGAGCAAAGCTCTCCAGTCTCCGCCGCCGAGCAAAGTTCTCCAGTCTCCGCCGCCGAGCAAAGTTCTCCAGTCTCCGCCGCCGAGCCAAGTTCTCCAGTCTCTGCCGCCGAGCCAAGTTCTCCAGTCTCTGCCGCCAAACCAGCTCCAGTATCCGCCGCCAAACCAGCTCCATGCTCCTCCACCCACACATTGACTTTATTCCTCGGACTCCGCAATATGATCCTAAACCTCTCCAAGTATTTTTTGGGGGGGGGCCAAGTACCCGTGGGTGGGGGACATGTGGGCGCCACACATGTGGGTGGGCCTCTGACATGGCCTGCCAAGGCTCCTGACCCACCGTGTCCTGCCAAGGCTCCTGACCCGCCGTGGCCTGCCAAGGCTCCTGACCCGCCGTGGCCTGCCAAGGCTCCTGACCCGCCGCGGCCTGCCAAGGCTCCTGACCCGCCGCGGCCTGCCAAGGCTCCTGACCCGCCGTGGCCTGCCAAGGCTCCTGACCCGCCATGGCTCATGGATCCGCCCTGGAGACCTCCACTCCAGTCCACTCATCCCCCGGCACCTGCATGAGGTCTCCAGGGCGCCCGCCCCCCCCTCCCGGTTATTCTATTTACGGCGCGAGGACGCGCCTACCGGGAGGGGGAGGTACTGTCACAGATCCCTTGTCTTCCTGGACTCCATTTCCCATGATCCTCCTGTTTCATCACCTGCACTCACTTCCCTCGTCAGCTCCTCATCATCACAGATCACCTGCACCTGGACTCTTTCATCTGCACTCCCTTTATAATGCACTCACTCCCTGCACTCCTTGTCCGTTCTCTGTTGTGTTTAATGTATGTTTGGTGTTCCTGCCCTGTGTTAATTAAAGTCTCTTACTATTGTGGAAATCCGTATCAGCCTCGTCTCTCTACACCAGCATCCTTAACACATAATCTTTATTTTTTTGTCATAAACCAATGCTACTGGTCACCTTTTACATCTATCAGTGTTCCTGAAAAGTAACAGTTTTGCAGTGGTGTAATGTAACGAAGTAATAATACTTCGTTACAGTACTTAAGTATTTTTTGGGAGAATCTGTACTTTACTTGAGTTTTTATATTTCTGTCAGCTTTTACTTTTACTCCACTACATTTCCTAAATAAATTATATACTTTTACTCTGATACATTTCCCAAAGCATTTTCGTTACTTACTACAAAATAAAGTCGGAAAAACACAGACTGCAAGCAAACATGTGCAAACAAGTGCTCGCACAACCGCGATTGATTTAATTTTCTGGGTTGCGTCCCTTGCTGGAGCGGCTGAGAAGAGTGCGCTGTCATTACGAGCATAGATTATGAGACATTACGAGAGCGGCCTCTAGAGGCGAAATAAAAACTATCACTGATGCCTCGTATGGTTTCTTTTTACACGTGACGTGAGGCTGCGCGCTGCACAGAGCGGGTCACTTCAAAACGATTTAAAACGGACAACAAAACGGTATGTTATACAATGTACACTACATGATGTTTTATTAACAAAATTCGTGAGGAGCAGGTGCAGATTATTAGACTAATTATCACAGGTGGAAAGCATTCAGCTAATCAAGCAATGGAGGTATATATACGGCACACTTACCTCCGTTCGTTTGACAGTTTATCAGCATCCCTCCACCACCCCATCTCCTCACTTCTAAATTCCATCTCTCATAACCACATCCGGGGGGAGTACTCTGGGTTCGGGCCAAAATTCCGAGCTCGGAGCCCTCCCCCTGGACAGCACGCCAAATACGCATTACTCTCTCTATCTAATCATATGTATGTGAACTTGTGAAAGTACATGTTTTCATATCACTAATTACTTTGTCGACTAGATGCTGCATTAGTGGAGAACAGTAGGCTATGTTTGTCGTCGAGGCTGACATTAGTAGTAACCTCAAGCGGTTAAAACAATGTGCCAAAAAAAAAAAAAAAAAAACACCAACTGTTTAATGTCAAGATTGTTACCATTCATTTGCATTAGTTTATAACTATTTGTTCGCTGTTATGCATTCATTATCCGGCGAAGTTGCATATTTAAACTGTATTCTCATACAGCGACAGAAGCTTAACAAATCAGAAATGTAGCCTATACAATTTCAGTTTTTATCGGCACTGTAACACATATTTTGATTAGATAATCATCAATTTTTCTAAAATAGAGCCAAATAATGTGTGAAAGTACACATATAATAGACCCATGCTATGCCTTTGTGTGTAAAGATGGTAATTTTTAAGCATGACTGTTTGGATTTATATGAAATAGTAACATTTTATAATAAGAGTACATTTGTAACATTAAATAAGGTTAATAAAAGTATTGTTCATTTTTAATTTCATCATTTACATTTTAACATTTTAAAGTTGTCTCTTGCATTAGTTATAATGCATTATAAATTAACATGAACGAATCATCAATGTATAATTAATATATTAGTATTTTTTATGTATACAAATTACAATAAACCTTTAGCCAATTTAAAGAAACAAAATGTAAGAGAATTAAAACTGAACACAATCTTGCTGCTAAAACTGTGTATAGAACAATTTTTAATATTTTTTTGCTCCTTTTGTATTTTACATTTACTTGTACTTTTACTTTCAATACTTAAGTACATTTAATATCAAAAAAATACTTTTCATACTTAAGTACAAAAAATATCACAACTTTTACTCAAGTAACATTCTAAACAGCAACTTTAACTTCTACCAAAGTCATTTTCTGGCAAGATATCTATACTTTTACTCAAGTATGGTTTTCGAGTACTTTATACACCACTGCAGTTTTGAACAAGGTTTCTGTCCAACAGTGAAAATATATAATAAGTGTATTTGAATTTGAATATTTGAATATTCTTGTGCTTTTGATTTTCTTTATCTAGAGTGTTAGCGTCTGGTCCTCAACAGAACTGAGGTGGATGATGACATCACTGTAAAAAAAAGTTGAAAGTATACTTTACGAACAGTCGAACACAATTTAAATGTTACAGAAATCTGGTGGAAATTATAAAAAGTTACAAAAATCTGTATGCTGACCCTCACGCACGCATACAAAGTGAAGTATACTTTGGCCTTTAGAATGGTAATGACACAAAAAAAATGTCATTCAAAAAGAAAGAAAACATTTAAATAAGGATTTGTTTATTGAGTAATACCTGGAATAATAAATGATGAAATTAATGTATTGTAATATATGCAATATAAAAAATAACTCATTCAGGTCACTTTAGACCCATGTTGTATATGTCCAAAACTGTTACTTTTCAGGAACACTGACAGATTTAAAGGGTGACCAATTGCATTGATTTATGAAAAAAAAAAAAAAAAAAAAAAATGAAATATATAGCCTAATATATTAAATATAATAAGACTTGCATCCATCAAATATACAAAAGTAGCCTTGTTAAGATGTGGAATGTGTGGCAGATGAACAGTTGTCTGCAGTAAATATGTGTCACAGTCACATGGACTTTCAGTTTGTTTGTTGTCATCTGTCACATGTTCCTTTGTTCTAGTTTCCCGCCACAATCAGTATCCATGGACACTAATCGATTCATCACAGCTGTTTGTCATTTGAGTTCATCAGTCTGTCTATTTAAGTTCCTGTATCTGTTCAGTTAGTTGTCGGGTGTCGTTTGTGTATGTTCCTGTCCGGTTCCTGTATTCCCCAGTTGGATGATCTAGTAAAAGGCTTGTTTGATATAATCTCCTCGTCGTGTGCTTTATACACCATAGGTACTGTAACAATATGTTCCTACTTGCAAAAAGGTGCAAATATTAAAGATTTCTATATGGGTCATTTTTGACCCATGTGTGTAAAATTGATGTAGAAACTGCGTTTGTTTATAAAGTAAGAAATAAAAAATAAACAATTATTTGTTGAAAATCAAAAACAAGATATTTAATGAATACCTGGAATAAATAAATGACAAATTACATTTCTTTCAAAGATTCAGCGAAGAAACACTCAGTCATGATTGAAATAACACAGGGAATGAATACGGGTCATTTTTGACCCATGTGTGTAAAATTGATGTAGACATACAAAAACTGTGTTTGTTAATAAAGTAAAAAAGAAAAAATGAACATTGTTAGCTATCTGTAAAGCTAGTTCACACACACTAGTAAAGACAGAATAGTCTCCAATAAAGAACCAGGAAGCATCTTGCTCGTTTAGTGTGTATTACTGGAAAGACTGTAAAACTGCAACATACAGAAACAAAAATAATGCATATTACAATCTCAATAGGGTGAATAGACAATGCAAATATAAAATAAGTAGCTTAGAATAAACTAAAACCCTCAAAAAAACGATCTCATTAGCAAGCGATTAGCACGATGCTAACATACATGGAAAATGCCATAGGGAAGCTAACAGTACTAGCGCCACATTTTCTTACAAATTACAAATAGAAAACATGGTAAAATGACTAAATTTGGCATCTAATGGAAGCAAAGATCACTATCAAACAAATACTTACAGACAGATAGTTTTAGGGACCAAAATAGTGATTTACAGACTTAAACACTCTGGAGTCTGACTTGCTGTAGGAAGGTTAGGAGAATAACTGAACTACGGTAGCTCTGCGTGGACAAAACACAAGAAACTCAAAAACACAAATAACTCTCCCCACAAGGGGGCAGTACACTCCCCGCCTGGTATACTGCTATAACACTATTAACCTTTAACTAACAACACAATTTCCGAAATAGGTCTTGTGTACACCTTAGCTGTACCTTCTTTAATTATTCGTACATCTACTTTACGTACTCTTTTATCACGACCAGGATAAATGGCCACAATAAGTCCAGTAGGCCATTCGTTTCTTTTGACCTGAGTGTCCTTAAGGAGAACAACGTCACCAATGGCTAAGTTTGGTTGATCTGCTTGCCATTTTCTTCTTGGTTGAAGGGTAGCAAGATACTCTTCTCGCCATCTTTTCCAGAATGAGTTGGCAAGACTTTGCACCTGTTTCCATTGCTTACGGTACAAATCCTTAGGATCAAAGTCTCCAGGTGGAATAGAGACGGGACAGATTTTCTGAGTGAGAAGGGCGCTTGGAGTCAACAAGTCAGGTTGCTGAGGATCGGATGACACGGGTACTAATGGACGACCATTCATTATGGCTGTTACCTCTGCCATGAGCGTCACAAGTACTTCATGAGTCAGATTTGGAGAGTGAACTTTCAGCAGCATAGCGTCCAAAATACGTCGGGCCACTCCGATCATTCTCTCCCACACCCCTCCCATGTGAGAGGAGTGAGGTGGGTTAAACTTCCAAGTGCACGTCTCATTTTTGAGGAAGGAGTGAAGCTCTGGGTCTTCTGAACTTATCTGAAGCTCTTTGCACGCTCCAACAAAATTCGTTCCACAATCTGATCGAAAGAGCTTGGTGGGGCCTCTTATGGCCAGGAACCTTCTGAGAGCATTTATGAAACTTGAAGTTGAGAGAGACTCAACTACCTCGATGTGAACTGCTCGTGTGACTAAACAGGTAAACATTACTGCCCAGCGTTTGTTCTCTAACACTCCACCTCTTGTCCTCCGGATACTGATGTTCCATGGACCAAATATATCCACTCCAACATGTGTAAAAGGAGGAGTTTGAATGAGACGATCAGCTGGAATGTCTGCCATCTTTTGTTGTTGTACATTTCCTCTTAACCTGCGACAAGTTGTACATTTGTTGAGAAGATTTGTCACCAACCTTTTTCCTCCAAGGATCCACAGTCCAGCAGACCTGATGGCTCCTTCTGTGATGTGTCTACCTTGGTGCACAACCTGTTCGTGGTAGAACTGAACCAGCAAAGCGGCAATGTGATGCTTCTTTGGAATAACGATGGGCTGGCTTTGTTCTTGAGTAATTTCAGCAGAAGTCACACGTCCTCCTACTCGCACCAGTCCTTCTTTGTCCAAAAACACATTGAGATTCTTCAGTGAACTGTGTTTTAGTATGTCCTCTCCTCTGTTCAAAGTTTTTATTTCCTTTTCAAATGTCTCGCCTTGAACAGTTCGTACAATAACTAATTTTGCTTGTGTTAGAGCGTCCATCTTTGATTCATTTGAATCAGGAGCTTTTGAGATAGATCTGACCTTTCCAATGAGTTTGGCGATAGCTTGTGTAAGACGTTTCCAACTGGAGAAGCGCTCAAACCTCTGTGAGCCGAGCGATTTTATTGCAGTAGTAGTTGCAAATGTTGAGACTTGTGGGCGGACTTCAATGTCTGTGGCAGGTTCAACAAGTTGAAAGTTGTTTGGTTGCACAGTACACTCTCCATCACTTTTCCTCAAGAAGTCGGGACCAGTAAACCAATTGGTATAACTCAGTAGTGAAGCCGGCACATGTCGTGTTCCATGATCGGCAGGATTGCTTTCCGTGCTCACAAAGTGCCACTGACTGGGTTCAGATGACTTTCTGATGCGAGCAACACGGTTGGCGACGTAGACATAGAACCTACGGCTGGTGTTGTAGATGTAGCCTAAGACTACTCGGCTATCAGTGTAGTATTTCACTTTGTGTATTTCTATGTCAAGTTCATATAGTAGCATGTCTGCCAGCTCCACCGCCAGAACTGAAGCGCATAGCTCCAAGCGAGGTACAGTGTGGACTTGTCTAGGAGCTAATTTGGACTTGCCCATGCAGAAGCCTACGTGGATGTGACCTTCGCTGTCTATGGCTCGAAGGTACGCAACCGCTGATATGGCTGATGTAGAAGCGTCTGCAAAGACACACAGCTCTCTTTGACAGGTCGATTGCAGTGACGTGTTCACATACTGTCTAGGAATTTGTAGTTTTTCAAGGTCAACAAGCGAGTTTCTCCAAGATTTCCATTGTGCCTCTTTTTCTGCTGGCAGTGGAGTATCCCATTCACAGTTCTCTGAGCACAATTCTCTGATGAGAGCCTTGCCTTGCATGATAATGGGGGCTGCAAACCCAAGGGGATCATAGAAGCTGTTAACAGCAGAAAGAATGCCCCTTCTTGTGAATGGCTTGTCTTCTCTTGACACAAGGAAGGTGAAACAGTCATTTTGCAAATCCCAGTTAAGCCCCAAACTTCTCTGTAAGGGCAGGGGCTCTGCACCAAGGTCAAGGTTTTTCAGTTCCTTTGCACGTTCTTCAGATGGAAACGCTTCCATTACATCTGGGCTGTTGGAGGCTATTTTGTGCAAGCGAATGTTAGAGTCTGCAAGCATTTCCTTGGTGCTTTTCAGAGTTTGGATGGCACTGGAAACTGAAGGAAAGGAAGCCAGTCCGTCGTCAACGTAAAAGTTTTTAAGAACAAACTGTATGGCCTCATCACTGTACTCATCTTGTGTAGCCAGAGCCGCCCTCCGGAGGCCATATATTGCTATGGCGGGAGATGGGCTATTTCCAAACACGTGTACAGTCATCCTGTACTCTCTGATGGCCTTTGTGGGATCGTTACCTTCGTACCACAGGAAACGCACAAAGTCACGGTGATCCTCACGAATGACAAAACAATAGAACATTTGCTCTATGTCCGCAGTGATTGCCACAGGTTCTTTGCGGAAACGCAAGAGGACCCCAATAAGTGTGTTGTTCATGTCTGGGCCGCTCAACAAAACATCGTTCAGAGACGTGTCTTTATGAGTTGCACTAGAGTCAAATACTACACGTATCTGGTTAGGTTTGCGAGGATGGTAGACACCAAAAAACGGTAGGTACCAACACTCTTGGTCTTTGTCGAGTGGCAGGACGGGTTCTGCATGTCCTGACTCAAACATTTTCTGCATAAAGTTCAAGAAATGTTCTTTCATGTGGGGCTTTTTGTCAAGCACACGAAGCAGTGAATTGAGACGTTTGACTGCTTGGTCTCGGTTGTTGGGTAGTCTGTGCCTGTTTGTTTTGAAGGGTAGTGGCGCCACCCAGCTGTTGGACTCATCCATAAACATTTGCTCATCCATGATCTCCAGGAAGAGTTCATCATCCACTGACATGGCGGGTTTGTCATCATGTGGAGTTCTCATGAACAATTTGTTAGTGAGACAGTCGTTTTCGTCTATATCAATCAAGCTGGTCATGTTCAAAGAGTTAAATGGGGAGTAAGTGCTCAGGACCTTTTCTTTGACATGGAATGAGTTGGGGCAAGAGTCCAAAAGAGATGTGCGTCCGTTGCCCAACACTGTTGTGCGGTAAACACTGACTTTGCTAGGCACATGAGCACCCCCAAGGCAGACCTCTCCTATTATGACCCAGCCAAGGTCAAGGCGCTGGGCGTACGGAGCATTGTGGGGGCCATTGTAGTGTTCTCTGACCTTGTGCACTCGTGATATATCTCGTCCGAGGAGGACCAGTATTGAAGCATTAGGGTCCAAATCTGGAATCTTGTCTACCAGATGCTTGAGGTGAGTGTGGTGTTTTGCGACCTCCGGTGTCGGGATCTCTGACCGATCATCTGGGAGCATGTTGCACTCGATTAATGTGGGAAGCCGGACGCTCGTGTTGCCGTCGAGAGACTCAACAATGAAACCGTCAGCTTGGCATGCCCTTGTCTCACTTACACCTGAGCAGGTTTTCAACGTGTAAACTTTGGTGCCTGTGTTAACGTTAAAGATCTCAAAGAATTCTGTCTTTGCTAAAGACCTATTGCTTTGCTCGTCTAACACAGCATAGGCTTTCACTGCTTTCTCTTTGTGTCCAGCAGGATAAATGTTTACTAGACAGATTTTGGAGCATGAGCGTGAGCTATTACCTTTTCCACAGATCTCTGTACATTTGGACACAATGGCTTGCATAGGACTTTCTGATTGCTCCCCGCCATGCCCATCTGGGGCTGCAGAGCCTGGAGCTTCTGTTTTCCAGGGTGCTGGTCCAGGGTGCAGCGCGGTGGTGTGGTGATCGCTTTTACACTCATTGCAATGTACACTCATGTCACAGTCTTTTGCCATGTGGTCGACAGAGGAACAGCACTTATAACAAATGTTCTTTTCTTTCAGAATGGCCTTTCTCTCATCCAAGGTCTTTGCTCTGAAACCACGACACTTGCGGAGGGAGTGTGGTTTGTTGTGGAGTGGGCACAGCTTATCTGGTTCAACCATTTTTTTTTCAGAATGGTCACAATAGCCCTTTGGAGCAGTTATTTCAGTTTTTCGAACAGATACTGCCGATTTGAAGTTGGGTTTGTTCAGTCTTTCAGGCCTGTAAACACTTGGGCAACCAGTAGAGAGCAAGGGGGCAAAGCTAGGGTCATTGAGGGTTTTAGCTTTGTCGCACACAAACTTCACGAAAACAGGGAATGGTGGGTAGGAAGCATGGTGTTGCTCTTTGTAGTAGGATGCTGAAATAATCCATTTCTCTTGGAGGTGGAATGGGAGTTTTTGAACAATAGGAGTGATGCCCCGGGACGTATCTAAGTAACTCAGGCCAGGTAGGAGACCATCTACACGTGCAGCATCAAGTTCAGAGATGAGATCACCTAGCTCCCTCAACTTGTGATTTTCTCTGTTTGTGATTTTGGGAAAATCTTCCAACTTTTTCAGGAGAGCATTCTCTATCGCTTCAGGGGACCCATAGCTGTCCTCCAGTCTTTGCCACACCATTTTGACACCAGCTGTGGCGTCATAGGTGTATACAGCCCTTAATCGTTTTGCTTGCTCAGATGATTTGGGGCCTAACCACTTGCAGAGGAGATCCAACTCCTCTCTTGGGGATAAATAGAGTCCTGCAATAGCGTTCAAAAAGGATGCCTTCCAAGCCCAGTAATTTTCAGGCTTATCATCAAACGTCAAAAGCCCTGAGCTAACCAACTCCCTACGAACTAAATATTTAGCTAAGTCTGATGTGATTGGGGAATTGGACTCGTTTGCACTAACAACAGGGAGTGGGGACGATAGCCTTGGCTGGGAAGGGGCGGACTGATTGGAGTGTGGCTGGAAACTGCGGTCAGTAGTAACTGGGGTTGGATGGCATGAGTGAGATGCGAAAAAGGCATTTTTGAACGAGCTTTTGGCATAAGAACAATCTGCTCCACTGGTGATGCCATACTGTGAGGAATGCGTCACTGGTAGCTGTTGAAACCCATATTCACTAATCTCACTGTTTTGTATGCTGTGCTCTTTGACTTTATTTTGCACAAAATCATCATTGTACTTTACTCGCTGAGCTGCTGGAAGCACTAACGTGGTAGCTTGTGCGGACTCAAAGTGGATATTAGCCGTCGGAGGTGGAACTGGTATGGGCTGAACAACGTTGTCGCTATTTTTTGGAAACCAGGTATCTTCACCTTCTTCCTCGGCTGCTGCCTCCAGGACCTCTGCTTCGGCGTTGGCGGCTGCAGCCGCACTCTGTAGACGCAGTTTGAGGCGGTCAGCTCTGAGCTCTGCTTTCTTTTTTGCAGCTTCAGCTTCAATATGGGCTTGTTCCTTTATCACCTCCGCTTCTCTTTCAGCGTATGATGCCTGTGCTTGAGCGGCAGCTGCTTTAGCACGTGCTTTTGCTGCCAAAATGCTTGTGGTGGACCATTGACTGGCACGTGACCTCTGACTGGCATGAGACCGCCGACTGGCACTTGAGCTCTGACTGGCATGAGACCGCTGACTGGCACATGAGATGTTGGAACAGTTCGATCTTGTTTCCCACCGGTCACCAACGTTGCTGACTGTACTTTGGTGGTCAGGGACAGCAGTGTTGTCTTCTGTATCGACTTTTGGCTGACCTTCCATTTGTCTTTTTACTATTCTGTCTTTACTAGTGTGTGTGAACTAGCTTTACAGATAGCTAACAGTCTCCAATAAAGAACCAGGAAGCATCTTGCTCGTTTAGTGTGTATTACTGGAAAGACTGTAAAACTGCAACATACAGAAACAAAAATAATGCATATTACAATCTCAATAGGGTGAATAGACAATGCAAATATAAAATAAGTAGCTTAGAATAAACTAAAACCCTCAAAAAAACGATCTCATTAGCAAGCGATTAGCACGATGCTAACATACATGGAAAATGCCATAGGGAAGCTAACAGTACTAGCGCCACATATTTTCTTACAAATTACAAATAGAAAACATGGTAAAATGACTAAATTTGGCATCTAATGGAAGCAAAGATCACTATCAAACAAATACTTACAGACAGATATTTTTAGGGACCAAAATAGTGATTTACAGACTTAAACACTCTGGAGTCTGACTTGCTGTAGGAAGGTTAGGAGAATAACTGAACTACGGTAGCTCTGCGTGGACAAAACACAAGAAACTCAAAAACACAAATAACTCTCCCCACAAGGGGGCAGTACAAACATAATGACCTTTAACAATCAAAAACAAGATATTTAAGGAATACCTGGAATAAATAAATTATAAAATACATTTCTTTTATAGATTTAGCAAAGAAACACTCAACATGATTGAAATTACATAGGAAATTAATACGGGTCATTTTTGACCCATGTTGCGCATTAGATATGGAGGACCAAACCTGCAGAAATTAAAAATGAATAAATGAATAAATAAATGAATGAATGAATAAATATATAGATGAATAAATAGATAAATAGGTAAATAAATGTGATAATATGAAAATAAATTAATGAATAAATGACAATAAAATAAATATAATTCATTTTTAATAAAATTCATTTTTTAATTTAATTTACTGTTTTCTGTGTTTATACATTGTTACATTTTTAAAACTTTTTTTTATTTATTTTTATATTTATATATTATTTTTACATTTATTTTTAGATTTATATATGTATGTATGCATTCATTTATTTTTAGATTTATTTATTCCCACATGTATTTATTTTTAGATTTATTTATTTATTGATTCATTTATTTTTACTTTTCCGTGTGTAACATGGAAATGAGGAAGGCGGTCCTTCTGTAGCTTCAGTGCATCATTGGTTAAGAGCTCATGCACAGAATCGTCAGGCCAGCTAAACGATAGAGATCGGAGTTTGCAACGAAAATGGCGGCAGCCGTAGAGTTGTAAGTTATTTTCACCTACTGTTATTCGCGTTATGCCGAAATATGTAAACTATTTTCCAGAAATAAAAACACAAAGCTGAAGCTACTTATGTGATCCCCCACAGCATCATCGTCATCGAGTCTGGAACCGTCGACGTCAGACGCTAGGGTGATGACGCCTAGAGTCAGACACTCAGTGGACGATTGGTTAGATTATTAATAGCTATAACTTTAGCAAAATGACAAATAACGTTAATGCAGTAAATGTTTTAAATTGGGAGCACGGAGAAAACTTCATACGACGATCAGATGGTCTCATATCGACATTGTTAACGTGGGTAGACGATATGAAGAAGTGGCCAGAGGAAACCATGGGACTGTCAGGAGTTGATGGAGCAGCATGTAAAGGGTGTAGGTGAAGAATACTGGAATTATTTTAAATCAGCTTTGTAAAACAAGAGATAACTTTGTGATTTGTTTTAGAAAATGTATCATTTAATACAAGTTGTATAAAATCAGTTGTAAGAGTGTTTGTTGTTATCAGGAAGCTAGAGAACTTTTACTGACCTTCATGTAATGTTTCACCATTTAATTTTCATATGCAATAAACCAAGATGGAATTTATTTGCAAACTTGACATGACTTCATTCCTTCCAGTTTTAAGGGGAATCTACAGAGCTTACATTATATGGTTTTATAAGAAATTACTGACAGCTAACATCTGGCTACATTGTAAAGATTAAAACAAAACTTGACAAAAGATAACCTTTACAATATGATAATGTTTATAGAAATAACTTTACAGATAAGTAACATAGTAAAGGTTTATAAAAAATAACTACATACACTATTTACACTGATTAGTTAAATCAAAACTACAGCACAGACAGAAGTGGAAGGCACCTACAAATCAACACTTATTCCTCCTCTACATCAGAAATCATGTTGCTTAGGTTACACAGGACAAATTCTCTAAATGATCAATTTTAGGGGTGAGTTTAATTGGAACTGTTTTAAGAAAGGATTTTGAAGTTTTTCAGTCATATGACCACTTGGCGATGGTGATTTCTTCGGAGAGTCTCTCTTTGTGAATGCTGGAATGACGAGTTTCACCTTCCTTTCATAGTGGAAATCGGTAATGGTGAAGCCTCTGTCTGCATTTACTTCAGCGCCTGGACAAAGGTATTCCAGGAACTGAATTTGCAGTTATGAATTTATCACAACACCAGGATTTGAAACACCAAACCTTTAAGCAAGATCACCCTGCAATAAATTAAGACACAGCTTCATCAGTAATCAGGAGCTGATCCCAAGTGTGTAGCTGGAAGCTGTTTGTGTATGTATTGGTAAGGTGCTCGGCGACTGAATGAAACGCATCCGATGTCAACCCTGTGTGCTGACAAAGATGGTTGTTTCTCAGCAGAGTTGTGTACAATGGCGCTGGCTCAACGCATTGCATTCTCATATCAGATGTAGGTGGCTTCAGGTTGACATGCGATTTTGATGTGTAGTTGTGGTCAGAGACAGATGGATCCTCCTATTGTGTTTCTGCATCACAGTTCAGGGCATGTGGATGTGAGCATCTTCACTGTTGTCTACATCACTGACGCTCATCGATGCATCTGTGGAAATAGTATAACCAAACACATTTTTACATTAGTAATAATACATCATGAGAATGAATATACAATGCCACTCATACTTGAACAGAACAGTGTGAGAGAGAGATGCATTAAAAACGAGACAGTATATACACAATAACTCTAGTATTGATGCGTACATCAATATCAATATGAGAGATGTTGCTAGATTGCCTGCTATCATCTGCAATCTCTGTAATTTACAGGAATAATGTAAACTACTGTAAGACTATTGTACCATAGTACTACAGTAAATGTTCTATCGTAAATATGAAATATACAGGTGACAATGGTAATAGTGCAAGATTCATTGTGTTTTGTGAATGTAACGAGCAGGGCGGGCGAGAGCCGTGAGGGAATGGCGCGAGGCCGGTGACGCGAGTGATAATGAGCATCACCTGGGAGGCGTGCCGGCCTCGAGTCTCTCACGGAGGAGCTCCGGAGGCATAAAAGGAGGAGCGACATCAGTGAAGGACGAGAGAGGACCAGGCCTGGACTTTATTTTATGTTTTATTATGTTTGTGTGGCCGGCAGACGTCCGCGAGGGTCTGCCGGCATTACTTTCGTTTTGTTTCTTTGTTTATTTTATATTAAAGTGTTGTTGAATGTTCGCCGGTTCCCGCCTCCTTCTTCCCATAACTACTAACCTCGTTACATTGGTGCCGAAACCCGGGAGGAAGGAGGGACATGCTGTTGAAGAGCCCTCGCTGCTGAGGGGGATCGCGGTGCTGCGGAGTTCGGGCAGCGCGGGAGTGTGTGTAGACCACGAGAGGCTGCCCGAGGCGGTGGTGCTGGAGCCTTGTGAAAGGTGAGACGGAGACCCGGATGCCGTGCTCCTGGGACGAGGTGGGGTGGCTGCCGTCCTGGACCTGGAGGGAGCGGAGGAGTCGCCGCCGTCTGCCGTGGGCCGGAGCCTGCTGCCGTCCGCCATGAAGGGGAGGAGCAGGGGACGGGGGACTCGCTACCGGCTGCCCTCAGTCGGAGGAGCCATCGCCGGCCGCCAGGAGGCGGTCGAGGATCGGGCCGTCCACCGAGCGTCCAGTGCCACCGCATGGCACCGCGAGAAAGAGCCTCTTGGCAGGCTGAGGACCGAGCGGCAGTGTGTCGGGGAACCGGACCAAGAATTTTTTTTTTCCTCTTTCTTTTTCCTCTCTCCCCTCTTTCGTTCTGTCGCTCCCCTTGCTTCCGTCTCCTTTCTCTCGTCTCGTCTGTCCTTACCCCTAGGTGCTGCGGCCGCCGAGACAGGCCCCGGGGGGGAGTAAGCGCAGTCGCGGGAGTACCCCCCGGCCTGCGAGGGGCGTTGGGGGTATGTGACGAGCAGGGCGGGCGAGAGCCGTGAGGGAACGGCGCGAGGCCGGTGACGCGAGTGATAATGAGCGTCACCTGCGAGGCGTGCCGGCCTCGAGTCTCTCACGGAGGAGCTCCGGAGGCATAAAAGGAGGAGCGACTACAATGAAGGACGAGAGAGGACCAGGCCTGGACTTTATTTTATGTTATATTATGTTTGTGTGGCCGGCAGACGTCCGCGAGGGTCTGCCGGCATTACTTTCGTTTTGTTTCTTTGTTTATTTTATATTAAAGTGTTGTTGAATGTTCGCCGGTTCCCGCCTCCTTCTTCCCATAACTACTAACCTCGTTACAGTGAATATTACGGATCTCAAATTCATAGAACGGACTTCACAAATCTATCGTTAGGTTAACAAGCACATGGCTAGCTAAGTTAGCTTACCTGAATCTGACAACCTGTTCAGCATCTGGCGTGACTTCTTTACGGGAACATCGTAGCCGAGACATTTCTCGGGTAAGGGTGTTCGTCAGTCAGCTTCCCGTCCATGAAATGTGGGCACTTCAAGTTTAGCGCCTTCAGCCATTGCCTCAGGTGCTCCTCCTCGTCTTAAGGAGGTGGGTGTTGAATTGTAAAGTGCAGCGCAACACTCCGACCACTTAATATAATCTACCGTTACAGTTATAGGATTACGGCTAGAGACTAGCATTAGGTCCCTCTCAACCAGAAGTAAGATAACTAAACGAACGCAATGGTGTCACCCTTGTTGTCGTGAAAATAACGCGCAAGAGCTACAACCTGTCACTACACAGCCAGAGTAATCGAGCAAGCGCTTCAATCAATGATGAACCAATGGTAAGCAAGACCAACCCACCTAATTATCATACATGACAAAGAAATGTAAAAATAAATATGAAGATAAATTTAAAAAGTTGAAATAAATAAATGTTACAATAAATAAATCTGGAAATAAATACATATTGGAATAAATAAATATAAAAATAAATGAATGCATAAAATAAGTAAATATAAAATAAATGGAAAAAATAAATAAAATAATATGTTCATTTATTTATTCATTTATTCATTTTTAATTTCTGCAGGTTTGGTCCTCCATAATTAGAAGGGTAGTGATACAAAAAAAAAAAAAAAAAAAAAAATTAAATGAGGATTTGTGATGATCAAAAAGAAGTTAATTGAGGAATACCTGGAATACTGAATGATGAAATTAATTTCTTGCAAAGATATAGAAAATAAAAACTAAGCCGGGTCATTTTTGACCCATGTTATGCATCAAAGGGTTAAAGTAACGTGCCCAACACTGCATATGATACAGTTAAGCAACATCACATGACCAAGAGTGCCAAATAATACCATGATTGAAAATATGACACTGATTTCATATGGCAGTTCTATAAACAAGTAATTAATATGAATTTACATTTTAGACGCAATATTGACTGTTTTCGTTCTATTTTAGCAGCGAAAATAGTTCAAACAAAGATCACAGCTGAAGCGCATCACTCTCACAACAACACTTGGGCTTTTGCCTATTATTACCTCGCTGATCTCTCTTGCCAACTTTGGTGGTCTTTGATTAAAGAAACACTGTATATCCTTAGTCACTGTAACACGAGGTAGCTCAGCATAGTTGTTTAAAAAATGACAGCTAACATTAAGCGGCAGAGCTATGCACACAACCAAACATTTCCGCGCTCACTATCGACAAACCAATCAAATCTGTTTATTTATTTATTTATTTATTTTTTTTTTAATCAGACCAAACACATTTTTATCCAGGAGTTATGTATTTACAAAACGATAACTTTTGATAATAGTAGCCTTTTGTTAAAAAAAGAAAGGACTGGTGGTTGAACCACAGTGACCATAGTGAACCACTGCAGTCACATGAACTGTATTAAATATGTTTTTAGTAGCTTTCTGGGCATTGAAAAAGGGAGTGTTATTGCTGGCGATGCAGGCCTTACTGAGCCATTGGGTTTTATCAAAAATATCTTAATTTGTGTTCTGAAGATGAACAAAGATCTTACGGGTGGTGAACGACATAAGGGTGAACTAACCCTTTAAGTTCTACTTAAGCACTCTACAGTTCAGCTAAATCCATTTAATATACATTAAACTAATACATTTTAATTTAATCGCAATTAACACACGATTAAGTGAAAACATTACATTCAGTTTGCACTTCTTTCAAAAGTATATTTTTTTAGAGTATATTATTTCCATAGTAAGAACTCTTTTTAAAAGTATGCTAAATTTTACTTTTCTCCTCAAGCAATGTCACCACCTGGTTCAATGAAGAAATGAACGAATGAATTAATCAGTGAATGAATCTGAATGCTCTTTTTGGTGTCTTGTGCTTGATAACACCTAATGCTTTGACTTTTTTCCAAACTATTTTCATTGACGAAGAAATATAATATACTGTAACACAATATAGTACAAAGCAACCAGCCGACTTTTGTCATTAATGTAAGTACCTTATATTAACTCTTATTTGTTTATATATTTTAATAAAGGCCTTCTGAAGTGAAGTGATGCATTTGTGTAAAAAATTATCCATATTTAAACAAGTTATGAAGTAAAATATCTACAGTAGCTTCTGCCAGACTGCCTTATATGGATATTTTTTACACAGACGCATCCCTTAACTTCAGAAGGCTTTTGTTAACCCACCGGAGCCGTGTGGAGTACATGTTTATGATGGATGGATGTGGATGGAAGCATTTTCTTCAGCTCATACTCATTGGTCCCATTCACTGACATTATAAAGCTTGGATACGTAAGGATATTTATTAATATTTCTCCGATTATGTTCATCAGAAAGAAGAAAATCATATACACCTAGGATGGTTTAAGGGTGAGTAAAGCTTGGGCTAATTTTCATTTGAAAGTGAACTAATCCTTTAGGCCCCATTTACACTGCATGGTTCAAGTGACCCAATTCCATTTTTTTTTGTCCCACGTGGCCCAGATCGGACATGTACGGAGCCCCTGAAGGGACATAGTGGTGGAAAAAAATTGGGATGGGAGAATTTTATTTTTTTTTTCAAATTGTTTGCATTCCCTTGCAAAACTTTGAGTTCCCCCAAAAAATGTTGCGTTCCCACGCAAAGATATTTGCATTTCCTGGCAAAGATAATATCATTCCCTTGCTGTGAGCTCGGACAAACACTTCCTCTTTAATGTCCCACTGGATGGCAGTAGTGTTTCAATTCCCTTTCGATACTCTCACTCATACTGCGTATGGGGAAAAGCTCCTTTTTCCTCCTCGCTGAAGCCTTTTTCAATAGCGCAGTGTAACTGCACGTCTATTGGCTCAAAGGAATGAAACTCTTTGAACCAATGATGCCGCGCGAGCCTATGGCGAAAAAGTGCGCAACAAGCCTGCCAAAATGGGCGTGGCTTATGGCTATATAAGCCGGCGTTTCGCCAAGGGATACAGTTCTCTCTCCTTCAGCGACGACTACGCTTCGCTGGATCCTTGCTGATCGCCTTCACTGCTGGAACGAGCTCTCCGCCGTAGAAAGAGACTTCGCAGAGGACAGCTGAAGACCGCCGCCCAGAGCGCCGCTCTCGACCGCCCGCCGCGAGCTTCTGGTTTCGCTCTCAGTGAATCTCCTGATGCCATCCGGGGAGTTTTACAAGCGCCTTCAAGCGGATTCTTCCACCGCTGCTTAAGAGCTTCTTCCGCGGTTGTTGCCGCTCTAAAAGAGCCCACCCAAGCGCCGTTTTTACGGCGGCGGCATTGTTTAACACTCTGAGGTCTGAAAACGTGCCGGCGCGTTTTGCAGGGTTTTTTTTTTCACATTGCAGCAAAACTCCGTCATTTTTTGTCATAGAGACATAAGTAATATATCAATTGAAACTATAGAATATATTCTTTTATTTTTATACACTCAGAGTAAAAACACAATGTTGTGCTTTTTGTAAAATAAAGAAAACTAACATGATGCGTGATTTCTCCTCTCCCTCTGAACGAAGTCCAATCTGATAGTTCTCAGAAAATGAACTGTAACTTAGTGAATACTAATCACAGAAAAATTAAACTTATGTCTAAAAAAAGGTTAATATGTCAGGTTTTAAATCATGTAAGTCAAATCGAAAACAAACCTTCTGTGTTTATGTAATCTGTATGAAATGAGAGCCATGTCAGAAGTCCGTGATTCAGCTCATTATCCGCTAATGCGGCCACGCCCATGGAGCCAGCGCGATTCAGACGCAAATTCAGAGGCAATACATGCATTCGTCTCAATCGTGTATTTATTGTCTTGAAAAGTGTTTATCTGGATGTAAAAGTCATGGTTAGGGAGCTCTAGAAGACATGCAGTTAGTTCCTGTTTTCTTTTCTTCTATAGATGAATTTTTGTTTCTTTAGCGCCCTCCGGCTGCAGTATGAATTGGAAACGTCTCGGTTACGTATGTAACCCTCGTTCCCTGAAGGAGGGAACAGAGACGTAAGTCAGTAGTGACCGACGAATTGGGATATCGCTTAGAGAGCCCTATCATCTTCGTGTAAACTAAAACAAGCCAATGGAATTGGCGTGCGATATTTGCATAATGCGCACCGCCCCCGGCAGGTGTATATAAATAGGAAGCAGATGCAATCGCACTCTGTTTTTCGCTGAGGAGACAACTGGTGTCCGCACTACAGCGAGGGTACAGAAACTGTGGCGACGGGACGTACATCTCCGTTCCCTCCTTCAGGGAACGAGGGTTACATACGTAACCGAGACGTTCCCTTTCAGTCGGTCACGTTCGACGTACGTCAGTAGTGACCGACGAATTGGGATCCCAACTAAAGCGCCACAGTTACGAAACCCCTTCCAGTGCCCAGCGCAAGCTCAGCCGCCCATAGCACCGGCTGGCGGTGAAGGGGGCGAGCTTACACCGAGAGAGTCTACTGCTGTCTAACCAATACCCACTAAGTAAACTAGACACACTGGGGAAGCGAACCCGTAAGGGACGCTGCGGAGACCACTACCTACCCAATGGGGGAGGAGTTTACGTGGGGAACACACACATGGACTGGCCCGGGGGGCAGTACGCATATGGAGTCCCTGGGATGTCCGCAATGTCCGAGCCGAAGGGGGAGGCGGAGGAACTCGACAGGGTTCGCCAAGCGGGGAACACGACTGGAGTGAAAGTATGCACGAATCCAGCCAGTGGCGGGTATGGCATTGCAAGCCGACACTTAGAGTGGGTACAACACGTCTACCGACTAGTGGATGCGAGTACACGTGAGGATACCGGCTCTACACGTAGGCTATAAAACCTAGCGAACGTGTTTGGTGTCGCCCAGCCCGCAGCTCTACAGATATCTGTCAGCGAGGCGCCATGAGCCAGCGCCCAGGAAGAGGCCACCCCTCTGGTGGAGTGGGCTCTCAACCCGAGCGGGCAAGGCACGCCCTGGGATTCGTACGCCAAGGCGATGGCATCCACTATCCAGTGGGCCATCCTCTGCTTGGAGACAGCCTTTCCCTTCTGCTGGCCTCCGTAACAGATGAAGAGCTGATCTGAGGTCCTGAAGCTTCGCGTTCTGTCCACGTAAACACGCAGAGCACGGACGGGACAGAGCAAAGCTAGACTCCTAGTGGAAGGAGCTCTAGCGGAAGTGATGGTGTCTACGACCGCTCGCGGGAGATCACTCAGAACCTCCGCATCCCATCCAGGGACCACACGTGGAGGTTCCATAGATCGGGACGCGGGTGCCACAGGGTGCCCCGTCTCTGAGTCAGGGGGTCCTTCCTCAGAGGAATCGGCCAGGGAGGTGCTGTCGCGAGGAGAATGAGGTCTGAGAACCAGGTCCGAGTGGGCCAGTACGGAGCCACTAACAGAACCTGCTCCCCGTCCTCCCTGACCTTGCACATGAGTTGTGCGAGAAGGCTCACTGGGGGAAACGCATATTTGCGCAGACCCGGGGGCCAGCTGTGTGCCGGGGCATCCGTGCCGAGCGTGCCGCCGGTCAGGGAATAAAACCACTGGCAGAGGGCAGTTTCCGGGGAGGCAAACAGGTCTACCTGGGCCTTGCCGAAATGCTGCCAAATCAGCTGGACCGCCTGGGGGTGGAGCCGCCACTCGCCCGCAAGTGGATGCTGCCGTGACAGCTCGTCGGCTGCACGGTTGAGCACACCTGAGACACGAGTGGCCCGAAGGGACCTCAGATCCTTCTGACTCCACAACAAGAGATGGCGGGCGAGTTGCAACATGCGACGGAAGCGTAGACCACCTTGACGGTTGATGTACGCAACGGCCACAGTGCTGTGTGAGCGGACTAGAACGTGCTTGCCTGACAACAGCTTCTTGAAGCGGGCCAGCGCAAGACGAACCGCTAACTCGAGGCAATTGATATGCCAATGCAGCTGAGGCCCCGTCTAAAGACCTGTCACTGCATGCCCGTTGTACGTGGCCCCCCATCCCGTGGCAGAGGCATCTGTGGAGACCACAGCGTGCCTAGACACTCGTTCGAGGGGTACTCCGGCCCACAGGAACGAAGGGTCCAACCACCGGACAAGGGTGCGACGGCAGCTCGGTGTCACGGGGACACGGAGCGTGCCGCACTGCCACGCCCATCTCGGGACCCGGCCGCGGAGCCAGTGTCGATGCGGTCTCATATGAAGCAATCCGAGCGGCGTTACCGCGGCTGCAGATGCCATATGCCCCAGGAGCCTCTGAAAATCTTTCAGTGGAGCCGCTGTCCTGCGCTTGAGCGAGCTCAGGCAGTTCAACACCGACTGGACGCGCGCCTCGGTGAGACTCGCAGTCCGTACGACCGAGTCTAGCTCGAGACCGAGACAAGAGATCCTCTACCCGGGGGCGAGTTTGCTCTTGTCCCAGTTGACCTGAAGACCCAACCGGCTGAGAGCTACAACCATGTCGGGTAGGACTTTGTACTGACATGCCCGACCCTCGAACGCAGACCGGAGGAAGGGTCTGTGTCGAGGCAGAATCGAGACATGAAAGTACGCGTCCTTCAGGTCTATTGCTGCAAACCAATCCTGGGGACGGTCCAGGATTGGCCGTAGCCCACCGCCCTTTTTCGGTACAATGAAGTAGGGGCTGTAGAACCCCGACTTCATATCGGCTGGAGGGACCGGCTTGATTGTATCCTTCACCAGGAGGACAGCAATCTCCACCCGGAGAACAGGTGCATTGTCCAACGACACCGGAGTGAAGTGGACAGCCCTGAAGACCGGGGGACGCCGGGCGAACTGAATCCAACTGGGACCCGACTTGGACGGCTTGGGGGCGGCCCGGAGTGGGGTCGGACTCTGCGAGGCAGCAGTGTGCATGGGAGACGGCGCACGGGACGCGGTCTGCGCCATCACACTGCCGCCTGCTGGCGAATGGGGAGGGAGCTGCCAGCGGCGAGGCGGGGCCTGGCACACTGGCAGACACACCTTGTTGTGACCTGGAGTTTGAGGAAACTGCTCTTTTTGTGAAAAAGTGGGTACCGCTGGACTCCGGAGAGCCAGCGGCGGTGGACAGACAAACACAAATTCCCCCCGGCCCTCCTCCGGGGGTGGGAGAGATGGTGGAAAACTCTCCCGAAGAGCAAGATCCTTCCCCTCCAGGTTGCCCGTCTCAGTGCCGTGTTTTGCTCTTGCGTTTACCACCGGGCTTAGCGGAGACGGGCTGGGCACCACAACCGGCAGCCTGCTGTCTGGCTGGTGTAGGCTGCTGCTTTGCCGTCTTAGCAGGGGCGGAGGACGATGCAGGCGGGTGCCCTCGGCGACGAGCGGGCTGAGGCTGACCCACGGGCGGCTGGGTGAAGGCAGCAGCGGACCGCCGTGGCATGACGTGACTGATAGCCTCAGCCTGCTTCTGTGCAGCGGAGAACTGATTGGCGAAGCTCTCCACCGCGTCGCCGAATAGGCCGACCGGGGACACGGGGGAATTTAGGAACCTTTGCTTATCGGCATCCCGCATGTCTGCCAAGGTCAGCCAGAGATGGCGTTGCTGGACTACCAAGGTAGACATCGCATGACCAACAGCGCGTGCTGTCACCTTCGTGGCAGGTCGGTGGCAGCGCGCAGCTCCCCCAGCAGCTGTTGGTCAGGACCTTCCTGGGGCATTTCTGACAGCGCTTTTGCCTGGTAAACCTGCAAAAGCGCCATCGAACGCAGGGCAGAGGCAGCCTGCTCACAGGAACTGTAAGCTTTCTCAGTCAGACCGGCTGAGAATTTACAGGCCCGGGACGGGAGACGCGGCTCACCACGCCAGCCAGCGGCCGTTGGACACAGTTGCATCGCAACAGGCCGCTCGACTGGCGGGATCCTCGCGTACCCCCTGGCTGCCCCACCGTCCAGGGAGGTGAAGGCGGACGCGGGGCCAGGCCTCGAACGAACACTATACGGTGTTTGGCAAGACCTGGTCACCTCGTCATGCACTTCCAGAAAGAAAGGCATTGGGGCGGGACGCTGGGTTTGGCCAGCGCGACCCCCCCCCCCCCCCAAGTACCAATCATCCAACCGAGATGGGCCGGGACAGGGTGGAGGGTTCCACTCGAGCCCGACACACAAGGCGGCCCGGGAGAGCACAGCCGTCAACTCAGGATCCGACTCGGACGTCCGGGTCTTCCCCCGAGGACTCTGGCTCACCTTCCGATGCTGTGATCGACATCTGATCCGCTGCCGGCGCACCAAAGGTAACGGCTGGACAGTCCGAAGAGGGCCCAGCGGAAATTAACGGCGGGTTGCGGTGCTGCTGAGGCGGCAGGGGCCCGAGGAGCATTTCCGCTCGGCGGGGAAGCCCTGACCATTATCCTCAGGTCGCCCTTCCTATACAGCGCCGTACTGTCATTCCGGTTCCCGGGGCCGGAAAAAACGGTCGAACGCGGCATAGGAGAGGGGACCCCCGCTTCCTGAGACTTCAGGAAGGAGAGCCTCGACCTCAGCACCGCGATGGTCATGTTCCCGCAATGGGAACATGAACCATCCACAAAAGCTGCTTCAGCGTGCTGAACGCCCAAACACGAGATGCAACGATTGTGCCCATCAGCAGGGACCAGGGAACGACCGCATCCAGTAACGCACAGACGAAATGACATACTGTCAGGGTTCGTCTGTAAAGCTCTTTTAGAAGGGGAAGTCAACTCACTCGTGCTGAAGCACCCAGGGAGCGACGCGATGTGTCAGGTACACCACTCCCTGACACACCGAGGAACCGGCCCAAATCGCTACACACACACACTCTTTGTGTTGCTGTGAAAACAGCAGTTTAAAGCTTATAGCTCAGTTCCTCGGACACTCGCAACCTTGCTGAACGTGCCCTCTTCACCAGCACCGAAAGCTCGCTGCAGATCCTCTTCTGAGGCAATGTTTTAGAACAAAAACAAACGAAGAAAGGAGTCTTCTAAACAGGACACCAGTGAATGGCTCCGAAGCGAAAGACAGAGTGCGATTGCATCTGCTTCCTATTTATATACACCTGTCGGGGGCGGTGCGCATTATGCAAATATCGCACGCCAATTCCATTGGCTTGTTTTAGTTTACACGAAGATGATAGGGCTCTCTAAGCGATATCCCAATTCGTCGGTCACTACTGACGTACATCGAACGTGACTGACTGAAAGGGAACTCCATTCATGGAATAGCATCTTCTTCTTTTAGATGAATTTGTGGACTAAAATGCACAGAGCGCCCTCCGACTTCAAGGATGAATTGAAAACACCAGCGCTCATAGTAATGACAATGAATATTAAATATATATATCTCCTCTGTATAGAAAATTGACATAAGCATATGAGAATCCAATATTTCTCCAAATGTGTATGCTTTTAAACTAAAAGCCTATATTCAGACTCTTTGCATCACAGAAATACATTATATTTTAAAGTATAATATAAAACCATTACTTTATATTGTAATATTTTTCTGTATGTTTCATATATCATAATGAGCTTGTGACATCACAGAAGTTTTTTTTCACAGCCTACCTGACTGAAAGGCCTCATTAATATGCAAGTCATTTCAGCTCATTACTATCCAATTCTTTTGTCTTCTCAGGTGAGAATGGCCCATTATTCAGTGGTGATTCACGCCTCCTCGCATACTGTGTTTCTTGGCAAAAAGTGTCTTACAAAAACTAAATCAATATATTGTTTTATATAAAGGAGTAGGCAGCATAATTTTTACATAATTTTGAAGCAAAAACTCTAGTTTACAACCTCCAATACCCAGAAGTCTTGTAAACACAGATTTACTATACTTTTTTTTGGCCTTATTTCAGTGACTTAGGTTTTTTGTTTGTCAATAACAATGCATAAGTGTTATTCCTTCAAAAATACAAACATGTACATACATGTTCCTCACATATTATTGTAGCCTAGTTTGTGCTGAATACAGTGTAATGACACTTTTTCCATTAATATGTTTATGAACAACTGAAAAAAGCACAAATGTCAGGGCATGTCAAAACTTCGTCAGGCCCAAAATCAGCCTCAGACTCCAGAGGGTTAAATGCCATGCTTGTGGCACCTGCAGAGCCCCTCTGCAGGACGATGACGGCCATGGTGAGTGCGTCGGATGTCTGGGCAAGTCCCACGTGGAAGCCGCACTCACCGAGACTTCATGCCCGCACTGCGAGTGCATGAATCTCGCTTCTCTCCGCGCCAGGATCGCTTTCTTCACTGAAAGCAGCTCCGCCTCCCACGCCTTCCTGTCCTCTTCCTCCCGCGAGCAGGCCAGGAAGAGACAGCGAGGCAGAGGAGCTCAGCGCCCGGAGTTGGGGGAGCTTACGCCGGCCCCGCGCCCGCCTACCTCTCCCTCTCCCGTGAGAGAGCCGTCCCCCGTCCTCTTCGCATGCCCGGAGCAGCGTCCCTCAGCGGAAGCGAGTGACCTCGTCTCTTTTGGCGGCTCGGAGGATGAGCAGCTCAATGACTCCATGTCGCTCGCTGCATCTGAACCGGAGGAGTGGGCCGGCGAGGAGGAGCCCGCCCCCCTACCGTCACTGGAGCCCATTGACTCCAGGCCAGGAACGGACGCCGAATTACTCCGCGTCCTCTCCAAGGCTGTCGAGGAGCTCGACCTGGAATGGGCTACACCTGAAGAGCCGACGCGCAGTAGGCTAGATGAGTGGTTTCTGCCGGGGCCCCGCCAGACCCCTCGCCAGTGATCTGCGCCCTTCTTCCCTGAGGTACACGCGGAGCTGACGAAGTCGTGGCACGCTCCCTACTCCACCCACCTTCGCACCTCTTCACCCGCAGCTCTCACCTCGGTTGACGGCTCACAGGAGAAGGGCTACGAGCAGTTGCCACCGCTGGACGAAGCCGTGGCCACTCACCTCTGCCCGCCCGCGGCCGTGGGCTGGAAGAGCAAGAAGCCCTCCCTCCAAGCCCTGCCGTACGACCTCCGCCATCGCTGGCCGAGCGTACTCCTCAGCAGGGCAAGCTGCGTCAGCGCTACACACCATGGCCATCTTCCAGGTCTTCCAGGCCAAACTCCTCCATACCCTGGACGAGCCTGGAATCGACGCGCCGGCCTTCCGTGACCTACGCAACGCCACTGACCTGGCCCTGCGCGCCACAAAGACCACGGCCCAGGCCATAGGGAGGTCCATGGCCAATTTGGTTGTTTTGGAGCGCCATCTCTGGCTCAACCTCATGGAGATAAAGGATGCAGACAAGATGGCCTTCCTGGACGCCCCTGTCTCACCCTCAGGTCTCTTCGGGCCAGCTGTGGAGGGATTCACTGAGCGCTTGTCTGCTGCACAGAAATCGTCCCAAGCTATGCAACATTTCTTGCCGAAGCGCTCCAGCTCTTCATCTGCTGCAAGTCGGTCAAAACCTGCGGCGACCCAGCTTCAGAGCAAACCAACCCCCTCCGCATCTCTAGCAGCACCACCCAAGGAGCAGCGCCAGCAGGCCCGCCCTGCGAAGCGCTCCACACTCCCGAGACGCCAGGGTCCCCGGCCCAAGATAGTGCTGGACCCAACGCCTCCGACGTCTTCCTGATCTACCAGGAAGAAAGAGGATGGGGTTAAGTCTCGCCACGGCCGGACCACCCCAAAAGCTCTCTCACGTCACCTCGCCTAGCCCCGGGTGCTGGGAATCATCGGATTACGTGCCCTGGGCCCACAGATGTTGCGCCCACACAAACTGCCGTTTTAATGACGAACCCAATATTTTTAAATTTCCAAAAAGAGAGCAAATTTCCTCATCCTGTAACTACGGTACAAAGACCCCTACACAGCGGTCTGTCACCGGATGCTATCCAGCCACTGGTCACACGAGTAAAGGCCTGGCAAGCCATCCCAGGTGTGTCACAGTGGGTCATAGGGACCATATCCCGCGGCTATTCTCTGCAGTTCGCCAGAAGGCCCCCGCGCTTCAGCTGTGTGGTCACCACTTCAGTCAAAATGGACAATGCGCATGTCCTCCGTACAGAAGTGATGTCTCTGCTACAGAAGGGAGCCATAGAAATTGTTCCCCTAGCAGAAGAGGGTCGGGCTTCTACAGCCGCTACTTTGTTGTCCCAAAGAAAGATGGCGGTCTCAGACCCATCTTAGACCTCAGGCTTCTAAACCTCTCCCTCATGAGACGGAAGTTCAGAATGTTAACGTTGAAGCAGATCCTTGCGCAGATCCGCCCCGAGGACTGGTTCTTCTCACTGGACCTGAAAGACGCATACTTTCACATCCAGATAGCCCCCCACCACAGACGATTCTTGAGATTCGCCTTCGAGGGTGTGGCATATCAATACAAGGTCCTGCCCTTCGGGCTGTCTCTAGCTCCTCGCACGTTTACCAAGTGCATGAACTCTGGGCTTCTCCCTTTAAGAGAGATGGGGATCCGAGTTTTGAATTACCTCGACGATTGGCTCATACTGGCCCAGTCTCGTACCGAGCTAGAACATCACAGATCCATGCTCCTCAGTTACCTTCAGTGCCTGGGACTCAGGGTCAATTTTGCCAAGAGTTCGCTGCTCCCCAGTCAACGTATCACTTTCCTGGGCGCAGTCTTCGATTCAGTCCATATGAGGGCTGTAATCTCTCCAGAGCGCAGATGCTTCATCCCCAGACAGTTCAGAAAATATGGGAAATCTTCGGGAAGGCTGAGGTAGACCTCTTCACCTCAGAAGACACTTCTCACTGCCCAACCTTCTTTTCAAAAGAAAGGGATGTGCTGGCCCACGAATGGCCCAGGCTCCTCCTTTATGCCTTCCCCCCGATCGCGATGATTCCTTGCATCATCAGACGGATCAGGGAAGACGGACACAGAGTCCTCTTGGTGGCCCCACTCTGGAGGACCCAAATCTGGTCCTCGGAGCTGTTCAGGCTCTCCACAAGAGCCCCATGGCCAATCCCCCTGAGACGAGACCTCCTCTCTCAGGCGAAAAGGACAATCTGGCACCCCCAGCCCGAGCTGTGGGCTCTGCACCTGTGGTCCCTCGATGGGAGCCGGTAGATCTCCCCGGGAACATTCTGCACACCATTTCTCAAGCTAGAGCTCCGTCTACCAGGCGTCTCTATGCTCAAAAATGGTCAGTCTTCGTTGACTGGTGCTCAACGCGCAGCATCGACCCTGTGGAGAGTGACATTTCTCAGATATTGTCTTTCCTCCAAGAGCGGCTGGACAGTGTTCTCACCCCTTCCACGCTCAAGGTTTATGTTGCAGCCAGTGGAGCGATCCACGCCCCTATCGCTGGCCAGACGGTGGAAAGAAACGGCCTCATTGTCCGTTTCTTAAGAGGTGCAAGCCGTCTTAACCCTCCTAGACCACTTACCGTTCCCTCTTGGGACCTCTCCACTATCCTTGCAGCTCTCAAGGGCCTGCCCTTTGAGCCACTGCAGTCAGCTGACCTCCGGCCCTTGACGCTCAAAACCGCTCTGCTACCCGCACTGGCATCGGTTAAGCGCGTCGGCGACCTGCAGGCCCTCTCTGTGAGCCCTGCATGCCTTGAATTCGGGCCCAACGACTCTAAGGTCGTTCTGAAACCCAGACATGGCTATGTCCCCAAGGTGCTCTAGACCCCAATCAGAGCACAGGTCATTTCCCTCTCGGCGTTGCCTCCTTCTCTGGACGAGCGAGAGGTGCATTTGCTCTGCCCCGTCAGGGCATTGAGAATCTATATTGAGCATTCTGAATCGTTCAGGCAGTCGGAACAGCTTTTTGTCTGCTTTGGAGGCCGCACCAAGGGGTCCCCGGTCTCCAAGCATCGCCTCTCGCTATGCTACTCCTCTATGGGCCTGGACTGCACCATAATAGTAAGAGCCCACTCCACTAGAGGCATGGCCTTATCCTGGGCATGGTCTAGTGGTATTTCTCTCAAAGACATCTGTGACACGGTCGACTGGTCCTCGCCATCCACTTTTGTCAGATTTTACAACTTGGACATCCCGACCTTACATGCTCGGGTCCTCTCGGTGTGATACGACGGCCTCCTCGAGCTCCGTCGCCATGCCTCCTCAGGGGTTTTTCCTGCTCCTGTACTTAGGGTTCGACGGGCTTGGCCCCTCACATATCCTCTGGGCCCCCCTCGCGCCCATGATATGTTTTGTCGTTCCCGGTCGTGGCACGGTTACGTACGTAACCTCGGTTCCCTGAGATACGGGAACGAGTACTGCGTTTTATGCCGTGCCTCGACACTGCAGCTCAGTGTCGTCGCTTCAGTCGAGCTATAACTGTATCCCTTGGCGAAACGCCGGCTTATATAGCCATAAGTCACGCCCGTTTTGGCGGGCTTGTTGGTGAGTTGTTTCGCCATAGGCTCGCGCGACTACGCCACACCGTCATTGGTTCAAAGAGTTTCATTCTTTTGAGCCAATAGACATGCAGTTACAGTTACACTGCGCTATTGAAAAAGGCTTCAGCGAGGAGGAAAAAGGAGCTTTTTCCCATACGCAGTACTCGTTCCCGTATCTCAGGGAACCGAGGTTACGTACGTAACAGAGTACGTTAGTTCCATGTGGTAAATCAGAACTAACTTTTTTATCTTCATAAATAGTTTTCTAAGTCCTTACAATAGTTAATTGACTTGTAGTGGTGTGTTTGAGGCGTGCACTAACCTGCACTAACCTCTGGCATGTCTACACCAGAAAACAACACTTGCAAGTTGAGCTGCGCCGACCCGACACAATCTCGCCTCATGTTCACGTTCACGCAAGAGTGACAAAATGCTTTACGGTAATTCAAAAACAATGTATATATTATGACTTTATAAGACAATTTCGAAAATTACCCACCTCCATCAAGATTTCTTGTACTGTTTTTGCAAAATTACTGCACTGGTGAGCATTGTAGTCGTTGTAGTCCAGAGCTGCGCTTAGAGTATTTACGACAGTGTGATTCACTGAAGGAACCTTTAGGGGGAGCTTTGCAAATCTTACTGAGTTCCACTTTAATAACGCACACAAATAATGCGTGGCTCATAGAGTTTTAACTTGTTGGACTCAAATATAAAGAAATGCAGTCAGTGCTTAACTCAAGGAGTTCAGTAAAGTTGCCAATATATTCACAAATTCGAGCTTCCCGGATCACCTCGTGAGCTAAACTTTGTTAAAACACAAATGCAGCTATTTCCAATCATAGTAACCTAGCACTAGAAGTCCCAGAGAGCAGCCATTTGGCTTTTCTACCTATAAAACCCGCAGGACAGCCGATGGGCTGGAAGGCTTTAGGCTAATATCCTTAATCAGCTGTGAACAGTTGCTTTTGTTATGTAAACAATGTGGGGCCATGCTGAGCCACTTCAAGGAAATTTGTGTTTCACTTTGCCATCTTAGGGAGAAATCAACACACATGTTTTTTTTTCCCTTTGTTGCTGAGATCTATTGATAAAAACAGTACAAAATAAAATAAAGAAACCAACCATTTGTACACATATTTACAAATAATATTAAAAAGTGAGTGAGTACATTCCAGCAATCATTCACAATCCTGGCACTGCCTGGCAATATATTATAAATACATTTTGTATATATTTATTATATATTAATCTTATATTTGAAATACATCATAAGTCCATTTTTAAAAGTGTTTGAAAGATGGGTTCAAGTGTGCTACAAGTGGTAACTAAATACATTTTTCTATACAGAGATAGTATGTTAAAAGCACATTTTAGTTCAAATTCATGGTGTCTCAAAATAGCACAGTTGAGTACACTTAGATGTTCTTAAGATTATCTTAAGAAGCACTAAAGAATAGCTTTTAGTATATTAAGTACAAAATAAGTGCATGGAAATAGAGCACTGTACATTATGGAAGTGTAAAAGTGTACTAAAATAAAGTGTATTTTACTGCACTTTTTTTTTCACCTGGGTAGACACTCCAACACTTTCCGTTTGCATTAAGATTATTTTTATTACCACACTGGTAGATATTGATCATTTTACTTAAGTAAAATGTACTTAATTTAGATCCCCCCAGGAAACAAGACTAAATATCATATATAATTTTCTCATATAGAAAATCCATCTTGATTTAAGATTTTTTTTTTTTTTTTTTTAAATTTACTTGAAATAGGATAAAAAAATACTTAGTATGAAAAACATTTTTGCAGTGTGAATGAGTGAGTTAACTTTTTAAACATCACTTGCACTCCTTCATTTCAGGGTTAACATACTCAGAGTTTTCCCTTAACCTCCTTTCTGAAACCGGCCCATGGTCAATCAAGTTCTCTGCTTTTAGCAGCCCTCCCTCCCCCACACATACAAACAAGCCACCAGCAACCATTCACACACACACCCCCAAACCCCCTGCAGATTGCTCAGGTAATGACCATATTTACACATGAATTGATGCTAATGATAGCCAAAGGACTAGCCAGTTAGCATCCACTTGGCTAAAGGAGGATTACAAATCTCTGGGACTTCTAGTGCTAGACAACGAGCTACAACAACCCCAATTTTTCTCAAATGTGCTTTATAATATATGAATTGATGTTTATGTGCAGGTGGTGGAGAGGGTCTGAAGGGACCATCTGAAAAAAACCAAAACCCTTTTGCTCATTTTATATTATGAAAAATACTCACTAACTTCACTATAACACACTGTACTTTCAACAAATCCAGTTCACACATCACTGCTCTCCTGCTGGTTATAGCTATAAAACTCTTAGTTTAGCAAGTAGAACATAAAGGCCTTCTTTACACAAATGATTTTGGTACACAGCTTACATACTTACAACAGCTTTTGCATGATAATTGCTCACTGAATTTGATGGCATTACAATTAATTTAATATTTTTACTAATAATAGTGAAGTTATTGATTTTGTTTCATAATAAATAATCATAAAAGTTATGCATTTTTTTAAATCAAACTAAGTGTTCCAGTACAACCAGCAGGAGAGCAGTGATGTATGAACTGAATTTGTTGACAGTACAGTGTGTTACAGTGAAGCTATTGAGTATTTTCCATAATATAAATTTTGTACTTTTCAGATGGTCCCTTGAGACTTGTCTCTCCACCGCCTGCTCATAAAGACCAATTTATTATCAAGCACATTTGATAAAAATTGGGTTGTTGTAGCTCGTTGTCTAGGTTACTATGATTGGAAATAGCTGCATTTGTGTTTTAACAAAGTTTAGCTCACAAGGTGATCTGGGAAGCTTGAATCTGTGAATATATTGCCAACTTTAATGAACTCCATGAGTTAAGCACTGACTGCATTTCTTTGAGTCCAACAAGTTCAAACTCTATGAGCCGTGCATTATTTGTGTTCATTGTTAACATATGGAACTAACTGAATCGCTACTGCCAGCCAGCGGGACATTAAACAGGAAGTGTTTGTCCAAGCTCACAGCGAGGGAACGCAAAGTTTCTTGGGGGAACGCAAAAGATTTAAAAAATAAATAAATAAATTCCTCCCATCACAAATTTTTTCCACCACCACATCCCTTTAGGGGCTCCGTAGATATTTAGGCCTCATTTATATGTGGAAATAAATCAGATATGAATTGGATACGTGCGTTTGCACCTGCAGTGTAAGCGGACAGATCGGTTATTCCCCTGTAAATGCGTCATTGAAAAGTGAGTTTTTTTTTTTTTTTTTTACATTTCGTGGTACAGACATACTTATAACAAACAGAACATCTCTAGTTGTTTGGAAGAGTATTCATTTCATTTGTTTGCTGTTGCCTCTGTTGTCAGTGACGACGGCTCATGCACAGAAATGCGCTTCATGTCCCGTTGTGTAGACTATACCCATTTGTTCCATTGAAACCACAAAATAAAAAGCACACAAACTTGTACCTGCCCTTGATATACAATCACTGATGAACGCATTTGTTTTTAATAACTAAAAAAACCTAGTATAGGATGGCAGATTCGAACCCAGAAGCTGTGACATGTTTAAATATCTACCCGAGTATTATTCAACTCACACGTTTCAAGCGGAGCTGCATACATATACTGTTGTGAAGAATTTGTATTATTTTGATGTAGGGATGTAACTATTGCATTAAATGGGTTTCTATATGAATTCCATGTCAATAAATTAAACTCAATGTAGCATCGAAATTGATTTGTGATGTAATTTATGCTATTTTTGGTTCATTTTGCCAAGTGCAGTGTAAAAAGAAGACATGGGATACAGGTCACTTTTAAAAGAAATGTAAGCACATCATCCGAAAAAAATCAGATATGGTCAAAAGATTGGATCTGTGCATTAAGACTTGCAGTGTAAATGCAGCCTTAATGTAAACAAATGTAAATGCGCCATTTCCTGATTGGCTAATGATCCAATCTGCTTGATCGGATCACGGTGATTGCATGGTAATGCCAAGTGTAAATGCAGCCAGTGTCACCAGGCTCCTCCATCACATGCATCCATTGCTCACTCTCACCAGATTTCTAATCACCTGCACCTGTCCCTCATTAGCTCACTCATCAACCACAGTATAAGAGCACACACTTCACAGTCGTCTGGTCTCCAATATGAATTACTGACTTCTTGCCTGATCTACTTACCCCCTCTACTTACTTGAAGTTGTCTCCCGTGGATTCCCAGTTATACTCCTGAGATTTCCCCGTATTACCTAGCTGTGTTTCCTCATCTGTTCCCCAGTAAGATACACACCTGTTTCAACCATCCAAGAAGTGTTTGCTCTCGAGTCTCCTCCACTCATCGGTCATCATTTCATCCTAAGCTACCTGGTAAAAGGAAAAAACTTTGTTATTCGCTATCCATCAGACATCAGTAACTCTGACTTTGCTATTACTCAGCTGCTTGATCTGTGCATCCCATCTGTTCAATACATACCATGTTTGGGTTTGACGATAATCCTGTCTCTGGTATTCTGTTACAGTGTGAGACCAAATATTATTTGCTCAGTATAAAACAAATGGACTCCATAACATTTCCTGTCTAATCTAATTAAAAAGGTGTATCTGTGTCATATTTGATGCATTTTGAAGAAGTGGAAGAGTGAATAGAGAGATGGCAGAATCATTAGTTATGAAGGGAAAAAAATGAAAAGGCTTCATTGTGATTCAGTGACTTTGTGACACACAGACACAAAGTGTGATTCTACAGATTACCTAGCCGGAGTAAGAAGCATGTCAACCTTATGAGCATATCCCATGTGACTCCTATAGTGGAGCTACTCCCTAAGCCAATAATCCCTGATATTAGGAAAGATCCCTAAGCTTATATGCTCTACAGCAAGGGAAGTCCCAACTGTTACACATTCCTCCCTCCCTTGTGGGACAGGTCTCAGCCTTATACGGCCCCAAGAGCAGAGTTCTAAGGGGAAAACACCCAACATAGCCTCAGCTATGTAGGCATATCTAATCAGTACTTGACAAGGCTCTTAGGGAGCAGCCTACTGCAGGGTTTCTACTCCGGCTCACAAAATCTACTCCACGCATGCCAAGACGCAGAGGACTCCCCTCGCCCCCACCGGTGAGACAACCACCATCTTCCTCTGCGTCTCTGCGACAAGCCCTGATGAATTTGGATGTAAACTTCTCATGAAGATTAAATAAAACCGAACTATACAATCTGTATGTCTCTCTGCAATCTACTCGCCCTTCTCCTACAGCTTCCACTTCATCTGCTTGAGTGAACAAGGCCCGCCGGGCCCCACACAGTGCCGGGTCCCCCCCCTGCATCACACCGTCGCAGGCCTTCAGCGAGCCTGCACTGCGCCCCAGAGCCCGTCGTGGATGGGCTCCAAACACTCCCTGCTCAACTCTTTCCCACAGCTCCTCCAACCACGGCATCGCACACTTCAACCACCTGCAATGCAAGCTACACAACTTCTCAAACCCATTCTTTTCCTCTTACCTCTTACCCTTTTCCCTATCAGGATTTTCCAGTGCTAAGCACTCACCCTAGCGTGAGAATGCTTCCACTAGCGGCACAAGCGCCGACGTCATTTCTTCCCCTTCCTGTCCCCACCTCTTCACCTTGTTTTGCTCCTCCACCTGTCCCGGGAGCCGTTTTTTTTGCATGAGGATGCCTCCGCAAATGGCCTCAGCCCTGGCCCCCCTCCCCAATACTTCTCTGCATACTCGACCTCCCTTTTCTCTCTTCTCAGCAACATCACAACCAGCTCCTCCGAACACTGTCGCCTCAGAACCTGGCGAAAAATATCAGAGCACAAATCCTCGCAGATGCAGATGTGGATTTAGGCTTTTTATTGTCCTTATTTCCTCCAACAGAGTCCAATCGCCAGGTGGACTGCAGCAGCGTAACTTTAAAAAACAATACACAGACTTCCTCACGCATACTGTCTTTGGCGGAATTTTGTATTGCTCTCAGCCGCTATACCGAAATTATATGCTCTGCTTTTTCCCATAGACGATTTCAAAACACTGCTTCATGAAGCATCGGAGCATAAATGAATCAGTGTGTCGAATCATGATTCAGATCGCGTGTCAAACTGCCAACAACTGAAATGATGTGAATTTAGCACTCCAAACAGCAGATTCGAAACACTGATTCATCTGTGCCCTGATGCTTCCTGAAGTATTGTTTTGAAGTCGTTATTTAGTCATTCTTTCTGTATCGCCGCAGCAACCACAGCCACCCAAAAAGGTCTTTCACAACAACAAATTCAAACCCTGGGTCGTTGGTCATCAGAAGCTTTCATAACCTACATCAGATCCAGCCGCTTCCACATCGGAAACGCACAACATTAAATTAACATTAAATCGTTAATTCCTATCACCTGTACACCAGCCTGCATTTTCAAATCAATTAATAATACATTTAATAATGCATTTATTTTGTATAGCACCTTTTAAAAGTTGCTTTCTCAAGCAACCAGGGTGATATTTATGCTAGTGTATGATTAACAAGAATGTATGGTTGGTAATATATTTTAATTATCACCCTGTGTCCTGTTCCGTTGCTCCTGTATGTGTGTGTGAAATCCCATGTGATCAAGCTCTCGCGAGATTTCGCTGTGCGTGCGCCGCCTACACATCACGTGATCATAACACGGAACTTTAAAGGTAGCCGGGTTACCGGTGTCGGGAGCGTCTGTGTTCGCCCCTGTCTGTCAAACGATTGTGGATACTTACCGAACTGTTTCTTTTTGGAGTTAACCGCCGCCTCGCTTGTGGTGTTGTATCTGGGTGATTTTTGGGACTTTGGACTACTTACCAGTGAGGATTTTAACAGCTTCGGTCAACACATTGGATCTGCTCACGGACAGTCATTCATTCATTCATGGACATTTTCCGGTGAGACTGATTCAATATCATACATACTACAGTTGGACTTTCACTTTCGCATACACACTTTTAAAAAAAATAATAATAATTTCTGGTTGTATTGTGGGTCATGAGTTTTTCTAAATTGTATAATACACTTGGGTGATTGAAACTAATTTTTGTCTGTCTTTTTTCCATATTTTTTACTGAGGAACGAGCGGTTCCCTCAATTTAGTGTACGCTCTATTCGGAGTGTTACAACTTTCCAAGAAAGCTACATAAAAGAAAAACACAACAATAAAAGACAAAATATTATACAAATCAACAAAAAAATAAATTACAAAACAATCAAATAAAAGCTTCCCTAAAAATCATTGTTTTTAGCAAGGTTTTAAAAACGGCTAAAGAATTAGCAACCCTAATGTCAGTTGGGAGAGAGTTCCACAGTTTTGGAGCATATGAAGAAAAGGCCCTGTCACCCCTGGATTGTAATCTTGTTTTGGGGACAGCTAAGAGACTGTGTGTGAGAAGAGACTGTGTGTGGGAAGAACATAAATTGCGAGTTGGCGTAAAAGATATACCAAATACTGTGGAGCAAGACCATGAAGAGCCTTATATGTGAGCATTAAAATTTTAAAGTCTATATGGTATTTAACAGGCAGCCAGTGCAATGTCTTCAAAACAGGAGTTATATGGTCGCCAGCCCTAGTAGCCCCAGTTAAAATTCTAGCTGCTGAATTCTGCAAGTATTGCAATTTGTTAAGAGAGGATTTGGACACTCCAACAAGGAGAGCATTGCAATAGTCAATTCTTGAGAAAACAAAAGAATTAATACATTTTTCAGCTTCAGAAAAGGACAACATTGGCCGAATATGTGCAATATTTCTAAGATGAAAAAATTAGGTCTTTACCGTGTTCTGGACAAAAGGCTCGAATGACGCCAAGATTTTTTTGTTTACTGTGTAGCTCTAGGGCAACACCATCAACTGAAAGATCTATTGAAGCAGCATTTCGCAGTTGGAGGGGAGAGCCAAGGAGCATAACTTCAGTTTTAGAGCTGTTTAGACAGAAAATCTTTAGCCATCCACAACTTAATCTCAGAAATACAGCTGGAAAAATGAGGGACATCCACAAAGTAACCAGGTTGAGAATGTATATACATCTGAGTATCATCAGCATAGAAGTGATAGCTGAGGTTAAGCAGGGATGGGCAGTATTTATGATACATGTATTTCAAATACGTATTTCAAATACAAAATAGTATTTTGTAATTTGATAGGGTTGATGAAAATGGCTTTGTATTTTGTATTTTTAAAATACTGTAAAATACTTTGTAAGAAGTTTACATGATGACATCATAAAATTGCGGCCTCTGATTGGTGCCTACTCTATAGTTTGCAGAGACTTTTTGCGATCAGAACAGAAAATTGATCCATATGGAAGAAGGTGATCAAAAACATGCAGGCTGCCAGCTTTCCATACATTTTTAGCATGAATTGCCATATTTTTTAACAGTTCATGTTAAGCTTTGGTGTTCATTTTGGTAGCCTAGGCTAAATAGTATATCAATTTACATAACGTTCTTGAAAACATTACCGAGCAGCAACCCCCTACATTTATGATTAACAATCAAATGATTAATTGGTTAAAAACTAGTTGCTATGAATACAGGTGCCATGAGTTGTCTTCTTATGAATGACTTGTTTGTCATTGAGTCAGTGTTGCTGATGCAAAGTAGGCCCTTCATTGCCAAACACCAAATAACTAAATTAGGATACAATTATGAGTCATTTGCAAACATTATAATGTTGGTTACTTTAAAACTAACCTTCATCTGGGAGATCACAGGGATATGTGAATATTTGAGCTGTTAAAGCCACAATATGTCAATTTTCGCCTCTAAAGATCGCTAATTCAAAACAAAGGCGAGGCTCGATGACGCCTTGATTTCACAGAATCATGGGATGTATTGTCTTCACGTCTACAGCCGGTGGAAAAGAATCGGGACAGGACTCAGGCAGAAATTATGTTTATGGAGAGATTATTAATTTTACTCTAGTATGAAGCAAAGCAGGACCGAATGCTGTGAGAGCTGAACGAAGCCGCTAGAGTGATTGCTAATGAGACGGCGAGCGCGACACACAGCTCGACAGCAGCGGATCTTTTATTATGCCGCAGTCGCTGCTTTCGCTTCTTTTGGTCATGTGCACGTAGGGTAAAGCACTTTGAGACACTTGTTGCACACTGCAGTAAGCTAGATCGTAAAATTAGCTCAAATGAAATTATTTATTAGGGAATTATAAAGAGTTGTAAGTTTACGACCGAGCAACTGATTCGTCCAGCGTTCATTTGCTTGAGCCGTAATAAGCTCTTCTAGCGGATATAAATATCCAACAGTCGTGAAAACACTGATTGTGATATGATTAACAGAATTCTTATCAATGCATTTCAAAGACCCGAACAAACCATTAATCATTCATTTAAATGCACCAGTTCAGTTTTCATCTGGAGGTACTTGCTTGCGTTGACTTTACATGTGAATTTCCCTCGTCGTGCAGAGAAGGGTTTCCCAAGTCGATGATTTGTCCAGGGTCAGGTCCGTGTGGAACAATGAAAGGAAGTCTTTTTGTCGCTGGAGTTGAAGCGCCAAAAGTCGTTGGTTGTACTTTGTGGCGAACTTAGGACACAAGACTTTCAGCGGTAAAGAAAAATTAAGTAAAAGAAAAGAAAAGTGAGTGAAGGTTGGATGGCTTGAATGAGCGGCTTGTCTTTTCTTCTTGTTACTCCATTGTTCTTGTCTTTACTTATTTGAACAGAACTAACCTAACTTGTTCACTATCTTGCAATATGACAATTTACTTAGTTGTTTGTCACACCTCTGAGGAGTTTTGGCCAATCAGATATTGTCCTGTTTCAAAAGGGCTTTTCTCTGCCCCCAATAAAACATAAGTGTTACATCCCGTTTCTGCTTCAGCAGAGAGTGCCATTTTAACATAATTTCTATTAAATGGAATACAATACATTTTAAACAGATTTCATTCAAGTCAGGATATAGGAAAAGGGGGAAAGAATCAAATTAAGTCAAAATAAGGCATACTTTCAGTCATTCAGTCAAGAGTTAACACATTTACATGAATTGTGAGTGTTCTAAAGCATAACTGTTTACAGGTAGTACTTGTGGACACATAATGCAAAATGTATGTAGTTAAAAGATGTTTGATAAGTCCATTAAAATTGTTGGAACAATTTTGATGCAGTTTTATTTGTAGAAGAGTCTATTTGGTTTTTCTGTGAAGCAAGGATACAAAAGGGTCTGCATTGTCTCTCTGTTTCTTTGCTCTGGTGATCAAAGGATCTTTATCTCCTTGGGTGACCCTTTGGGTTGTCACTTCTCCTGCTATCAGGAAATAATCAGCATTGGTTCTCTCTGTAGACAAGCTGGAGTCGGAACCTTGATTCTGAATTGGAAATATGTTTTGAAAGAATGATCTGAATGATTAATTTGTCTGGTTCGTCCACAGTTCCTACATGGTAAAACATGGTACTCAGGATAAATCAAGAAAATGAGATTTAAACAAAAAGACTTATTGCCAGATTTACTAACAGCTTGTGCCAGCGCAAACCCTCTTTTGGCGTTAAAAAACTACTGTCGGGACTTACTAAAGACACGCAGTATAAAATTAGCGCTGAAAACGTGGGAACTGAGTAGTGTTTGCAGCTAACCTTATTGCATATGTATTTTTAGGAGTTTCCCTTTCAGATGCAAGACTTATGGGAGGAGAGTATTTAAATGAATCACACAATGCAATTTACTAATGTTTGTGCTCGTCAATTTACTGGTATGTACACCATTATTTAAAAAGCATGTCTGAACCCATTTTGTGACATGGCTGCAATTGTTGCTGTTAGGAGGAGACACCGCAGAGAACAGAGAGTATGTGGTAGAATGATTATTACTTTCTTTGAAATGCCAGAGTAAGGCCTTATCTGAACATATAGTTTGCCAAGCTATGTTGGCCTATGTTTGTCAGATTACATGTTAAGTTAAATTTGTGGAATTGCGCTCTCATTGTATTTTGCCCCGTTTAGTAAATCTGGCCCTTAATGTGTTAAGCTATATAACATGATGAGTTTTCTGTCAATGAATGTATCCAAACAGTTGCTTCCCTGTCTAATAAAACTCATAATATACAGTACTAAAGTGTCTTTGTTTCCATGTTTTTTCGACAAAATAAAACGGGAAATCGAGGGTAATGATGTAATTGATAGGTGACACACAGACACAGTGTGTGTCCTGGTTAAAATTGCTTATTTCTCTGGATATAGAATTTCTTGGAAACATTTGTAATGTAAGTACACACGTCAACAAAAAAAATTACCTTGTTTTAGTGGTTTTTGAATATTTTAATCTAAAAATCCTACATATTTGTGCCTTTAACTGGTTGCATATGTAGTTTATTTTGATACATTTAAAATTAAGGTATTTTATTTTAAAATACGTTTTGATGTATTTTTGCCCATCCCTGAGGTTAAGGGATCTTAATAGCTGCCCAAGAGGATAAATATAAATGCTGAAAAGCAGGGGACCAAGAACTGAGCCCTGTGGGACACCAGTACAAACAGGGTCCACATCAGACCCACATCCATAAAAACAAATTGAGTGTGACCTGTAAAATATGACCTAAACCAATCAAGGGCAGTTCCAGATACACCAAAGACAGCCCACATGGAAAGAACCTATATGTGGATATATGCGCATATATGAAACCTATATGCAGTGTATATGCACATATATGCTGCATATATGCACATATATGATAGTATATATGCTGCATATATGCGTATATATACTGCATATATGCTGCATATATGCTGCATATATGCCCTATATATACTGCATATATGCATATATATGCCACATATAGGCAAAATTGAGGTGCATATATGTGCATATACAGGAAATATAGGTCTCCTGTATTGCTTCTTCATATCCACAATTCCACATTTCTATATAGCTAATGGCAGGATCTGGTCATTTTGTAGCTCATATCTCATTTTTGACTGTCATACATGATGCCTAGCTCATATTTTCTATTATCAAGGCAAAAACTAAGAATTAATGAAAAAAAAAAAATGATGCAAGAACTTATGTATGTGCGAACACGTGAAATTGGTATCACATGTAATTGGCATGTTATGGAATTTAACTACACTCTAAAAAAATTGGTTCTTCAGCGGTTCTTTGGGGTGGTTAAGGTGCTATATAGCACCACTACCTTATAAAGAACCTGTAAAGCCCCTGTATGGTTCTTCAGCAGTTCCTTGCTGTGGTTAAGGTGCTATATAGCACCACTGCCATAAAAAGAACCTGTTAAGCCTCTGTATAGTTCTTTAAAGGTTTCTAACTCTATTCTCTTAGTTTAGGTGGGGAAAGGATTAAAAACAACATTAAATTACAGTGTATTTTCTAAACATAACCTGGTTCTCAACCTTTTTGTCCCCAAGCCCTCTGTAAAAGTGAATATGGGTGTAAGTTGCATTGCTATAACTATTTGAGTCTAATTACTTCTTTCTGCGAATTGCTCTCAATATTGTACACTCAACTAAGTTACTCAAATACCTCACTTTCAGCCAAAGGATAATTTGGATGTAAATGTGAAAATATGCGTCCTTCAGATCTATCGCCACAAACTAGTCCTCGGATCTGATCTGTGGAATAATCTGTTTGAGTGTAAGCATCTTGAACTTCAACTTCTTTACAGATCGATTTAGTATACGAAGATCTATGATCGGACGCAACCCCCCATCCTTCTTTGGAACAATGAAGTAGCGGCTGTAAAAGCCCGACATTTTGCTGGGAGAGGGAACCCGTTCTATAGCCCCTTTTTGCAAAAGCGTCGTAACCTCTTGTTCCATTACCAGAGACTGCTCTGGAGCTACCACTGTGTGAATCACTCCACTGAACCTGGGCGGACGAGAACCGAACTGAATTCTGTAACCCTGTTCTACCATGAGCAGCACCCATTTCGAAATATTTGGAAGAAGTTTCCATTCCCCCAAAAATTCTACTAAGGGAACCAGCCTCTCAAGACTGGTCTCTGGTGTTTTTTGAGCACTTGGCTCGTTTATCTGACGCGGCGCACCGGCAGATAAGCGAATCACGTGCTGGCCGACCCTCCTCGGAGGATCGACAGGGACTGCTGCGCCCTGTCGCACACTGGGTGGCAGGGTTGGCAGAACGGTCCCTTGAGGGCACCGATGGGGAACGATAGAAATTAATCGTCGAACCCCTTCGGAGGGGGCTGCCCTCAGAAACCCTGGCCCATGTCCGCCCTACCCCCGGAAGGCTTCGGCTGTGCAGCACGCTCCGGTCCCCAAGCTTTCCGCGGGGGAGCACGGGCGGCCACACTAGCCTTTTGCTGGGACCTTTGTCCCGAGGAGCCGGCTATCGGCTGTGGCTGCCCCTGCCCAGCAGCCTCAGGGGGATGAGATTTTCGGGGGAGGAACCTCTGGAACGCCGCTTTCTATTTTTTGCCTCCTCGAACCTGTCAACGACAGTATTAACTGCGTCGCCGAACAGGCCCTCGGAGGAAAGCGGCGCATCCATAAGGATGTGTTTATCTTTCTCCTTAATATCAGCGAGGTTGAGCCACAGATGTCTCTCCGTGGCCACCAGGGCTGCCATAGAGCGGCCTACTGACTTGGCCGTCTCCTTGGTGGCACGGAGAGCTAAATCTGTGGCCTTCCTCAACTCCAGAATGGTTTCGAAAGTTACCTCCCCACTTTCGTCAATCTCCCCCAGCAGATCAGCTTGGTATGCCTGCAGTATTGACATAGTGTGCAGACATGCCGCAGCCTGACCCGCTGCCGAATAAGCCTTGCCCACCAGATTCGATGTTTGCTTTAAAGGTCTGGTGGGCAACGTCGGGGATTTCAGGGATGATGCAGACTTGGGCGAGAGATAGCTCGCAAGCGTCTCTTCAACCCGAGGCATCGCCCCATAACCGTTTTGCTTCAGCCCAGTAATATTGCTGTACATTGATGTCTGTGGGCTGAAGACACGGTACTGCACAGGTCTATTCCACGACCTCGACACCTCGGTGTGGAGGTCAGGAAAGAACGGCAGTCCCCGACGCTGGGGTAGTGACCTAGCTGGGAGCAAGCGTTCATCCAACTTGCTTTTAACTTTAGGAACGCTTTCCTCCACGGGCCAGCTTATATTTAGTTTCTCTACTGCCCGGGTCACTACCTCCATTAGCTCCTCATGGGCTGGAGATGAGGATGACGGTCCCTCATCACCACCCTCGACACCTTCAACATCAACCTCCTCGGAGGAAGATATATTCAGTGCCGGTGCCTCCCTTTGAGGGGAAGAAACCGCAGCGCATGCTTCCACCACCAAAGGAGAGACACTAGATCTAGCAGGTAAGGGGAGCGATAAGGCAAAGCCCGTCTCTCCCCCCTCTGCTAGATCCATTTGTGAACCCCACGAGTGCAGCCTTCGCTGTGCCTCGGCAGCAGCGGGACCAGACCCGCGGGGAACATTCGCCGCGGCGCCCTCCTCAAAGAGCGCCCGGCGTGAGCACAGCACCCTGAGAGTGAGCCGCTCACAGTGCACACAGACAGCCCCCTCAAGAGCTGCCTGCGTGTGCTCAACTCCCAGGCACTTCACACACATCTCGTGTGTATCTCCCTCCACGATGAATCAACAACTGACAAGCCTGAACCATGCCATTTACGTTCCAGTTTGCGACATTCCACCTTCTTTGAACGTAAATTGTCATTATACTAGGGAGCTGAATGTACAAAAGAGACAATGCGTGTTTTAATAGGTGCAAATATGTCCAAATAAAGGCAGCAAGAGCATTATTAAGTAAAATAATTTTATGCTCAGAAGGGACAGAAGACAAATCATCCAGGCATGTATTAATAGAATTAGCAAAAGCGACAGGGTCAATTGATTGCCATTTACGGAAAGAGACAATACGTGCAACTGACCTTAAAGTGTTTGATACCTCCAAATTAAAAAGGATGGCTAAATGATCAGAGAGACCAACATCTATAGTAGAGATATTTGACACAAAATCATAATTTGCCATAAGTAAATCAAGTGTATGGCCTTTGCAATGTGTAGGAACATTCACAAATTGTGTAAAGTTAAAACAGTCCAGCAGAGATAAAAAAGTCCTTGGCCAGAGCACAGTCTTTCTGATCAACATGTATGTTAAGATCACCAAGAATCAGAATTCTCTCAAACTTAATTGACAGTATTGTCAGCAGATCAGCAAATTCTGTATTTGATTTTGGAGGTCTATAGATTGTAGCAATAGCAGCAGAATGAGTAGCATTTACACTGAGTATGAGGCATTCAAAACATGTAAACTGAGGTACAGACACAGGACATACTTTGCATTGCAGGTTATAAACCACAATAATACCCCCACCTCTGAGAGAAGGCCGCAGGAAGTCGAAGTGTCCAAAACCTGTTGGAGTCAGTTGGTTAAAAAGCAGGCCATCTGTGGCAAGGGGGGCGTGGTTCAGCGAGGTCTGCAGCAGGAGAAAGCATCAGGAGAGGCTTGGTAAGTGAGTGGGTTAAATGTAAATCACGAACACCTGTTTCTCATTCCAGTAATTTGCACGGAGACAGGATAAAACGCCGTGAGAAGCAGGAGTGGGGGAGAGAGAGGGGAACTGCTGACTGAGACGCTGGTCATGACAGCGATACTGGAGCGATGCCCATTGGGAATTGTGTATACCAAGACTGGAGTGAAGCCCTTTGTGGATTATTTATTTTGTTGTTGTGCGATGCACAGTCTTTCTGTTGAACAGTTTTGAGTGGTTGAATAAAGCTCAGTCAGCAGACAATCGCCGACTCTGTCCTCTTCCTTCCAGACGAACTTTGATCTTACTACACCGTCATCTTGTTTGTGCCAAGTTTCAGTGAGAAACGGTAAATCCAGACCTTTGTCCATGATGATATCCGACAAAAGCGGAGCCTTATTGTACGCAGAACGCACATTAAATAATGCCGCATTCAGAGGGTTTGGGTTTGATGCAGCACAGGAATTCCGTTCATCTCTGTTCATTTATATTATCTTGCCATATTCACACCAACTAAAACCAACCATTGTATTTCGTTTTAGACTTTCAGTTTATATATTTTACAACAATTGCAGTGTGGGCTCCCCATTTGTGAGCCGGGCTCAGTCCCCCTCCCGAAGTGCCGGTCGAGACTGAATAGCATCGACAGCCTGCCTGACTTAGACGTCGTTGGATGATCACGTTCATATCACAGTGTAGGTTCCCCATTTGTGGGCAGCAAAGGGTCTATTCCCATGTCCCAGCCCCTTCAAAGCACTGGTTGAACCCTCCCGACTGAAGGCGGGGCCTACCCGTCCGATGCCGCAAGCAATTTCATCCAAAGCTCCCGTTGGACCTTGCGAGGGCCCTCCCGGTCGAATGGCTAAACTCTATCCCGAATTATGCTCGTACAATCTCGCGCCGTAAGCAAGAGCTTACCGTTCAACTGCTGGCGGGGCTTACATTAGGCTACGTTGAGCATTAAGCCCCTGTCGGATGCTGCGAGAGCCCTCCCGGTCGAACAGTCAAGCTTGTTTTTTTGCAAATACCTTTTAGTGCCGTTCACTTTTTTGGTGGGTTAATTTCACTTCGTTGTATCATTGCTGTCCTGCACTTACTTGGCTTTTTGGGGGAGTACTGTGGGTTTGGGCCAAATTCCGAGCTCGGAGCCCTCCCCTGGACAGCATGCCAAATACGCATAAATTACTATACAAATTACTTTATTGATTTCATGTACATGTAAACTTGTGAAATGCAGTTTGCCCAATAACTCTCATCACCCATGCTCTAAACCCCATGGAAGCCGCAATGGAGCCTAGGCCCTATTTAAAGACCTCAATGTAAATGGGGGAGGGCAGCTCATACCCTGCCTTGAGTCAATGTACTCTACCTGAGACTCACTATAGCTAGCACTTCATGTTGTTCTTTTAACACTAGACCAGTGTTTATCAAACTTTTTCTGCCATTCCCCACTTTGGAGGTAGGGAAGGGTTTTGAGCCCCACCTGTCCCCAATCACCCCAACAAAATGTTAATAAACTAGGCTTTAAGTTTAACTGTTAAAATGTATTAACATTTATTTTATTATCATCACATTTTAAAAACATTACATCAAATAACAGCATTAAAAACTTTCAAATAGAGAAAATAATAATTTAATAATTTTTTTCACCATGTTTGTTTGCGCAGCAATTTCTCCCGAAATTCATGTAAGTAAGTGGCCGGAAAAATAGAGTAAACTTTATAGTTACTTATACTATGTGTGTCTGATATGAATAAAACACGTCGGCAAATTATATTTTAATTGATTGTTACTGTTGCTACCATAAACATCAGTATGTACTTTACAAACTCTAAATGTATTGTTTTAGTACTTATGTATATTTAAATGTCTGAAATCTAAAATAAACATTATGTTGTTGAAAACACTGCATAGTTGTGACAAATGACAAGTGCTGCTGAACGCGTCCGTATCTGGCTGTGCGCCAGCCAAAGCGCAAAACCAGTTTGAATCTGGCAGTTAATTGACGTGACTGAACGTTCTAAATCCCATATTTGGGACCATACTCTAAGGGTCACAGAAATTAAAATCCCATATGTGGGATTCAAAAGGTTAATAGAGATGGGCACAAAAATGACCAAATTTTCTCTCGTTTGTTGCGCCCCACTTGTCATGTCTCTATCCCCCACCAGTGGGGCGCGCCCCACACTTTGAGAAACGCTGCACTAGACCATAGTATGCTGATAACAAGGAGGGACACCTGGCAGGTGAACTTACCCTACTTATTAGCATTTTCGAACCAGGGCAATAGTAGAACACCCATCAAAGCATACATCCCTACTTTATTGCCCTACATAAACCTCATGGACCCCCAGAGAGGGATATATCTCCTGAAAGCTTCTGACTGAGACCCCAGCTCTGTAAACTTCTCTACGACTGGCTCATTGGCAGACTGTAGAGGTCAGAGTGTGAGGTCAAAGCATCTCAGAGGATTTTCCCCTTTCCCTTACCACAGATGCCCCTCCATGGCAACTATAACCATAGAACAGCCAGTGCACTGGTTTTGTGTGCTTTGTGGCATGGATGGCTAGAGTTGTGGCTTATTCAGCTTTTTTAGGAGAGTGTACCACTCAATGGGTGGGCCTGGCATAGCCCCATAGCTTTAATATGTAGACACAGCATTGAAGTTCCACTTAAAAAGGGAACTCGGCTTTCTCCTACTGCATGTGTGAGAATGTGGATTTCACAGAGCGATGAATCATTTTCATTAAATGACAGACATCATATACAGCCTGCAACTTTCAAATATTAAATCATTTAATAGATTTTGAGGCAGGTTGATTTGTATATCGTCGCTGCCCGATGAAACTCACGTATGTCCAAAACGGTTTAACGAGTTCGTTTGCCCATATAATCTTTAGGGTATTAAGTTAGCTCAACTCGAGCTCTGATACACCCCCAAGTGAATAAATAGGATGTGATTACATAGGGCAAGGTACCTGAAATGAAGGTGGAGTTTGGGGAGGTGGAGGGATGCTGAAACAGCTGAGACTGAAGAGAGGTAAGCAGCTGCTTATATACTCTGGCTGTTGATTGGAAGATTAGATGGGCTCGCTCCTGCCTAAATTACGTTTAGGAACTTCACTTAACGAGTTTGTTTGCCCATATAATCTTTAGGGTATTAGGTTAGCTAATTTGGCTTGCTGTCCACTGAGGAGGGGCTCGATGAAGCATCTTCAACTCGAGCTCTGATACACCCCCCAAAAAGTGCAGCAAGTTGGATTTAGCATGGTTGAAAACGCTTAAGGATTTAAAGTATATGGGATACCCAGATGCTTAATGCTTGTTACCCCCCCAAAAGGAGCGAAAGATTAAAGTGATATGAAGAATAGAGTTGAGGTGTCGAGTGGCACTAGTGTTTCCTATGCCGGAACACAAGGAGGTTATGATTAATTGGCCTGGAGTCATGAATGAATATTGCTGTGGCAGTGATATTTAATGAGGCTCCTGTGGGAGCTGGGCTGGAAAGTGTCACCCTACTATGTCCACCATGTGGACCTATGAGCAGGCTTCTGCTGCGGCAATATTATTATTTAAGGAACTCTGTCGGGAGCTTGCGTTTATTGCTGCTGTGTGAGTTTGACTAGGATGCATCTCGCCGCTGCACTGCTGCGGCAGTGACTTCTAAAATTACTCCTGCGGGAGTGTTTTTTGGGACTGGAGGTTTGAGTACGTGGTTGGAGAACGTCCCGCCACAACTTCTGCAACATGGGGGTCCATGAATTCAGAAGTACATGGGGCCCCCAGCTGCTAACAGAGGGGAAGGAAGTCCTCGTCTCTAAAGGGAAAACGGGCCACTGATATCCAGAGCGAACCTGCCTGCAGCAGAAAAAGGGGAGCCTACGGTATATAGATAAAACGCAGAGCTACCGTCCTTCCAAGGTGGTTTGGATCACATAAGGACATGAGGGCCTGCTGCGATCCTTATGGGACATACGATCCTTGGTACCTCCAGTCCGCTTGTTCAGATAGGAGGGCCCACACTGCGATCCGAACGGGAGAGCCTCCATGGTTAAGAACATGAAGAATCACACTGCGATTCAGAAAGGGAGAACCCCCACGGCGCCTGAAAGGAAGCTCACACTGTGATTCGACTGGGAGAGCTCCTGCTGCATTTCGAAGGAGAGAGCCCCCGATAAAATAAACGGGAAGCTTACTCTGCAAGTCGAACGAGAGAGCCTGCACAGTATCTGGACGGGGGAGCCCACACAGCAATTCAAATGGGAAAGCTACCACTCCTGGAGTGGGCTAATACACATCCGAAAAGGGAGAGCTCTCACTGCATCCAGATGAATATGAGCCCTGCGGGGCTTGGTAAGCGGAGAGATGCAAAAATAGTAGGGAGAAGGGGTCCAGACTCAGAAAGATGCTAGTGTTTGTGATGTAGAACTGATCGAACATATGTTGTTTTAAAGGCGGGGCATCAGCCGATCATTTTAATTTGGTGTTCGGATAGGCCCCTCTGGGCTGCTGTGATGGCTGCACCCATGCAGAAAGATAATAAAAATGGATGGTTAAAAGGTTGTCTGGTGTTTGGCTGAGGGGGATTGGTTTTTGTAAACCTTTGATGAGGAGGGATAATTGGGGACTTGAAGAGTCGGGGCACTGTTGGCCATGGATGAACTTGGAGAGCAATGTATGCCACTGAGGTAGATTTTGATTGTTCCTGAATTAAATTGGTATGATGGAGGTAAGAGATGAAGGATATTGAAAGGAGGGAAAACTCCTGGAAAGCTGTGTGGAAGTTTTTTGAAGGAACTCCAAGCTGTCCAGTAGGTTTGGAGTGTTCTGAGAGAAACGGCTTGCAGTATGGTATTTGTGGATGTGGTATGAAGATGTCTTGAGGGAATGGACCAGACGAATGAGAGTTCTGAATCAGGAGGAATTTAAGTTGATTGGAGTCTGCTTCCAGAGCCAATGTTATAAATTTGAAAAAGAAGATAAAACTTCTGTGATTTTATTTTGGTGACCTGGGATATGTTCATCTATGATGATGAACTGGTAACAGGCGGAAATTCTAAGGGGCAATTAACATTTCGGAACCCCATAGATTGGCTGTTACTACTATGGGATGCAGGTTTATGAGTATGATTGCTTGTGGCAGTGGAGAATTCATCCAATTTGGTTACTCCAATTGGGCTTATGCGGAATAAGGTGGAAAATCAAAAGGGGCCGATCATGAATCTGGAATCTAGTTCTTTTTGATGAGGCCTTCCACTATATCGGGTCCAGCTGTTGCAGATTATAAGTTCCCATTCAGTCGGTCACGTTCGACGTACGTCGGACAGACCGACGAATAGGAATCTCGCTAGAGAGGCCAATCTACTTCGAGTGTAACTAAACGAGCCAATGCACATTGGCATGCAATCATATGCATCAGCTGCTTACCTCGCAGCGCGGGTATATAATGAGCAGCAGGTGCGTTGCATCTTCAGCTTTTCACTTCGGAGCCAAACCTTCCATGAAGACAGCTACTGAAAGCGAGTGTGGTGAACGAGTCTCTCTTCAAGACGTCTCTTTGTTGCGAGGTGCAGGCGGACAGCGCAGCAGCGGGGCCGATTCTCCTTTTGTTTTTGTTTTTGCCTTTTGTTTGATTGAGCAAAGCTGTAATCAGCGTGAAGGCCGTTCTCACGGCTGGTGAAACGGTGCGCCTAGAGCGCTAAAAAGCTGTTGTTACAGCTGGTAAGAGGAGCGCCTTCAAGGAGAGTGCACACGACAGGCTGCACATTCCCTGTCTGTGCTGCAGCGGCTATTCCCCTGCGTGCTTCAGCACCTAAAAGAGTCAGTCCTTGAAAGAGCTAACACGAGTAGTTCGCGTCTTTTTAAAGATGTCGTTCTACTTGTGTGTTTCTGGATGCGGTCGTTACCTGGCGCCTCGGGATGGTCACCAGTGCTGTATCGCGTGCTTGGGCTTAAGGCACGCTGAGGCAGCGTTTGTGGATGAGTCATGTACCCATTGTGGGATGATGACCATCGCGGAGTTGCGGTCGAGACTCCACTTTCTGCAAAGGGGTGGAGTCCCGGTCCCGACGCCTCGCTCCAATCCTCCTCAGAGGGTTGCTGCGAGCGGCGGGGCTGGTGACTTGAGGATAACAGTGCCCGCGGAACGTGGTGGACCACCCCAGAGGTGTGTACCATCCGTTTCCTTCGGAGCTCCCCCAGACGACCGGATGTCGCTGCATCGGAGGGTGAGCCTGATACTTCTGGGGAGGATGAGTCGGCGCAGTTGCCTCCTTCGGGGGTGACAACTGTGCCCGACACGGACCCGTAAATGATGGCTATGCTTTCCCGGGCCGCCAACAGGGTCGGGCTCGTGTGGAATCCTCCACCGTGTCCCGAACCCTCGAGGTTGGATGACTGGTATCTCGGGGTGGCCAGGGCTGGTTCTCAGCCCCCCACCTCAGTGCCCTTCTTCCCGGAGGTGCATGAGGAGCTCACAGGCACGTGGACGGCACCTTTTACTGCCCGAAACCGTGTCGGTGGGTCCTCCTCCCTCACCACCCTTGATGGCGGGGCAGCGAAGGGTTACACGCGCATACCCCCTGTGGAACGGGCCGTTGCTATGCAACTGTGCCCTAACTCCACCTGGCGGGGGGAGCTGTCTCTCCCTTCCCGGGCCTGTAAGTACTCGTCGGATCTTACCGGCAAGGCTTATCAGGCCTGTGGGGAAGCTGCCTCTGCCTTACACGCTATGGCGTTGTTGCAGGTCCATCAGGCCAAGGCACTGAGGGACCTGCGCGAGGGTGGTCATGATCCACAAGTTCTCCAGGAACTTCGTGCCGCGACAGACCTCGCGCTTCGAGCGACGAAGGTTACGGCGCGGTCAGTGGGTCGTGCGATGTCCACTATGGTGGTCCAGGAACGCCATCTCTGGCTGTGTCTTGCGGACATGAGGGATACCGACAAGGTCAGGTTTCTTAATTCCCCCGTGTCCCAGACCGGCCTTTTCGGCGACGCGGTCGAGAACTTTGCCCAACAGTTCTCGGCTGTACAAAGGCAGTCTGAGGCCATCAGTCACATCCTGCCGAGGCGGTCAGCTGCTGCACCTCCACCGCCGGCGGCACCTCAGACTACCCGTCGCCGAGGGCGCCCCCCTGCAGCCCCCCAGCCCGTCCAGCCACCCCCCAAGAAGAAGGGTGGCAAGGCCAAGTCCAAGCGGCCCTAGGACGGGCGACCCGGAGATGGAGGGGACTGCTCTTCAGGAGGTGGTGACTGCACTGCTCCTTCCCCCGGAGGAGGGCCGGGTGGAGAATCTTTTGTTGTTTCCTTTTGTTCCGCCGCTGGCTCAACAACCAGCGGTACCCAAATTTTCAATAAAAGAGCAGTTTCCTTTATCTCCGGGTCCGAAGAGGGCTCGGAGAGCAGTGGGAGGGCTAGAACCTCACCACTCTCATCCACCTCTTCTGTCGCCAGAGGACAGCAGCGAGCAGCAGGTAAGCAAATCCTCGACTGCTCCCTCTGTCCACCCGTGGAAGCAGGTAAGTGTTGCACAGCACACTGTGACCCCGCTTCGGGCCGCCTCACACAGAGAGCCTCCCGGGCCGCGTCCCTGCGTTCCACCTCGCTGCCCCGCGGCGGGTACGCCGGTGGTCCCCTTGGTGCCGCTGGTGCGGTCTCTGGGAGCCTGGCTAGCGCTCCCCTGTCCGTCTCGCTGGCTCCTCCGGACCATCACGCTCGGCTATGCGATTCAGTTCGCCGGGCGTTCCCCCAAGTTCAGGGGCGTCCTCTTCACTTCAGTGAAAGATGTCGATGCCCCTGTTCTGCGTGCGGAGATCGCAGTCCTACTGGCGAAGGACGTGATAGAGCCGGTCCCTCCAGCCGATTTGAGGTCAGGGTTCTACAGCCCCTACTTCATTGTACCCAAGAAAAGCGGCGGGTTACGACCGATCTTGGACCTGCGAGTTTTGAATCGGAGCCTTCACAAGCTACCGTTCAAAATGCTTACGCAGAAACGCATTTTCGAGTGCATCCGTCCCCAAGATTGGTTTGCAGCGATCGACCTGAAGGACGCGTACTTTCATGTTTCGATTCTTCCGCAACACAGGCCATTCCTGAGATTCGCGTTCGAAGGTCGAGCATATCAGTACAGAGTCTTACCCTTCGGGCTGGCCCTGTCTCCCCGCGTCTTCACGAAAGTCGTGGAGGGAGCCCTTGTTCCCATGAGAGAACAGGGTGTTCGCATTCTCAACTACCTGGACGACTGGCTCATTCTAGCACAGTCTCGGGATCAGTTGTGCGAACACAGGGACTTAGTGCTCAGGCACCTCAGCCAGTTGGGGCTTCAGGTCAACTGGGAGAAGAGCAAACTCGCCCCAGTGCAGAGGATCTCTTTTCTCGGTATGGAGTTGGATTCGGTCGAACGGGTAGCACGCCTCACAGAGGAACGTGCTCGGTCGGTGTTGAACTGCCTGAATACGTTCAATGGCAGGACAGCGGTCCCACTGAAGTTTTTTCAGAGGCTCCTGGGGCATATGGCGGCTGCAGCGGCTGTAACACCGCTCGGTCTGCTTCATATGAGACCGCTTCAGCACTGGCTTCACGGCCGAGTCCCGAGATGGGGGTGGCAACGCGGCACGTTCAGGGTGCCAATCACTCAGGAGTGCCGCCGTACCTTCAGCCCGTGGTCGGACCCCTTGTTTCTTCGGGCAGGAGTGCCCCTAGAACAGGTGTCCCGGCATGCTGTGGTGTTCACAGATGCTTCTGCCACCGGCTGGGGTGCCACGTACAACGGGCATGCAGTGTCAGGGGTTTGGACGGGACCCCATCTGCATTGGCACATCAATTGCCTCGAGTTGCTGGCAGTACGCTTTGCGCTGAGCCGCCTCAAAGGCCTGCTTCGCGACAAGCATGTACTGGTCCATACGGACAACACTGCGACTGTTGCGTACATCAACCGCCAAGGTGGTCTACGCTCCCGTCGCATGTCGCAACTCGCCCGCCATGTCCTCCTGTGGAGTCGAAAGCATCTGAGGTCGCTTCGCGCCATTCATGTCCCCGGTGTGCTCAACCGTGTGGCCGACGAGCTATCACGAGCTGCGCTGCCCGGAGAGTGGCGACTCCACCCCCAGGTGGTTCAGCTGATCTGGAGAGAGTTCGGAGAGGCTCAGGTAGACCTGTTTGCCTCACCAGAAACCTCCCACTGCCAGTTGTTTTACTCTCTGACCGAGGGAACACTCGGGACAGATGCACTGGCTCACAGCTGGCCCCGGGGCCTGCGCAAATATGCGTTTCCCCCAGTGAGCCTACTTGCACAGACCCTGTGCAAAGTCAGGGAGGACGAGGAGCAGGTCTTGTTAGTTGCGCCTTACTGGCCCAACCGGACCTGGTTCCCAGAACTCTCACTCCTCGCGATAGCCCCTCCCTGGCCCATCCCTCTGAGGAAGGACCTCCTCTCTCAGAGACGGGGCACTCTTTGGCACCCGCGTCCAGACCTCTGGAAACTCCATGTCTGGTCCCTGGACGGGACGCGGAGGTTCTAGGTGACTTACCCCCTGAGGTACTTAACACCATCACTTCGGCACGTGCACTGTCTACGAGACGTGCTTACGCCTCGAAGTGGAACCTGTTCGTCGAGTGGTGTTCTTCTCGCCGAGAAGACCCCCGAAGATGCTCGATCGGAGTCGTGCTTTCCTTCTTGCAGCAAGGGTTGGAGCGTAGGCTGTCCCCCTCCACCCTCAAAGTCCATACTGCTGCCATATCCGCTTACCACGACCACATAGATGGCAAATCTGTTGGTCAGCACGACCTGGTCACCAGGTTCCTTAGGGGGGCGAGACGGTTAAATCCTCCTCGTCCCCCCTCCATACCCTCTTGGGACCTTACTCTGGTGCTCAGAGCACTCCAGATTGCTCCCTTTGAGCCTTTGCTGTCAGCAGACTTAAAGATTCTCTCTATGAAGACTTTGCTGCTGGTGGCATTGGCCTCCATCAAGAGGGTAGGGGACCTGCAGTCATTTTCGGTCGACGAATCGTGCCTAGAGTTCGGGCCGGGTGACAGCCACGTGGTACTGAGACTCCGGCCTGGCTACGTGCCCAAGGTTCCTACCACTCCCTTCAGGGACCAGGTAGTGAGCCTGCAAGCGCTGCCCTCGGAGGAGGCAGACCCAGCCCTGGCTTTGCTCTGTCCAGTTCGCGCCTTGCGACTGTACTTAGACAGAACTCGAAGCTTCAGGACCTCAGACCAGCTCTTTGTCTGTTACGGAGGCCAGCAGAAGGGAAAGGCTGTCTCCAAGCAGAGGATGGCCCACTGGATAGTGGATGCCATCGCCCTGGCTTACCAAGCTCAGGGCGTGCCCTGCCCGCTCAGGTTGCATGCCCACTCCACGAGAGGTGTGGCATCCTCCTGGGCGCTGGCTCGTGGCGCCTCGCTAACAGACATTTGTAGAGCTGTGGGCTGGGCGACACCTAACACGTTCGCTAGATACTATAGCCTTTGTGTCGAGCCGGTCTCCTCCCGTGTTCTCGCCTCAGGTCAGAGGCACGGAGAGGCCCCGGCTTAGTGTCGGCTTGCTGCGCTACATGCGCATTCTATTCTCCAGAGAGTCCCTACGGGCAGACCCTGTTGAGTCCTCCGGTTACCCTTCGGCAGCCGACGTGGCGGAGCGTCTGGCGCCAGGCCTATACTCCGTTGTATCCTTGAGAACCGGATTTAGGCTGGGTTCCATATGTGTGACCCTACGGGGATCCCATATGGCTTTTTCCACGGCTGCTCCTAAACGAAGCCTGTGTCTTTCCCTCTGGGAGAACCCATCTCTCATCGAGTGTAGTCACCCCAGTTCTTCCATATGTTGTACAACCTACAAGGTTAGTCCATATGTACTTATCCATATAACTCCTTCGGGGAAGGATATGGCTTCCGCAGCGTTCCTTATCGCATGTAAGGCTACGCTTTCCCAGCGTTATCCAATTGTCGCACTGAGTGGGTTTTGGGAACAATAGTGATCGACCCTCTCTGCGTGAGCCTGGTCCCACCGTCCTTAGGCAAGGGGTTCAGGTGGCTCACGACAGAGTGCTGGAAGAGGGCAGCTCCTGTGGCGCTTTGGTAGGGATTCCTATTCGTCGGTCTGTCCGACGTACGTCGAACGTGACCGACTGAATGGGAACGTCTCGGTTACATAGGTAACCCTCGTTCCCTGAAGGAGGGAACGGAGACGTACGTCCCGTCGCCACAGGCGTTGTCCTGCTGATGCTGCCGCCTGCTCGGTTCGGCTCCTCAGCGAAAACCTGAAGATGCAACGCACCTGCTGCTCATATACCCGCGCTGCGAGGTAAGCAGCTGATGCATATGATTGCATGCCAATGTGCATTGGCTCATTTAGTTACACTCTAAGTAGACTGGCCTCTCTAGCGAGATTCCTATTCGTCGGTCTGTCCGACGTACGTCTCCGTTCCCTCCTTCAGGGAACGAGGGTTACCTATGTAACCGAGACGTAATTGCAGATCAAGCTGGAGTCAGGTATGCTTTCCAGACTGTAGCTGAAATGTTCTGTCAGGCCTGAAAAAAAGAACTGGTTGGAAATTGTCTGGATGGTGTCCATTTCACTAACTAACTGGGAAATAATGATTGAAGAAGAGAGAGGCTGCTCACTTAGCTGCAAAGCTTGAGGTAGATATAACAATGACTACTCCAAAGGAAGAAGATCAAATGTCTGCACCTGATGGAATTAGGGAACGGTTATGGGTTGAGAATGATGGTTGTTCCATGGTGACTGCATTGGGAGGAGCTGGAAGAGGGACTGCTATTGCGAGAGAATGGGCTGGCAAGCGGCTCAGACCTGAAGAAGTGTTTGGTGTTGGAAAAAGATGGATGCTGGCAGGAGGGCTCCATTACTGACTGGTGTCCAGTGAGAGAAAGGGGTTGGTGGGCAAAAAGAGTGTTGAGATCATTTGCGGAGGCAACCTCACGCTAGGATCTGTGCCAAAAAGAATGTTAGAAGAAATTGGGGAACAGAAGGGAGGAGAGGAATGAGGCAAGTTGTAAATGGATAGAGGGTGAGGGACGACTAGCGGAGGCAGCCTCACGCTAGGATCCGCTTTCTGGGTGAGCGAGAAGTAACCATCTGCGAGGGCATCCTGGCGCATGGGTTTATCATAAAGAAAATTGAAAAAGAACTGAAAAAGCAGAAGGAATTAGTGATGTTACATATGAAACTGAAGCTTCAAATCTCATATCGAATACACAGCTCAATTATAATGAATGCATATGTTTTCAGAGGAGCAGTGATAAATGAAAGACGTCTCAACTATCTTTCCAAACACATGAATGCTGTGCATTTCAGAATGTTGAACCCAGACCACTACTCTAAAGCCCATTTACTAATGAATTATATATTATATATTATATATATATATATATATATATATATATATATATATATATATATATATATATATATATTACATGATCGTACATTCTGCCATAAAGACAGTATAAAACCCTCAATAATTAGAGCATGATTTACTTGCATCAAACTCTGTTAGTATTATTGTTATATTTAATTTATTGCAACACATTAGTATGGAAATTGTATTATCAGAAAACTACACGTTTAACATTTTCAGGCTTTTATTTGCTTAATGGAATGACTGAGCTGTACATCTATATTCTTTGGTTGCACTGGCTGGTTTATGGCTGCTGTAAATTTATTTATTTATTTTTAAAAAGCTTCAAGATTCAAGAGGCTTCATTTCATAATCCATAGAAGGAAGTAAAGTGCGGGAGACAGGAGTAAGTTTGGATAGTTCTTGCCTGAGGAGTGGAGCTGCATATGGGAAGAGCTGGAAAAGCGGGACTGTTTTTGCGGCCGCTGTTGTTGATCGGGCGGAAAAACGGCGGACGAGGAAGTGCGTACGGTGGCAACGGACTGTGGATTAGCGTGCTGTAAATGTTTATGTTCAGGACATCAGGTCGGAAGAGAAACTTCTGAGTCTTGCTTTTATGATGTTGAAGTGTTTGTTGGCATGCTGGAACTGTTGATAGAACTAAAGAAGATCGTAGAGTTTAACTTTTGATGATCTGCGGGAGAAATTAATTCCAGAGCTGGAGAGGACTTGACGTAGGCTGTTGGCAGACCATTTGAAATGGGTAATATCAGTGTATTAGCGGTGGTAGAATGAAGAGATGAAGTCTTTGAAGAAGACTGATGAGGCGCAGTTAAACGGGCGATCCTGAGCGTGGAGGAGAGAGTGGTTATCCGGAGCGTGGTCTATATGAGAGCTCAAAAAGAGCATCCGTGTTTGGATCTGTGAGATCCGATCTTACGCGAGATGTGACTGTTGGTGTCTCGGGGAAAGTTTGTCGTCTGAAGGGGGATGATGGTGTCGGACATTATTCAGTACGGCATTACCGGATGCTGAAACAGCTGAGACTGAAGAGAGGTAAGCAGCTGCTTATATACTCTGGCTGTTGATTGGAAGATTAGATGGGCTTGCTCCTCCCTAAATTACGTTTAGGAACTTCACTACTTTTCAGGAAGTGAAAAAAACACCGTATTTCAAAAGCAGTTGAATGTAGCGTTGTCATACTTGGTATGGCATCTTTACATGTAACCATATTCTTGCCAGTGTAATGATATAATCAACATCTGACCAAAATTGAGTTTAAATGGACATACGTGCATATTTTACAATAACGGTGTTCGATACGCGTTCTTCCAATCATTAATTAGAATGGCCAAGTCGCGTTTCATATTGACAGATGAATACGCTCAGTTTATTAAATAGCCTACGTCTTAGTTTATTAAATACGCTAAGTTTATTTAATATTAATTATACATTTATTAAATGTCTCTTGCAAACTATGAAGGGACAATGAATCAATACACTGACATGGTAATGCTAGACAGATACTTTGTTTGCACAGTCCTACCGTAATTTTGTCACTCCTAGACATACGTCTGGCGTCAGGGGGGAAACGTTTACCTCGATAAAGGAACGTCATTGTCTCACCAAGCTATGTTTATTTGGCAATGTAACCTCAGTGTTATTCGGCTATCCAGTGCTGAGCTTCGATGAAACTTCACGAGACCGGCGAGATGCTTCCACAGGGCGGGAGATACGCGGCGTGATTGACAGCTTTGACACCAAATGGATATACGTGGAAATCAGATGACATGATTTCACAACTTTTCATTGGCCATTTAGATATGTGAAGCATACTGTATACGGAAATGAACCTGGACATTCAATCCGTCGAAAAAATGGACATACGTGGTTTTCATCGGACAGCGACAATATATTTGTATGTATCTTTTTTAATACATATACTTATTTAGATTTATAGTCAATGACTGTAAGTCAGTAGTTACATTGAACCACATTTCATTTTTCAATTCAATTTGCAATATTATATGGGACTGTAATTCACTCCCTCATAAAATATGTTATTTATACTTTTTTTTTTTAACAAATTTCATTTTTTTTTTTTTTTCTTCTTTGAATCAAAATTTGGAATATCATTTCAGAAAATAATGGGAAACTTCCTAAACTAAGGTTGCTGATACTCTACTAAAAGCGCACAAACACACAGAGAGAGAGAGAGAGGGAGAGAGAAAGAGAGAGAAGAAGTGTCCTGATAAACCATGTTTATGTTGTAATACCCATGTCATTATACACATTTGTGTCCTCATAAACCATGTACACACACACACACACACACACACACAAACAAACAAACAAACAAACAATTTTCAACATATATTTATAAATGAATAATATATAACCTACATCCCCCATATTTGATTTTTTTGTTAATCCAAATGCATTCTGGGATTGGTTTCTACATGCAATGTTATGCTAGATTTAGGTTAGACAAGTGTGTCTTTGTAAGAAGCATAAATTCGGCCTCCTTTTGTGTAGTTAGTGCACTGAAACAGCCTACATAGGCAGCAGACTAGAGTTTGAACAGAGCCATTGTGTTAGTAAATGAAAGAGAGATAGAGAGAGATTACTACACATTACATCACCACACACAAAGCAAGCATTCCTGTCACAGTTTGAACTGAACGCTATGTTTCATATATTCATGAACTATTACATGATTAATCAACCATCATCAGTGTTGTTGGTGGTTTGGATTTGTAATGATTCTGGTATCATTTATTCCATGTCTGCATGAACCTTATTTAAAGGGATCAATCACTCATATAAAGTATGAAGAGTTTGTCCTAATTTACTCAATCTTATGTCTTTATAAACCTGAATGCTATTGTTTTAAAGGGTTTAAAGTGCCCCTATTATGGATTTTGGATGTAGTGTCTAACATAGCTCTAAGTGAATGAAAACATCCTGCAAAGTCTTAAATCTGAAAGTGTATTGTGGTAGATTTTGCCCTACGCACCTGACTTAAATCTATAAATTTATACTTTACTAAGCGTACTTCAATGCCTGTTCGAGTCAGCTGATGTCTCGGCCTGTTTTGGGGCACTATCTCCTGATACTAAGCTCTTTAGTGCTCCTCACCTTCATTAAACATTATCACTATAGTATAGAAGTAAGATCTCTAGTGCTTAGTTTGCTGTGCAGCCTAAAAACCAAACAGACTCCAGACTATGCCTCAGAATATGCTTTAATCACGGCCGGGAGAGTTCTCATCAATTCCAGAGATTCTCTCTCCGAACAAATGAATGCAACAGGTTTTATAGGATTTCAGGTACACTTCACAGTCAGTATGGCATGATCTATTACTCATTATCATCAGTCTTAATATGATTGGTTTAGATTTAAGAAAAACATCTAAGTTCCTCTGTCCCGCATAAATTTACAACTGAATCACAAGATCATCAAAAATTGTCTCAGGGTTAATAGTTCAGATTACTCAATAGGTTAAAACAATTCCTCAAAGACTATTTTTTATCCTCAGAAGGATGCTGTCTAGCCAGTACAGCAGAATTTTTTCTGAATCACAACACTCAGTCCTAGTGACTATTTCTCTATTTCAAAGTTAGATTATTATTAGGCCTGTAAAGAAAAGAAATGTTAGTTCATTAATTAGTTCAAAAATTCCATCACAGCACCTTATATTAAGTTATTGTCTCTCAAAAGTAAGAGTCGACTTTGAATCAATTAAATGATTTGTTTGTAAAACTAATCTTAAGCCGTTTCGTTGTGATGTCACAACGAAACATTAGCATATTGTCCGCCCACTTTTTGCATGTGCAGACACCAGGGAGAACTTTAAACCCGAACCTTGTGCTGTGTTCCCGTCATTTTACTGACGACTGCTTCTTCAGCCTAAATGTGTTCAACGAGGGATTCGCAGGCCGATTGTTATTGAAGGATGGGTCAGTACCCAGGACTTTTTTTTTGGACCAGCTCTTTCCTTCTCCGAATCACAACCTGTAAGTACGATTAATAATTGTTGCCACGTTTGACAGACTAACTGTTTTGTAGGAAAGAATGTAATTATAATTGTCACAAAGAAAATAATTTAAATTAGTTAAAGTTGCAGTCCGTTTTTTGGGGTTAAAAATGATCCAAAATCAATTTTGGACCAAGTACATAACCAGCCAATGTTCAAAACAGTGTTCAAATCTCCTTATCTTAGCTTGATTCACAACAGTAAGCTTGTAATAATGTTTTAAAGAGCGACCTGGTTGATTTCCGTGGAAAATTCGAGCATGCAGCAGTTTGTCTTTGTGTCATTACGTCACATCTGTAAACAGAAAAAAGGAGTCCAGGCAAGTCGGTTTTATCATGCGAGTATGATGCTTGTAGCAGATCATTTATAGTCTGTTCTCACAGCAGCTGAAATAATTAAATGTGTCTGACACTGACAATCATCAGTGACAACTGAAGATTCACCCGTAGTCAAAAAGCAAAAGACTTTGGACTGTGGAGTGGCTACAGGAATGGAAATCTACAGGTAACTCTAATACACACTAAATACACATAGCGTGCATCTCAATCAGCTCCCTAGTTCAGTAGTCAGGGCACTGATCAGGGAATCGGCCACATTCATTTACATGATATACTGATTCACGACTAGGGAGCTAGGGAGCTGATTGAGACGCAGGGATAATCACGCAACGCTGATGTTGTTAACATTAACAATTTGAGAACAAAGTATAGCAGTAATAATAATTTGCACGGTTTGGAGTGATTCGAGCTAAGTGATTGCTAGATTTAATCATCATTGGCAGAGCGATTTATTGTAGGCCTAATGCTTTTTTCCTCAGTTGGTCAGAACAAAAGTGGCAGAAATGTTACTTACTAGTTCAGATTATATTTTCCAGTGAAAATCTTATTTTGGTCATGGTGACTGACAGCAAACATTAGATTCATCCGCGCTGACGAGCTGTGCCAATGCACAACGCATGTAACGATTACTATTCTGCATATGACTGTAATCACGTATTTCAAACAGAGATGGCGACAAAGAGGAAAAATGGCTGACTGCAGCTTTAAGTTTTAAGGAGCCAAGATATAAAACTGCCCCCAAACAAAAAGACTCACCTGTTCTGATGTGTAATCCAACTGAAACAACACAAGTCTATATGTCCCCTAAGTAAAACAAATAAATAAAAATCTTCTAGACAAATATGCGATTGGCAAGAACTAAAATCCAGTGTCTAACATCCACACGGTTCTGAGTTTCAGTTCAATGGCCTAAGCAGAGTAACTTTACTGAAACCGGTTCAGTACGAACATGTCAGTGACATCTCCACATTCAAATTCCAAGCCAGAATCACCACATTCTCTGTAACATGCACAAATACGTATTTATTTAGCCTGAGTGTGCTATGTATGCTCCGCACAGCTTGTAGGTTTCCTGCTAACCAGCTAACAGCAATTACGCTCGCAGTTGTCTATAAATGTGTCAAATGTTTTTTTGTTGTTATTACTTGGAGTTATGATAAAGAATAGAGCAATACGTTGGTGAACAACTGCAGTGCTTTATCAATACATATCTGCATTGGGCTAATGCATATACCATGACTGTTTGGGTGTTTACCACCGAGCTGTCGGCTAGGTTCGCTAACATAAACACAAAACAACTTAATTCCTCTGGATGGAGCAGAGCACCATCATTATTATAATATAATGTAAGTGATGCAAGCACTATATACTGTAGTCTGTGTTAACCAGCAGAAGTCATCTGACCAAGCACTGTAGATAAGCGTCACGCAAACAAGAGGTTTGGCAAAATTAATTGTTGAGTGAATTGTTTGTTTTGGTTTTGGTTTTCTTGTTTCATGTATGGAATGTATTTATGGATTTTGACTCTTGCCTGGCTGTACTACGATTTTGGATATTCCTGAATAAAGCTGCACATGGATCTACCTCAAGTCTCAGAGCTCCGTGACACTGTTGTTGGGAACTTCCAAAAAAAAAAAAAAAAAAGAAAAGAAAAAGGAAAAAAAAAAAGGAACCTTTCAAATGCCATAATAGGGGCACTTTAAACATCTTGTTATCATTCATCATCATACACAAATATTTGAATATAGAAGGATTTATTTGTGCAATGGAAATGACAGATGTCAGTAACATTTAGATGCAAAGTTTCTTGAATGCTTATTTCACTATTCATTCTTATCTTATTACAGTTCTGGAGCAATATTCATTCATATATATATATATATATATATATATATATATATATATATATATATATATATATATATATATATATATATATATATACATTTTTAAATTGCACTAACAGAAATACCAGACAATCACGAGACGTCAAGCTGAATGTTGTCATATAAAAACACTCATGATAAATAATGTTTTGCTTCTCATTCTATCAAACTAATGATTTATTACACATAAAACACTCCTGTAAACTAAACTGACACATACACATAAAACAAAAATACATGTGAATTTAAAAGTGAATTTAATTTAATAAATTAGAAATAAATTAATAGCTTAGCAGTCTTGACTGCTTTATGGCAAAGATTTTTGTCTGAGAAATGGAAAGAATCGTAAAGAGCATAAAATCCCAAAAGAGAGAAAACAATGTCACTCCCGCTGATTCGTAAGAACTACTTACCAGCCACATAAGACTAGTTTAAATTTATTCACTCTTCACTGAATGTTGCTCTCATTTTCATCTGTTTCTCTCCCTCTACAAGACTCTTTATCAAGCAGGTGCTGTTGCCATTTGGAAAGGTGATTCTTACATTTCCTTAAGATTTTAATCATCCTTTCAGATGGAGAATGATTTTAAGTAAAAATGAGTTGTGTTTTATCAGCTAAAGAGATGTGAATGAATGTTTCCCTCCTGACATGATCATTCAAGAGTCACGTTATCTTCATGTACTTTAAATGAGAGTTCACTATTATAGGTAAATCAATGGTGTAGAAATCAAAATCACAAATACAAGTGACATACTGTCACGATCATGTTTGTTTTGAGTTTCTGTTGGTGACTTTCCATTTTCTCTGTGTCTGTTCTCCTGATTTCCTACTTTGTCACGTAGGTAACTCCTCTGGGCTCCCTTGTCCCTCCGGATCAGCCTCAGTCAGTCGTCACTCTGCAGCTGCTCCTTGACTCTTCATCTCCACTGAGCTTCTCCTTCCCTTCTGCTTCTCTGTCATCCTCATTTTTTCCATCGTCACCCCATCTCCACCTCAGTCCCGCGAGCCAACAGCTTCACCTTGGGATTCCGGGCCATAGATGTCGCCCTGGTCCGTTGGTCTCTCTGCTTTGCCAGATACTTCACTTACCCTGGTTCTGCCTCTGTCAGTCAGTCCCTGGGTTCTGGCCAGCCCTTCAGTCAAAGTTGCACCCTGGCTTCTCCCATCTTCAGCTCCACCATGGTGTTTGTCTCCTTCAATTCCTCCTGGTTCCTGTTCATCACCAGCTCTTCACCCACCTTCTAAGTCCCCTCCCTCCCTCCTTATTTGGACATTGTATGGCACGAGGACACGTCTTTCAGAGGGATAGCATAATGTCACAATCATGTTTTCTTTGAGTTTCTGTTGGTGAATTTCCAGATTCTTCACGCCAACAAAAGCAACAAAACTAACAAAAAGCAACAAAATGATGTAGCATCTGGATCAATCAGCCACACAATTATTCATTGTATTTAATGAATTACCCATAAACTCACTCTCACTATCAAAGTTCTGTGAACCCATCCCCCTAAAACTGCAACTAGCATTCCAAACGTAGCTAAACCACAGGCAGAACTAGGTGTCCTGTTACAGATACTTGGACCTTTTACGGTCATGAAGAATTTTGCAGAGACTTGTGATTGCATCAGGACAGTTTTAATTCAACTTGGAGAGACATGCAAGTATCAAACTTAGTCTCATTATCGGATACATTGAGTATCCTTACACCTTTTAAAGAAGGGCCTGTTAAAACTAAATTGATGGTTTGCTCAAGGCTGTTGATCTGCTGAAGTAAACCAACCACATCAGGACACAATGCTGTAACTTTGTGCTTCCTGTACTCTGCTTTATCTCTCTCTCTTGGTAAACTGTATGCATGTATGTGTGTGAATGTTAGAATAGCTTAAGTGTTTAGTCTAGTTAATAAAGTCTTGTTCATGTCACATGTAAAGTTGTCTGTGTTTTGCACTCATATGCTGGAGTCCCTATTCATGTCGATCCCGACTTACAGGCTCTTAGTATTACTGTACAATAAGATTGTTATTTCCCATAACCTGGAAATTAACATTTCTTAGAATTAATAAACAATTAACACTGTGTGTTCATTGGACAACGGGTTAATTGATTGTAATATTAATTTTATTACATTAAGTCAATTTTATTAACTGATCCAGATATTAATAATTAATTACTAGTTGCTACAATGAAGAAAATAAGCAAAATAATTTGATGAAGTAAGAAGGTTTTCTTGTTTTAGTTTCATGGCTGAGTGAAAATTCAGTGCAAACATTGAGTCACAAATTAGAGCTTTTCACACTTGTTATCCCAAACTCTCAGCTCGGTTTCATTTGTTGTATTTTGGCACTCCTGTAATCCAGTGTTAGCACTGGTACATTTTTATTCAGTCAAGTCAAGTCAAGTCACCTTTTTACCATTTATATAGCGCTTTTTACAATGTAGATTGTGTCAAATCAGCTTTACATTGATAACTGGTACATTATTTTGGCTGCACAGCAGCTCTTAAAGAATAGTGTCAATACAGGCAGATCAAAGCACTGTTGAATATCAAATGTCAAGTCAAATGTCAAGTGTCCCCAACTAAGCAAGCCAAAGTCGACAGCGGCAAGGAACTCAAACTCCAAAAGGTGACATCAGGTGGCAAACAAGTGGCAAATAGGTGTTAAAATGAAGAAAAAAACCTTGGGAGAAACCAGGCTTAGTCGGGGGGCCAGTTCTCCTCTGGCGAACAGTGCTTTGTTACGACTCAGGATGCTATCATAAGTCTGATAGGATCACAACATTCAAAGTATTTATTTCAGTTCAGTTCCTAGTTGACTCAATCTCTGCTGATACTTCAGGGCTGCGTTGTGGTCGTGTCAAGGTGCAGGTCCTGGGTCTCACCTGGATACGGCCCAGATCCGGTTGACTACGGTAAACCTCGGGATAAACATAAAGACTAATATTAGCATAGATGCCATTCTTCTTCCGATGTAACGAGTACATCTGGTGTTATAGGAAGTGTTCCCGGTTCAAGCTGACCTAATTTATGCAGCCTAATAATCCTTTAACAGATTTGATAATGTGTTATGTGTATGCCAGGTTAAAGAGATGAGTTTTTAGTCTAGATTTAAACTCACAGAGTGTGCCTGCTTCCCGGACAATGCTAGGAAGATTATTCCAGAGTTTAGGTGCCAAATAGGAGAAGGATCTACCGCCTGCGGTTGATTTTGATATTGTAGGTGGCCTGAATTCTGAGATCGCAATAGACGTGAAGGACTATAATGCTTTAAGAGCTCACTCAGGTACTGGGGAGCTAAACCATTTAGTGCTTTATAAGTAATTAGCAAGATTTTAAAATCTATATGATGTTTAACAGGAAGCCAATGCAGTGTTGACAGAACTGGGCTAATATGGTCACACTTCCTAGTTCTAGTAAGAACTCTAGCTGCTGCATTTTGTACAAGCTGTAGATTATCAGGCGACCAGAACAACCACCCAGTAAAGTGTTACAGTAATCTAGCCTTGAGGTCATGAACGCATGAACTAACTGTTCTGCATTTTTCATTGAGAGCATATGTCGTAGTTTAGATATATTTTTAAGATGGAAGAATGCGGTTTCACAGATGCTAGAAACATGGCCTTCAAATGAAAGATTGGTATCGAAGAGCACACCCAGGATCCTAACTGATGACGAAGAATTAACAGAGCAGCCATCAAGTGTTAGACAGTATTCTAGGTTATTATGTGAAGAAGTTAAAAATTAGAATCTCAGTTTTTTCTGAATTTAGTAGTAGGAAATTACTGGTCATCCAATTTTTTATATCAGCTATGCATTGCGTTCATTTTGTGAATTGGTAAGTTTCGTCAGGGCGTGAAGAAACAGAGCTGAGTATCATCAGTGTAACATTGAAAACTAACGGTATGCTTCCTAATGATATCTCCTATTATGCATGTACAGAGTGAAAAGCAACGGTCCTAGTACTGAGCCTTGCGGTACTCCATATTGAACTTGTGATCGATATGACATTTCTTCGTTTACTACTACATACTGATAACAGTCAGAAAAGTATGATTTGAACCATGACAATGCAATTCCACTAATGCCAACATAATTTTCGAGTCTAATTAAAAGAATATTGTGATCAATAGTGTAAAATGCAGCACTAAGATCCAGTAACACTAATAGAGAGATACAACCATCTGATGATAAGAGCAAATCATTAGTAACTCTAATGAGAGCAGTCTCAGTACTATGGTACGGTCTAAATCCTGACTGGAAATCCTCACAGATACTATTTCTTTCTAAAAAGGAACATAGTTGTGATGATACTGCCTTTTCAAGTATTTTTGACAGAAAAGTGAGATTTGAGATCGGCTTGTAATTGACTAATTCTCTAGGATCAAGTTGTGTTTTTTTTAATAAGAGGTTTAATAACAGCCAGCTTAAAGGTTTTTGGTATGTATCCTAGCGATAAAGATGAATTGTCGATATTAAGAAGAGGATCTATGACCTCTGGAAGCATCCCTTTCAATAGCTTAGTCGGTATAGGGTCTAACATACATGTTGTTGATTTTGATGAATTAACAAGTTTAGCCAATTCTTCCTCTCCTAAAGCAGTAAATGAATTGAATTGTTCCTCAGGGACACTACAATGCACTGTCTGACACGATACTGTAGATACTGATGGTTCCGTGTTATAATTTTGCAATAATTCAGCAATGTTTACATTTTACAGAAAATTTATTTTTTATATCATATTACAAAAGCTTAGTTTAATTTTACTGCACACTTGTGTTTTCTTGGGGTGTACAGGAATTTATATGACATTGCAGAGGTTTATTTTTCATGTTATATCAAATGTACAGTTTCATTTTTTTGCATCTTGAAATAAATATTTCTATATTGTGTATCACTCTGTGTTGTGTTCGTTTAATTTTTCTGTTTTGAAGATAACTGAGCCTTTAAATCTCCTTTGTAAAAGCTTTACGAGGCATAAATAGTCCTCACTTTAGATGAGCTCACAAAAATAGTTATCTGATAACTGCTAAACGTTTTATAACTACCTGAATTAATGAATTACAGTAGGAATATGTGTTAATAAAGCATGTATTAACACACTGAGTAAGCATTACTACATATCTAAATGATAAGATGTATAAATGTACAATTAAATAGTTTATTAATCATTTACTTACACTTTCTAAATGATCTTATGAACAACTGACAACTCCTAAATAACTGGTTTGTAAATAATGTAATACTTAATTTAGAAATGATAAAATGATCATTAATAAAGTATCAAAATACATTATTAAACAAATTATAGATATGCTTATAAATTGTGAAGATCTCATAAGTTGACAAATAAGTTTGTTTTGGTTTATATTTGTTTTTGTTCATTTGTATAAATGATTGTTGGTTTGTTTAAAAGATTATTTTGGGTTATTTTTCTTAGTCTAAGGTACACTTTAGACAAAAGAAAAAAACACTAAAAGTTTTCTTTCTTTATTTTATTTATAGCTTACCAACCTCATTTTCTTACCTTTTATTCTCTGGGTTCATGGCTACAGCATGGTTCCGGGGGTGGGGGTTTAAGAAGAAGTGCGGCCTTCCTGTTTCATTTTTTTATGCCATCAGGAGGAATTATGGGTAGTGTAGGCTACTTTGTTTATTTCTTGTTATTTTTTGGGGTAGTATTGATTGTTAAAATTCAGTTTGAATTTAATACTCAATTTATTTATATGTTTATATATGTGTAGGATTTGTTCTTCTTTCCATTTTCCCTGTGACTATGATTTGGTTTGACCCTTGAGTTTAAAAGGGCTCACTTTGCCTGTCAGAGTCAGTTCTGGTTGGGGCCTTGTGAGGAGGCTCAACACTAGTGTCCTGGGTTTGATGTGTTTTTTGTTTGTTTGTTTGTTTGTGAAATGTTAGTTTGAGTCAATAAATACTTTATATGGACTGCAAGCAGTGCCTCCCCACCTTTGCTCTGGTCATATCGCCACATTATGGAAGCAGCAGGGGGATGTTCCAGAAGAGGGGCATTGCTGTGTCAAATCAGGTGTGATGGCACCAAAACGGCACATACTGAGAAACCAGTGCAGATGGACCCTGGAAAAGATAGAACTACAAGGGGCTAGTGGAGGTGCTTTTGAGCCAGTTCCCTCTGAGCAGCAGCTCAGTGAGATGGATGACATCAAGCATTATCTGACTACCTTTGAGCGAATTGCTATAGTCTGCAAATAGCCTCCAGAGGATTGGGCCATTCAACTAGTTCCCCTACTCACTGGCAAGGCATGTGCTGCCTATGTGGCTATGGATGTGGAAGAAGCTACCAACTATGGGCAAGTTAGAGAGGCAATATTGAAGAAATACTCTATCAATGCTGAGACCTGTCGTCAGCAGTTTTGTTTCATGGAGGTGCTGATGGAAGAATCTCCTAAGGAACTGTACATTTGGTTGAAGGATATGTTCTACAAGTGGGTGAAACCTGCAGAAAAGACTGTATATGCGGTTGCAGAGACTATAATTTTGGAACATTTTGTGGGAATATTGTGTCCTGAAGTGCAAACCTGGATTAATGAGAATGATCCATCCTCTGCTGAGGAGGCCGCCAGGCTGGCAGATGTCTTTGTGGCAAGTAGGCGAAGGACTGAGCCTAGGAGTTTTGCTTAGTGGAAGACCGCAATGGACAAGCCTTTCTACCGCAAGACAACCTCACTACTAGAAGGGGGTGAGAGTATGGATGTGAGACTGGTGAAACAAACAGAAACATCTATCTTAACCACAGTTGGGACCAGAGGTCGCATTAACCAAAAATTGTCCGTCATTGACAGAATTCTTTTATCAATGACGGAAAAATCTGAAGGCCGTGCTTCATGTTGACAGATTACACTGAGAGTGATCTATTGTAAATTGTAACTGTAATTCCCACCCCTGTCCAGTTGGTGATGAGTGCGCTCCAATGTAGCAGCAGAACACTGGATCCAGAACACAGCAAACAGCATATAGCATACCAATTGATTGACTGGGATTTACAAATCGATATTGGTCTTATGAATGTGACCAAAACAGCAAGGAGACATTTTAATTGTTTATTGGTAAAGAAATGTTTTCTAAATCAGTGTCGGCTGCAAAGATGAAGTTGACATTACTGACTCTCATCATCTGCTCATAGTGGATGCGCCTAAAGAGAGAATGCACATTTCATTCGGTTGAGTCTACATAATCAGAGTAGCCTATTTCTTTTCATTTTGAATTATTTAATTTTCGTTAAAGTAGACAAGCAGCTGCTGAGTTTCGGTTTATTTAGCATGTAAGACGCGTTCCAGTTCACGTGCAGCCAAATTATGTACCAGTTATCAATGTAAAGCTGCTTTGACACAATCTGCATTGTAAAAAGCGCTATATAAATAAAGGTGACTTGACTGACTTGACGTGCCAGTGATCGCGCCCGCGCCTCTATGTCATGATTATATTTTCTGCTATATTTGCTTCTTATTTATTATATCCAGACAATTGGTTGATGAAACATTAATTCAAATTAAGATACAATTTTTACAAAATGAAATGCACTTTAAAGAAAGGCTTTCTACAAAACAAAACTTAAAGAAGTGGTCAAAATCATGTCTGACCAACTCCATGTCTCCCGATATTTGCCATTGTATGATGCATCTTACTCATGCTCATGTTCACTTTTCATAATCAAATAGATGAATTAAAAACATAACATGGGACTATTTAAACATAAATATGAAACTACACTTTCTTTAATGGCTACCAACACGTAGCCTATAGCCTATAGATGCAGTCGCTCCTTTACGTCTAAAGAAGATTAAGGAAACTAATCCAACGCCGTGGTATGATGAGCACACTCAGGCTCTAAAACGAGCTGTTAGAAAACGTCTCGGGTTACAGATGTAACCCTGGTTCCTTGAGTAAGGGAACGAGACGCTGCGTGAAACGCATTGGGAACCTTCTGCGTGATATCGTCATTGAAGCACTCCTGTATCCAACCAATCGTGTAACGAGACGTCAGAGGCGGGTGACGTCACGGACCAGGAAACTATAAAGCATGCCCGGATGCAGAGAACGCTAGCTTCTGTGGAAAATCTGAAGCAAGCACTCGCAAGCATGCAGGGGTACGGCAAGAGACGCAGCGTCTCGTTCCCTTACTCAGGGAACCAGGGTTACATCTGTAACCCGAGACGTTCCCTTTCGTGGGAACTATCGACGCTGCGTGAAACGCATTGGGAACGCAATCCCAACTGTGCCGTACTTCGAATGCTTGCTATGTTAGCTCGACAGTACGGAGGACCCTGGAGTGGAGCCCACATCAAGGTTATAATATTTGATAAATGTGTGCTGGTTTGACCATCCAGCTGCATCACAGACGTCACTCATAGAGACGCCAGACATCAAAGCTTTCGATGCCGCCATACCCCTTGTGGAATGAGCGCGGACGTTAAAGGGAGGACTGTCCGACTGCTTTATATGCAAGTGAGATGGCCTCAACCACCCACTTGCTCATCCTCTGCTTGGACGCCGGTCCACCTTTATTAGGAGAACCGTAACAGACGAACAATTGTTCTGTTTTACACCACAGGGCAACTCTGTGGACATAATCGTCCAAAGCCCTCACTGGGCAAAGCAGATTTAGTTTTTCCTGATCCGAAGATATAAATGGAGGAGGATAAAAGGCTTGAAGCACAATAGGACCCGGGACATTGGTGGGGACCTTCGGCACATAGCCAGGTCTAGCATGAAGAAATGCTCTCACCATTCCAGGAGCGAACTCCAAATATGAGGGGGCCACTGAAAGGGCCTGAAGATCTCCAATTCTTTTAGAGAAGTAATAGCAAGTAAAAATATCGTCTTTAAAGTCAGAAACTTTACAGACACCTCCTCCAGTGGTTCAAAGGGAGCCTCAGCTAACCCACGTAGAACCACTGATAAGTCCCAGACCGGGGTCCTTGTGCGCACTGGAAGCCTCAGCCTCAGTGTACCACGGAGGAAGCATGACACGAGGGGGTCTCGACCAACCGAGGAATCCCCCCCAACATGATAGGCTGATATGGCCACAACATAAACCTTCAAGGTTGAATAAGATAAGCCCTCCGAGAATTTTTCTTGGAGAAAAGATAGCACAAAGCTGATAGGAGCACGGACAGGGTCCGTTTCATGTTGTCTACACCAGGTAGAGAATAAATTCCACTTATAAGAGTAAAGCTTCCTCGTGGAGGGAGCCCTGGAGCTAAGTATGGTCTCAACAACCTCAGATGAGAGACCAGCCTCTATGAACCTGTCCCCCTCAGAGGCCAGGCCCCTAGTTTCCATAGTTCTGGGCGGGGATGTATTATCGCGCCGCCCGCCTAAGATAGAAGATCCCGTCTCAAGCGCCGTCTATCATGGACACCAAGTCCGAAAACCATATTCGGGTCGGCCAGTATGGGGCCACCAGTATCAGGCTGACCCCTTCCTGGCGTACTTTCTCCAGGACTCGTGGGAGCAGAGCGAACGGGGGAAAAGCGTACAGACGTAGCCTCGGCCACGTCTATACCATGGCATCCAGACCCAGGGGTACTGGATGCGTGAGGGAGTACCAGAGCGGACACTGGGTTGACTCTCCCGAAGCAAACAGGTCTACTTGTGCCTGACCAAAGTTTTTCCAAATGAGATCCACCACTTCTGGATGGAGTCTCCACTCCCCGGGCCTCGGCCCCTGCCTCGACAGGGCGTCTGCCCCCACATTCTGACTCCCGGGGATATAGGCTGCCTTCAACAAAAGCAGCTTCCCCTGAGACCACAGGAGGATCCGACGGGCCAAGTAATTTAGTTGGCGAGACCGTAGACCCCCCTGATGGTTTATATAAGAGACCACTGACATATCGTCTGTGCGGACCAGCACATGATGGTCTCTCAGGTCTGGGAGGAAGTGTTTTAGTGCTAGAAACACCGTCATCATCTCCAGCCGATTTATATGCCAGGAGAGTTGATGGTCCTCCCAAAGACCCTGAGCTGAGCGACCACTCATGATCGCTCCCCAGCCCGTGAGGGAAGCGTCTGTCGTAAGCATTGCACGACAACCAGAGGCTCCCAACGCGGGACCCTGGGACAGGAACCAGGGGTCTTTCCACACGGCTAGAGCACAAAGGCATCGCCGTGTGACTTTGATCATTCGAAAAGGGTTCACCCCCCGGGGAAAACCCCCTGGTCCTGAGCCACCACTGTAGGGGTCTCAAATGCAGGAGGCCAAAAGGAATTATGTTGGACGCATCTGCCATTAGACCCAACAGTTTCTGAAACTGTTTCACAGTGAGAGACTGGCCTAACTTCACCCCTTTTATGGCTGACAGAACAGAGCTCACACGGGCAGGAGTCAGACATGCCCGCATTGTTGTGGAGTCCCACATAACACCTAGATAATTGGTGGTCTGAGCCGGTATCAGCACACTCTTCTTGGCATTGAGCCTCAGCCCAAACCTTTTCATGTGAGACAGAACAACATCTCGATGTTGAACTGCTTGTTGCTCTGAGCGAGCTAGAATCAACCAATCATCGATGTAATTCAGTATGCGAATGCCCTGGGGTCTCAAAGGAGCCAGGGCTGCATCCGCGCACTTCGTGAATGTGCGGGGTGATAATGATAGGCCAAACGGAAGAACCTTGTACTGGTAAGCTTCGCCCCCCAAAGCAAACCTGAGGAACTTCCAATGAGAAGGATGGATGGATACATGAAAGTAAGCATCTTTCAAGTCTATCGTCACAAACCAGTCCTCAGACCTGATTTGGGGAATGATTTTTTTTTTTCTGTTTGAGTGTAGGCATTTGAATTTTAGTCTTTGCACCGACCAATTCAACACCCGTAAGTCTATGATAGGACGAAGTCCTCCATCCTTCTTCGGAACTATGAAGTAACGGCTGTAGAACCCTGACAGCTTGCTGGGAGGAGGAACCCTTTCTATAGCTCCTTTTTGCAAAAGTATCATAACTTCCTGTTCCATAACCAGAGACTGCTCAGGGGTCACCACTGTGGGAAGGACCCCATTGAATCTGGGCGGGCGAGACCCGAACTGAATTCTGTACCCCTTTTCTATCACGAGCAGCACCCAATTCGATATATTCGGTAGAGTTTTCCATTCTTCCAGAAAATCTACTAAGAGAACCAGTCTCTCGAGACTGGTCTCTGGTGTTTCTTGAGCACTTGGCTCGGCGCTCTGAAACAGCGTGCCGGCAGAAGTCAGCCGAATCAAGTGCAGGTCAACCCTCCTCAGAGGATTGGCGGGGACCCGACGCACACTGGATGGTAAAAATAGCATGGTCCCCAGAGGGCGCTGGATGGAAGCGGGAGCCAGGTGTTTCAACACCACGCTTCCTCCAGACGGGGGCCGCCCTCCTGGGTCCTGATCCACAGATATCAGGACCGCTTTTTAGAAGCCTTCCGCGCCACAATAACAGCCCGCAGGTCTGTCTTGGGCTGAGAAGGCTTCTGTGCAGCTCGCCCCTGTCCCCAGAATCTACGTGGGGGAGCACGGGCGGCCACACTAATTTTTTGTTGCACTCTGTGGTGCGCTGAGGAGCTCGTTGCGGGCCGAGACTGCTCCCGCTCAACAGTCTCAGCGGGGATTTTAGACCGGCGGGGGAGGAACCTCTGAAATGCCGCAGATTGTTTCTTGGTCTCCTGGAACCTCTCGACGACAGTTGTGACTGCGTCACCGAAGAGGCCCGAAGGAGACAGCGGCGCGTCCATAAGGGCAGACTTATCTCTGTCCCTTATGTCGGAGAGGTTCAGCCACAAGTGCCTCTCCGTGGCCACCAGGGCTGCCATAGAACGGCCCACTTCTTTAGCCGTCTCCTTGGTGGCACAGAGAGCCAGGTCTGTCGCCATGCGCAGTTCCTGGATGCACCCAAATGTGGCCTCCCCGCTGGTCTCAATTTCCCCCAGCACTTCAGCTTGATAAGCTTGCAGCAGCGCCATAGTGTGAAGACACGCTGCTGCCTGCCCTGCTGCCGCATAAGCTTTGCCCACCAAGGAAGATGTAGTCTTAAGGGGCTTGGTGGGCAACGTCGGTGCTTTTAAGGACGATGCCGACTCGGGTGAGAGATAGCCCGCGAGCGTCTCTTCAGCCCGGGGCATCGCCGCATAACCATATTGTTTCAGCCCCACGATGTTGCTATAGACCGAGGTCTGGGGGCTGAACACTCTGTGTTGAACTGGTCTGTTCCATGATCTAGACACCTCAGTGTGTAGATCTGGAAAGAACGGTAAGCACCGACGTGGAGGTAATGACCGCGCGGGGAGAAAGCGCTCATCGAGTTTGCTTTTGGGTCTTACATCTCCCCGCTCTGCTTCTGGCCAGCTAATATTTAATTTGGCAACAGCTCTGGCCACTACCTCCATGAGCTCCTCATCTGCAGAGGAAGAGGATGGCGGTTCCTCTTCCACTGCGTCGACACTCATCACGTCAACATCCTCAGATGAAGACAGATGAAGTGCCGATGTCTCTCCCCGAGGGGAAGAAACCGCTGGGCGTGCTTCCACCACGGCAGGAGAGACAGTGGGTCTGGCAGCTAAAGGGAGAGATAGGGCGGGGCCCGTCTCAACCCCCGCTGCCAGATCCAATTGTGAACCCCACGAATGGAGCCTTCGCTCTGCCTCGGCAGCAGCGGGACCCGATCCGCGGGGAACATCAGCCGAGGCACCCTCCGCTCTATCAAAGAGTGCCCGGCGAGATTGCAGCACTCTGAGGGCGAACCTTTCGCAATGCACGCAGACAACTCCCTCGAGAGCTGCCTGCGCGTGCTCAACCCCCAGGCAAATAACACACATATCGTGCGTATCCCCGTCAGGGATAAAGCGAGTGCAGGGATGGACACATTTCCTGAACCGCTTGCTGCTTTCATCCGCCATTTCTTTATATTTTTTGTGTCTTATGATGTGTATGTATGTATGTTGACACTTTTTGTCCTCAGACAAAGAGAGATGAATCACAAACAATAAGACGCACAACAGCGATCTTAGACACACACACACTTGTTGCTGCAGCTCTTGTCCTCAGACGAAGAGTGAGACCAATAATATATATATATAGACAGACAACAATAAATAAGACACACGGGATAACATAGAGCGCTTGCTGAAGATAACAGAAGCTAGCGTTCTCTGCTTCCGGGCATGCTTTATAGTTTCCTGGTCCGTGACGTCACCCGCCTCTGACGTCTCGTTACACGATTGGTTGGATACAGGACTGCTTCAATGACGATATCACGCAGAAGGTTCCCAATGTGTTTCATGCAGCGTCGATAGTTCCCACGAAAGGGAAGCTGAACGTAGTTGGAAGAAAACAAAACTAGAAGTTTTTCGCCTTTCGTGGAAAGAAAAAATTATTGAGTACAGAACGGCTATAAGAAATGCTAGATCTACTTATTTTTCAAATCTCTTAACACTCTGAGGTCTAAAAACGCGTCGGTGCGTTTTGCAGTTTTTTTTTCACATTGCAGCAAAACAGACTTAAAATACTCCGTCATTTTTTGTCATAGAGACATAAGTAATATATCAATTGAAACTATAGAATGTCTTCTTTTATTTATATACACTCAAAGTAAAAACAAAATGTTGTGCTTTTTGTAAAATAAAGAAAACTAACATGATGCGTGATCTCTCCTCTCCCTCTGAACGAAATCCAATCTGATAATTCTCAGAAAATGAACTGTAACTTAGTGAATACTAATCACAGAAAAATTAAACTTATGTCTAAAAAAACGTTAAGATGTCAGGTTTTAAATCATGTAAGTCAAATCGAAAACAAACCTTCTGTGTTTATGTAATCTGTATGAAAAGAGAGCCATGTCAGAAGACTGTGATTCAGCTCATTATCATTACATGCATTCATCATCTCAATCGTGTATTTATTGTCTTGAAAAGTGTTTATCTGGATGTAAAAGTCATGGTTAGCGATCTGTAGAAGACATGCAGTTACTTCCTGTTTACTTTTCTTCTATGGATGAATTTTAGATGAGTTTTTGTTTCTTTAGCGCCCTCCTGCTGCTGTATGAATTGGAAACTCCATTCATGGAATAGCCTCTTCTTCTTTTAGATGAATTTGTGGACTAAAAATGCACAGAGCGCCCTCCGACTTCAAGGATGAATTGAAAACACCAGCGCTCATAGTAAAGACAGTGAATATTAAATAAAAATAACTCCTCTGTATAGAAAATTGACATAAGCATATGAGAATCCAATATTTCTCCAAATGTGCATGCTTTTAAACTAAAATCCTATATTCAGACTCTTTGCATCACAGAAATACATTATATTTTAAAGTATAATATAAAACCATTACTTTATATTGTAATAATATTTTTCTGTATGTTTCATATATCATAATGAGCTTGAGACATCACAGAAGGTTTTTTTTCACAGCCTACCTGACTGAAATGCCTCAATTGATATGCAAGTCATTTAAGCTCATTACCATCCAATTCTTTTGTCTTCTCAGGTGAGAATGGCCCATTTTCAGTGGTGATTATCGCCTCCTCGCATACTGTGTTTCTTGGCAAAAAGTGTCTTACAAAAACTAAATGAATATATTGTTTTATATGAAGGAGTAGGCAGCATAATTTTTACATAATTCTGAAGCAAAAATCTCGAATCTACCTTTTCTGTCAAAGATACTAGAAAAGGCAGTTTCAACACAACTGTGTTCCTTTTTAGAAATAAATGGAATCTGTGAGGATTTCCAGTCAGGATTTAGACCAAACCATAGTACTGAGACTGCTCTCGTTAGAGTTACAAACGATCTACTCTTATCATCCGATCGTGGCTGTATTTCTCTATTAGTGTTATTAGATCTCAGTGCTGCTTTTGACACTATCGATCACAACATTCTTCTAAAAAGACTTGAAAACTATATTGGCATTAGGGGAATTGCTTTGGCATGGTTCAAATCGTACTTATCTGACCGTTATCAGTCTGTAGTAGTTAATGAAGAGATGTCGTATTGATCACAGGTTAAATATGGAGTACCACAAGGCTCAGTACTAGGATCGTTGCTTTTCACTCTGTACATGCTGCCCTTAGGAGAGATAATTAGGAAGCATGGTGTTAGTTTTCACTGCTACGCTGACGATACTCAGCTCTATATTTCCTCGCGCCCTGACGAAACTTACAAATTCACAAAACTAACAGAATGCATAGCTGACATTAAAAACTGGATGACAAGAAATTTCGTATTATTAAATTCAGAAAAAAACTGATATCTTAATCTTTGGACCAAAAACTTCCTCACGAAAAAACCTTGAATACTCTCTAACACTTGACAGGTGCTCCATTAAATCTTCGTCCTCAGTTAGGAACCTGGGTGTGCTCTTTTGATACCAATCTTTCATTTGAAAGTCATGTTTCTAGTATCTGTAAAACCGCCTTCTTCCATCTAAAAAATATATCTAAATTACAGCATATGCTCTCAATGACAAATGCGGAACAGTTGGTTCATGCATTCATGACCTCAAGACTAGATTATTGTAACGCTCTACTGGGTGGTTGTTCTGCTCGGCTTTTAAACAAACTACAGTTGGTCCAAAATGCGGCAGCTAGAGTTCTTACTAGAACCAGAAAGTATGACCATATTAGCCCAGTTCTGTCAACATTACATTGGCTCCCTATTAAACATCGTATAGATTTTAAAATCTTGCTACTTACTTATAAAGCTCTAAATGGTTTAGCTCCCCAGTATCTAAGTGAGCTCTTGGTGCATTATAGTCCTTCACGTTTATTGCGATCTCAGAATTCAGGCCAGTTGATAATACCCAAAATATCAAAATCAACTGAAGGCGGCAGATCCTTTTCCTATTTAGCACCTAAACTCTGGAACAATCTTCCTAGCATTGTTCGGGAAGCAGACACACTCTGTCAGTTTAAATCTAGACTAAAAACACATCTCTTTGCTCTTGCATACACATAACACATTATCAATACATTAACATTTTTCAAATCCGTTAAAGGATTGTTACGCTGCAATATTTAGGTCGGCCGGAACCGAGAACATTTCCTATAACACTAGATATACCTGTACATCAGAATTAGAATGGCATCTCCGTTAATATCTGTCTCTCTGCTTATCCTGAGGTTTGCCGGGTGCTGGATTCAGGCCGTATCCAGATCAGATGGAGAACCTGTGTCTGGACCTGACTACAACGTAGCCCAGGAGACAATGGGCCTACAGACCCAGTTCTGGCTGCTTACATATATTTATATATAATCTATTTTTAATCTCTATAATAAAAATGTATAATTCAGATTTTGATCTCCATATCCATTTACGTATATTATATATATCTTCCAAGGGTTTTTTTTTGTTTTTCCTCCTAGGACTTTTTTCCCAGTGCTAGCACGCTGGGTTTTTCTCCTAGGGGGGTTTTTCCACCCCTGGGAGTCAGCCGACATTGGCTTAATGTAGCACCATCTTGTATATGTTACATATTACCATGCCTGGTTGTACAGCTTATTTTTAACCACTTCCCCTTTTCTGTGATTCTAATATGTAAAGCTGCTTTGAACAATTACCAATTGTAAAAGCACTATATAAATAAATTTGACTTGACTTGACTTGACCTATAGTACAGTACAGAGAAATTTCATGTAGTAAGCAAGAGTGGATCATGAGTCATGACTCGGATCAAGAATAATTTATTTTTAGACTTATATTTAATGCTGGGGGCATCCGAGTTATTTTACATTTTTTATTTTTATTTTTTTAAAGTAACACAATAGTTATGTTCCCTGATAATTAGTTACTTTTATAATGATGTAACTCCGTTACTAACTGCATTACTATTTGTGAGAAGAAACTAGTAACTATAACGAATTACTTTTTTAAAGTAAAGTGCCCAACATGGCTGTGGGGTGTGGTCTTGAACATGAAAAATTATGCAGTCTAAATCTGTTAATTTGTTCTTCAAAATAAATCTTGCCCTGTAGGTTCATAATTAAAAATGAAAATGTGAACAAAAATAAAAGCAATTAAATGTGTTATTTATAATTAAAATTTTAAAATTAAAATGATGGTGTAACAGTTCACATTCGTGTATGGGAAGGAAGAGGACAGGGACGGCGAACAAATGCTGACTGAGCTTTTATTGAAACGAATGTTCAACAGAAAGGCCGTGCAACGCACGATAACAGCAACACAAATAATCCACAAAGGGCTTCACTCCAGGTTCGGTAAACACAATCCACAAAGGGCTTCACTTCAAGTAACTCGCTGTGTCTCAGTCAGCAGTTCCCCACTCTCTCACACACTCTTGCTTCTCACGGTGTCTTATCCTGTCTCCACGCCAATCACTAGAACGAGAAACAGGTGTTAGTGATTTGCATTCAACCCACTCACTTACCAAGCGTCTCCCACTATTCTCTCCGGTTGCAGACCTCACTGAACCACTCCCCCCTCGCCACAGACGGGTAATAGTAGATTATGACGAAATTTTTACAACCCTGTCCATCAAAATGACGGACAATGTTAAAGTCTAATGCAACCTCTGGTTGGGACTATTAAGTGTCTTAGGTGTGGCCAGATAGGCCATAATAAACCAATGTGTCCAAACCTGATCAAAAAGCTTACCAATGTCTGTTATGTTCCATGTACGGATGATGATACCTGAACCTAGCATTACTCCAATGCCCAGTGATGTCACAATTCCTGTAAAATTGAATGGTAAAAAGGTTATAGCTTTGGTAGACACAGGATGCACTCAAACTTTGGTAGAGACGGATGTTGTATCTGAATGTTATGTGGAAACCGATGGCCCTGTTATGGTTAAATGTATCTATGGTCTTATCCAACCACTGAAGTGTATTTAGGAGTATTTAGGGGTTGATGAGCAATCTTACCTAATGAAAGTGGGGATAGCACCAAAACTGACATATCCTGTGATCATTGGTCATGATTTGCCTGTGATAATGGACTTACTGCAGCCAAGTAATACCTGTAATGTGGTGTTAACTCAAAGTCTAGACAGAGCCAGGAGGTGAATGAGACAAATTCTTTGAAATGCCTTCCTTTTTATGATATTTCTGTGATATTCCAACCCATCCAGTGAAACCTGTGAAGTCTAGACCAGAGAAGAGGTTAGACAAGTTTCAGGGAAAAGTGGTGCAAGTCACAGATGGAGAAGGTTCAGAAAAACTCAATTTGGGGTGGTAAATCCCTGCCAATATGTCTGCAGAAAATTGATTCTGAAATTGGTCCTATCTATTCTAGAATGACAGAAAATGTAAAGCAAGGCAGAGACATGGCATTCCTTAAAGGTTTTACTTTTTGTCTAGAGAATGAACTTTTGTATTGCAAGACCCGAAACAAGACAACAAATTGTTCTTCCTATGAGTGTATGCAACATGGTGTTGAAAATGGCCATTCCATCCCTTGGGCTGGTCATTTGGGCAGTCATAAAATGTATCACTGAATCAGTAAACACTTTTTTCTGGACAGGGATGACCCAAGATATAGCTGAGAATTGTAAGACGTGTCAAGAATGCCAATGTACTGCCCCTCGTGGTCCTTCAAAGGCTCCCATGATGCCTTTGCCAGTAATAGAGGTGCCTTTCCAATGACTAGGCATGGATATTGTAGGCCCTTTAGAGAGGAGTTAAGCAAGTAACAAATACATGCTGGTAATTTGTGACTATGCAAGTCGATATCCTGAAATCTTCCTGTTAAAGATCATTAAGGCAAAATCTGTGGCCTTTTGTTTAGTGCAGTTGTTTTTTTCTAGAGTGGGTTTTCCTCAAGAGATGCTGACTGACTGAGGAACCAATTTTACCTCAAAGTTACTGCAAAAGGTTTATCAATTGCTGGGTATAAGAGGTTTGATGACCACACCTTACCATCCTGAAACTGATGTTCTTACAGAAAGGTTCAATCAAACCTTTGTTCAAATGCTCCGTATATTTGTGAGTGACACAGGGTCAGATTGGGATCAGTGGTTACCTTACTTACTATTTGCATATAGAGAGGTTCCACAGGCTTCTACAGGTTTCTCTCCCTTTCAGTTGATGTATGGCCATGATGTGCGGGGTCCTCTGTCTTTGTTGAAAGAGTCCTAGGAGTAAAGTTCACAGACATCTAGTAAGGTGAATGTCATTGATTATGTGTTGCAAATGAGGGAGAAATTGGAGAAAATTACCAAGTTAGCAGCAAAACACTTAGAAGAAGCGCAATGTAGGCAGAAATGCTAGTAAGACAGGAAAGCAAGGTAGCAGTCCTTTGAAGTAGGTCAGCAGGTTTTAGTCATGCTTCCAACAGATGAGAACAGGCAGCTGGGTAAATGGCAGTGTCCGTTTAAGGTTACCAAGAAGTTAGGACCTGCAACTTACGAAATTGCTACTCCTGGTGGGTCACGTTCTCATAGAACATTGTATATTAATCTTTTGAAAGAATGGTTTCCTTAAAAAGAGTCTGCAAGTGTGAATTTGATTTGGTTAGTGGAAGATGAAGAGAAGACAGAAGAACAGTACCTTTCTGTTAGCCAGGATACCTCCTCAGTTAATATTGAATACTTATCAGGGGAGCAGAAAAAACAAATTCAAGAGTTATGTGATCCAGAACTGTTTAAGAGTACCCCCTCTCATTCAGCATCTAATTTTGTTGAAACCTAATGCTCAAGTGAAAAGAATGAGTTATCGTACTCCAGAAAAGATGGTGTCAGCATTCACTGAGGAGGTTAGGATCTCAACCCCAATGCATCCCTCTAGTTGGAGGGTTGGCTATCCTCTTCCACCTTCAAAGTGTATGTGGCTGCCATAGTGGCACATCCTGACACAGTGGATAGTAAGTCTGTAGGGAAGCACGACCTGACCTTCAGGTCCCTCAGAGGCACCAGGGGGTAGGATCCTTCTAGGCCATACCTTATTCCCTCATGGGATCTCTATGTAGTCTAGCTGGCCAAGCTTAGAGTCTCATTGAAGATGGCACTTTTGATTGCGCTCACTTCCATACAGATGGTTGGGGACCTGCAGGCATTCTATGTCAGCAAAATATGGCTCAAGTTCGGTCCAGCATACTCTCTCATAATCCTGAAACCCTGGCTGGGCTACATGCCAAAAGTTCCCACTACCACATTTAGGGACCAAGTGGCAGACCCAGCCTTATTGTTGCTGTGTCCAGTACACACACTGCATATTTACTTGGACATCATGCAGAGCTTTAGGCACTCTGAGCAGCTCTTTGTCTGTTTTGGGGGACAGAGGTTGACCTACTGGACTGTAAAAGCTGTTGTCTTGGAATTTCAAGCAAAGGGGAATGTGCTGTGCCATTTCAGACATCTACAGAGCGGCGGGCTGGATGACACCTAATACCTTAATTTACAATTTTCGGGTTTAGCCAGTTTTGTCCCATGTGTTGTCAGGTTCGAGTAGATAAGCTGCAGGCAACTGGCAGGGTGTTCCACTTGCACACAGCACCTTTCCCCTTTCTTGTGCATCAATCACGTGAGCATCTGCTTATGTGCACTGACACCATTCTGAGAACATTCTGGGGACATCAAATTTTCAAATAAAATTTGTTCCCCTAAACGTTCTGAGAATGTACTGAATGTTCCACGAAGGTCTGCCAAATAAAGTCCCCAAACCTTTTGAAGAATTCCACATTGAGACCGTCTTGGAATGTTCTGGGAAGGTTACCAGATGATGTCCTTGACACCAGCGGGGACGTTCAGAGAACATTCTGGGAACATAAAAATTTCTAGTGGGGTAGAATATCTAAATCAACTGCAGATGGTAGATCCTTTTCCTATGTAGCATCCAACTCTTCCTAGCAATGTTTGGGAAGCAGATGCACTCTGTCAGTTTAAATCTAGACTAAAAACACATCTCTTTAACCTGGCATACACAACAAATTATCAATTTCTATTTTTAAATCAGTTCAATCATGACAACTCTCGAAAGAAGACTCGGAAGATGCTCAGTATGTTTGGATCAACATATACATGTGAGTCAAGTTTTTCACTCATGAACTCCATAAAAAGCAACTCTCGTTGCTCCCTGACTGACCGTACTCTCCACCATTGCCTTCGGATTGCATTGACAACTTACGAGCCTAAAGTCACTGCTCTCGTTCAAAACAAAAAATGTAATTTCTCCCACTAAGTCTGCAGGGTAAATGTAGCCTACAATACATCAATATAATGTGGGGCATGTCCTGATATTTCTGAGTTAGATGCGTTCCTGGGTCAGTATATTTTGTTACCCATAAGTTATCCCAAAAATCAGAGGGAAATGATAGATGAAAAACACTGATGTAGAAGCACCAACTAATGATTTGAAGCCTAAACTTGACATAATCTGTAAACTTGTCCCTCAAATCTGATTGGTTGATTTGAATGTTGTTCCAGGATCAAGGCAAGGCAAGGCAATTTTTTTTGTATAGCACATTTTATACACAATGGTAATTCAAAGTTATTTATATAAAGAAGGATAACAAAAATAGAACATAAGGAAAAGAAATAACAGTAAAAACAGAAAATTTTGCTATCTGGATGGATGAGCTAGGAAGTCTTAAGAAGATTTGTTGTTAGGGGCCAAGCCCCGAAGGGGCTGTAGCCCCTATTGTAATTGTACGTTTTCCCTTTTATTATTATTATTCTTCCTCCCGAATGGGAGTCTATGGCAGCCCTATCAACGGAACATGAGAAAATGATGAAATTTGGCACAGTTGTAGAGATGCTCATGAATAGTGATTGGACCAAATTTGGAGTCTCTAGAACAGACTCTATAGCGCCACCACCAGTTCAAAATTTCAACATTCTAACGGTTTTAACATTTGAACTGTTTGTCATAGAAAACTTAAATTTAGTTCATCTGATTCGTCTCTTCATGCTGATGCTATTCAACTTCTTACATTAAGTCTCCACCCATTACAGTAGCGGCCATTTTGAAAAGTACAGTATTTGTTTTTTTCGCTTCTCCTCCTTCAAAATTTGTCCAATATTGTCCAATCTTTGATCAGATTATCTTTGGACTGAGCCGCACAGAAATGACTGAACAGATTTTTTTATTCATCTTTGTTCAAAGGTTATGATGTCACGAAGTTAACGAGGTCGACCCGAAATTAGTATAGAGGCTGTATCTCGGCCAAACTTTGAGCAATCGAAACAAAAATTGGTACGCTTCATCAGAACCATGGTCTGAGGGTCTATGCCAAACTTGGGAACAGCGGCACCTACAGGTCATGAGATATGAAAAATGGCTATTTTGGCCAATAACTTTTGAACAGTTTGTCAGAAAATCAAGATCTTGGTGTCTATGGATTCCTTGGATCATGCTGAATCCGACGATACCGATTCTGTCAATATTGGATGTATCACGTGTCCGCCATTTTGAATTTTGTCATAAATTGCGATATCTTTTAAACAATTTGACATATCTTCACAAAAATTGGTATGTATGACCTTTAGAAGGTCGTGAAGGTACCTGAGAAGTTTCAGCACAGCGCCACCTACTGTTCCACAGATGTAATGATTATTTCAAAAACGCTTATAACTTTTGAAAACACTTTCCAAAATGTGTATGCTTCATGTCATTTTATTCCCTGGCTTATGCCGATTCCGACAATGTATCATTTGCCATTTTCCTTAAATGTACCTGTCTGCCATATTGAAGTAAATGAAAAACAGTTTTTTCGCTACTCCTTCTACAAATTTTGGTCAATTTTGTCCAAAATCAGCTCAGATGATCTTTGGACCGAGCCGCACAGAAATGACTGAACAGATTTTTGATATTCACTACCATTTCCGAGATATTCATCTCTGAATGTGACCTTGCTTGTGTTTGTTGTCTTATGCTAGTTAGCTTAGCACAGTAATTGCTTAGCATGCTAAACTATTGCTATTCTTTCTAATGTGGTCTTCAGTCAACAGGTTAACCAAAACTTAGTTGGCATTAAATAACTTTGCATACTAATATGGTTAACATGCTATGAAGCTTTTTTTTTTTGTGAACTCTTTCTCACACTGAAACCTCTGCTTAGCATACTGATGAACTTGCATGGCTGATTAGCTCAATGTGTTACGCCACGGATCCCGAATGCTCTGCATCGTGGGTTCGAAACTCAGTGTGACACATGCCCAGACCGCATGAGGTACTGTGGCAGGAAAAGATGCAGAACTTGTGTCTGTTCTAGGCATTCTGCCTAAAACTGGTCTAATCTGAAGCTATCACATGCAATTCCTTTATGTCCAAATTCGTAGTTATTCTTCTTCCCCCTGTATGGTAATCAATGAACCATAAGTAGGAAAATTATCAAATTTGGCATGCTTGTAGTGATAGTAATTAAAAGTAATTTGACCAACTTTGGAGTATCTAGGACTAAGTCTATAGCGCCACCACCAGTTCAAATATTCACTTTTGTAAAGGTTATAACTTTTGAACCCTTTGTTCCAGAAAAATGAATGTCAATACAACTGATTCCTCTCTTCATACTGATCACATTCAATATCTTACATTAAGACTCCACCCAGTACAGTAGTGGCCATTTTGAAAAGTACAGTATTCCATTTTTTCACTACTCCTCCTACAATTTTTGTCCAATTTTGTCCAAAATCAGCTCAGGTGATCTTTGGACCGAGCCGCACAGAAATGACTGAATGGATTTTTGATATTCGCTACCATTCCCAAGATATTCATCTCTGAATGTGACCTTGCTTGTGTTTGTTGTCTTATGCTAGTTAGCTTAGCATGCTAATTGCTTAGCATGCTAACCAGTTGTCATTCTCTTTAATGTGGCTCTTCAGCTATCAAGTTAACCATGAGCTTCATTAGCATTAAGTTAGCTTAGCATGCTAATATGGTTAGCATGCTAAGTAATGCTTTTTTGTAAATTGTTTCTTACACTAAAAGTTCTCTTCCACAGATTGTTGAATGTGCATCCTCAAGTAGCTCAATGTGTAAAGCCAGTTACCTGATGAGCTCTGCACCCCAAGATAGTGGGTTCGAATCCCAGGTGGAGCGGTTTTATGAAATAGTGTGTTTTGATTCCTTTACTGCCTCTTGGATTAGAAATAAATGCTTTTTGTTTCATGCTGTGTTCATTTTCATCTAAGCTTATGTACATAAGTTCTGAGTTCATTTTCGCCCGTAATTCTGAACCAGCTGTTTCATGTTTGTTCATTTTCTGCTGTTTTTCCTCTTCCTGCTCTGTATTGCGCTACAGCATGATGAGCTGCAGAATGATCTAAAGTAGTTATTAAATATAACATTCAGTGCAGTTTTATAAAAATTCTTCATTTTGAGTTCATTTTCACATGAACTAATGAACTTCAGCAGGTGTGCCAACATTCACCTGCACAGTGGCGCAATGAGTTGAGAAATGGACATTGGACCCGGAGGTTGTGGGTTCGTATCCCGTGTGGGGTGCCTTTATACAATTGTGTGTAATGAGTCATTTTGATATATTTATATAGTAATATATATATTTGTTGTTGTTGTTGTCGTTGTTGTCTGTCAGAGTGGATCTAAACGGATCTATCCATCAGAGCAGATCTGAATGGATCTTTCTCTCACGACAGGACTGTTACCTGTTAAGGCACTTCAAACTGATAAACAAAGCTCAATCTCCCCTTTTGCCAAGACACCTCAAATTGCAACACACAGCCCTAATCCCCCTTCCGGAGATATCTTATCTATGCAACGCAGTTCAGATTTCCCCTTTGGAAAATGTCCTGACTGTATGATATAAATGAATATATAAAAATGAAATAAAAACAGGAAAAGGAATTGCAAAAAAAAAATGCAAACAGTTCGGACATAGCACAGTGTGCAATCAGCAAATGCATTGGTAAAAAGATGTGTTTTGAGTCTGGATTTGAATGTGGCTACTGTTGGAGCACACCTGATCTCTTCTGGAAGCTGGTTCCAGCTGTGGCTGGCGTAACAGTTAAAAGCCGACTCTCCTTGCTTTGAGTGAACCCTTGGTATTTCTAAATGACTTGATCCTGATGATCTGAGTGATCTGTTAGGTTTATATTGTATGAGCGTATCTGCAATGTATTGAGGTCCTAGGCCATTGAGTGATTTATAAACAAGTAGCAATACTTTAAAATCAATTCTAAATGCAACTGGAAGCCAGTGCAAGGACCTGAGCACTGGTGTGATGTGTTCATGTTTTCTGGTTCTGCTCAGAATCCTCGCAGCAGTGTTCTGTACGAGCTGCAGCTGTCTCATGGTCTTTTTGGGAAGACCAGTGAGGAGCCCATTACAATAATCCACCCTGCTGGTGATGAAAGCATGAACAAGTTTCTCTAAGTCTTGACTGGAGACAAAGCATCTAATTCTTGCAGTATTTTTGAGATGATAATATGCTGATTTGGTAACACTTTATAATAATGTTCAGTTATAAGTCACTTATAAATTATAAGTTAATTTATAAGTGATAAATTATTAGTTAATGATGAACTAATCATTTACAAAACATGATTATATGTTTATAAATGATTGATAAGTGATATGTTAACATTTGATGAATGTTTTATTAATTCAGTTATAGGTCATTTATAAATTATTAGATAATGTTCAACAAATCTTTTACAAAACATGAATATACATTCATATATGATAAATAAGTGATATACTAACATTTTATGAATGTTTTATTAATTTGGCTATAAGTCATTTATAATTTATTAGTTAATGATCAGTGATTAGTTAATAATTACTAGTAAATTATCATTAGTAAATGATCAGTATATGATTTATTGATGAAGTTGTAAGCTGGTCTGTGTTCAAAAGCAAAAACATGCAGGTATGCTAAAGCACTATTTTTAAGAAGAGTAATTTATTTGTTTTGAGGTGGATAAACATTTATAAATGCCTTACAGTCAGGTGATATTAAATCCTTTCACTCGTCAGCACAGACTTGTGTTCTGTGTGGGATATAGTGATGATTCAACCTCTGAACCAGTTGAACTTTCCACTGAAGCTCACATCAGGTGCACAGAGTTAAACACTCCATGTGTGTCAGAGAAGACAGCTGTCTATACCCTCACCAGTCAGCACTTACACTGCAGTACACACTACAAAGTGTTCAACACCTGTTATAGATGATGTGTAAACGCATGAATAAATCATTTACAAAGCTTTCTGCATCCCCTATTCTAAAGTGTAAACTATTCTTCACTTGTAAATGTGTAACGTATCATTTGTAGACCTTTCTTACCTGTTACAAATTATTTGTATATGTATACAAGTCATTTATAACACTTTCTGCATACCCTATTCTAAAGTGTAAACTATTCATCACTTGTTACACATCTTTTGCAGATGTTCCTGTTACATGATCCATCTCACTCCATCACTTTACCCAAGCCTAAAATTTATTTTACTGGGGGAACTGACCAGGCGGGTGCCAGCAGGCCTGGGGTCCTGGCCAACTGCCAGGGTGGCGCTGGGGGAACTGACCAGGCGGTTTTCGACGGTTCAAACGGCCTGGGCAGTGGCAGCAGGGCAGAAGGCTTGGATGGCGGCGGCGGCAGGGCTGGCCAAGGGTGCTTCATGGCCATATCAGGGAGAGCGGAGGACTCAGGGACGGCAGCGGGCTCAGACTGGAACTGCTCAGGGACGGCAACGTGCTCAGGCTGGGGCTGCTCTGGAACGGCAGCTGCTCTGGGACGGCAGCGTACTCAGGCTGGGGCTGCTCTGGGATGGCAGCGTGCTCAGGCTTGGGCTGCTCTGGGACGGCAGCGGGCTCAGGCTGGGGCTGCTCTGGGACGGCAGCGTGCTCAGGCTGGGGCTGCTCTGGGAGCATCCTCCAGGCACGCAAGACCGCCAAAACATAGAACGTGAGGACAGCCCTCTTGGCCATCACCGGACTGATAGGGAAAGCATGCCGTACTGGAGCGCGCTCACTGGCTGGAGCGGGCTCACTGGCTGGAGCGGGCTCACTGGCTGGAGCGGGCTCTGTAGTAGACTCACTGGCTGGAGCGGGCTCTGTAGTAGACTCACTGGCTGGAGCGGGCTCTGTAGTAGACTCACTGGCTGGAGCGGGCTCTGTAGTAGACTCACTGGCTGGAGCGGGCTCTGTAGTAGACTCACTGGCTGGAGCGGGCTCACTGACTGGAGCGGACTCACTGACTGGAGTGGACTCCCTGACTGGAGCGGACTCACTGACTGAAGCAGGCTCTGGAGTGGACTCACTAACTGAAGCGGGCTCTGGAGTGGATTCGCTGACTGGAGTGAGCTCTGGAGAGGCCTCCGGGTCTTGGGGGGTGGAAGCCTTCCTCCTCCTCTTCCTCCTTTTAACTGTGGGAAGCGGAGACTCAGTGCCAACCTCCTCTGAGGCCTCTGAAGCGGATTCACGGGCTGGGACGCACTCATGGACTGGAGCAGGCCTTGGAAAGGGCACACGGGCTGGAGCGGGCACACGGGCTGGAGCGGGTGCTGGAGGTAGTCGAAGCGGCCCATTCCCACGCAGATGCAGGTAATTGGAGAAATTCCAAAAGTTTAACCCTCTTACCAGCTCCATCTCCCACTGCGGCAGAGGTTTATGCAGACAGTTATTAATTGTGTCTTTGAGGACTGTATCGGAGAGACCATACCCCTCCGCCCGTGACCAGAACTTCTGGACGAATGCCCGCACTCCCATTCTCCTCTGGCGGAGAGTTGCCAAAAGGGCCTGAGCCTCCTCAGCCCCCACTGATGACCGGAGTCTCCTGCTGCTGGATCCTTGCATAGCGGTGGTTTGTTCTGTCACGGTGCACACAAGAACAAGATGGTAAGATCCAAGTGCAGCGATGTTTATTACAGGAAACTCCAAGCATATAATCCAGAACACAGACAAAGGGTAAACTCCACAAAAACAGTCAAATACAGAAAGCCAGAGAAACAAAAGTGCCCGTAACAAAATACAATAAACCACAACTGAGGACAGAAACAACTGAGATTAAATAGACAGACACTGATTACAAAATACATGACAGCTTGGTGTAATGATGTGATAAATGGATAATGAGTCCGGGGAGTGCGTTATGGGTAATGTAGTGAATGCAATGGATGGAAATGAGAGTCCGGAATGGAGTGCCCTCTAGTGGCTAATAGGGCACTCTCACTGGTGATCGTGACATTAACAAGGCTACATTTGTATATTTGATGGATGTAAGTCTTATTATATTTAATATATTAGGCTATATATTTCATATATTTTTTTTTTTTTTGTCATAAATCAATGCAATTGGTCACCCTTTAAATCTGTCAATGTTCCTGAAAAGTAACAGTTTTGGACATATACAACATGGGTCTAAAGTGACCTGAATGAGTTATTACTTTCTATATCGCATATATTACAATAAATTAATTTTATCATTCATTATTCCATCTATTACTCAATAAACAAATCCTTGTTTTAATTTTTCCTTTCTTTTTGAATTAAATTTTTTTGTGTGTCATTACCATTCTAAAGGCCAAAGTATACTTCACTTTTGTATGCATATGTGAGGGTCAGCATACAGATTTTTGTAACTTTTTATAATTTCCGCCGGATTTCTGTAACTGTGTATACGCAACCTGCACATACACATTTAAATTGCGTTTGTGCGCAAAGTAAACTTTCAGCTTTTTTTACAGTGATGTCATCATCCACCTCAGTTCTGTTGAGGACCAGACGCTAACACTCTAGATAAAGAAAATCAAAAGCACTGTTGGTCGATTCACTTATTATATATTTTCACTGTTGGACAGAAACCTTGTTCAAAACTGTTACATTTCAGGAACACTGATAGATGTAAAAAGTGACCAGTAGCATTGGTTTATGACAAAAAATACAAATTATGAAATATAATATATAGCCTATTATATGAAATATAATATGACTTTCATCCATCAAATATACAAAAGCAGCCATGTTGAGAGGTGAAATGTGTGGTGGATGAATAGTTGTCTGCAGTAAATATGTTCGTACTTGTGAAAATTTGCAAAGGTTTCTATATGAAAACCTTTTTGACCCATGTGTGTAAAATTGATGTAGAAATACAAAAGCTGTGTATTTAAGATATTTAAGGAATACCTGGAATAAATAAATGACAAAATACATTTCTTTCAAAGATTCAGCAAAAAAAAAAAAAAAAACTCTCAGTCTTGACTGAAATACCTTAGAAAATCAATACGGGTCATTTTTGACCCATGTGTGTAAAATTGATGTAGACAAACAAAAACTGTGTTTGTTTATAAAGTAAGAAAGAAAAAATGAACAATGATTTTTGTCAATCAAAAACAAGATATTTAAGGAATACCTGGAATAAATGAATGATAAAATACATTTCTTTTAAAGATTCAGCAAAGAAACACTCAACCGTTATTGAAATTATATAGGAAATGAATACGGGTCATTTTTGACCCATGTTATGCATTAGAAGGGGTTTTCATAGCTTATGCATCAAACGGTTAAACACACTTTTGAAAAAATATGTGGGAAGTGTGTCAAGGGCGCAGGTTGATGTTTTAAGGTGCTGCACTGTTTCTTCCAAAATGTTACCATCAATTGCTTCAAAAACAGACATAATAGCTGCTTTCTGAGGTTGTGATCTGATCTGTTTTAGTGCAGCTCAAGGATGTGCTGATCGACTTTCTGATATTATTAATTTTCTCAGAGAAGAAGGAAGCAAACTCACAGCATTTGCTGTCTGAGAGCATTTCACTAGGATTCTGACTTGGGGGGTTACTTAGTCTCTCTACAGTAGCAAAAAGAGTGCGGGTGTTGTTTAGGTTTCTGTTTATAATATTTGAGAAGAAGGTCTGTGTAGCTTTGCCTAGTTCCACATTGAAAGCATGAAGGATATCTTTATAGATGTTATAATGGATTTCAAGTTTTGTTCATAAACAGTGCACTAGTATTCTCATTTAAGCATCGCTTTTTGACAGAGACAGATCTAGCTTCAACAGTCAGAGAGATCAGTATATCAAAGACAATACAGAAATGATCAGATAGCGCTACATCCTTAATGACAATGGATGAAATGTTTAGACCCTTAATGATAATTAAATCTAGAGTGTGTCCACGATTGTGTGAGGGTCCATGTACATGTTGAGTCAGATCAAAAGTATTCAAAACAGTTAAGATTTCTTTTGCCATTTTGGATTCTGCATTTTCTATGTGGATGTTAAAGTCCCGAGTAATAGCAAAACAGTCAAACTCTGAGGAAATTGCTGATAACAGTTCTGTAAAGTCCTCCACAAAGGCTGGAGAGTATTTTGGAGGCCTGTAAATAACTATAAGTAGAATGCGAGGAGCACCTTTTAACACAATACCCACATATCCGAATGACAAGTGTAATGTACCTTAGCCTTACGTCATTTATTAGGTCAATTTAATTGTTAAAGGGAATAAGAATTGAATCAACTCTAAATGATTAACTGTAAATGATTCAGAATTAAATATTTAACACTTCATCAATTATTCGTCCAGCGAAAATTGAGGTTAGAGTATTTTACCAATTCTGGATAAAATATTATTCTGTGGTCAACATTAACAATATTTTATTATGATTACTGTTATTATAATTATTATATTATTATAAGCAAGAGGTAACTTGATCTTAAGTTTAAGGCAGTAATTTGACACACAATACAAGAAACCCGTATATGTGAAAATCAAAACAAGATTTATTGACTACTTCTAATGATTACAGGAAACTAAGGCTAAACACACACACACATACACACATACATACATGCACACACATTCGCGGAGTTGATGAGTTATGAAAAGTCCCAAGTTCAGTGCTAACTTAAATTATAACCTGAGGAAAAATCACAAAAGCAGAGCTTTGGCTTGATTCTTTAGTTTCACCAGTTTCCAGCAAGAGAGAGAGAGAAGTTTGCTTGTACCTGCGTTTGCTCTGACAGCTGAGGTAATCGGGTTGTTCCGTGACTCGTGTACAGTGGAGTCCCGCGTTCTGGATTGGCTGTCTTTCAGGTGACGTCTTCTCGGGAAAGCCCTGTGGGTTGCGCGGAAGCTTTGAAGGATGCTGCTGGCTGGTGAAGCTGTTCTGATCTGAGCGTCTGGCTTGAGCGGCTCTCTTCTTGGGAGACTTTGGTCAGATATTTCACCGAGGGTTGTGGAGTCTGAATGTGATGGCTGTTGATCGGCGGCGTGGCTCGTAGTTGAAATCGGCAGCTGTTAGATGGAAAATCAGCCCCGATAAAGGATCTTCTCAACTTCTTCTGTTCAGCATGACCCAAGCAACTTTTCAGCCGTGGTCAAAGTATTTCTGACCGACTTCTGACTTCCAGCTTCTGACTCTGACTTTACTTCATATTTCTGACTGACTTTAGCTTGTTCGGACAGCATAGTTTTAAAGGAGCAATTCTGGCTCCCTCCTTCAGATGCGATCCTCCAATGAGACGTTGCTACGGAGATTAGACACGCCTCGTCTATTGTCTATTGATCACATCGCGTGATATCTGCAGAACATTTTCCTGTTTTATTAACAACTTTATAAAGTTTCTTAATATTTTCCTGATACTGAATTTCAATGTTTCACTCACACAGAATTACAGAGAATTATAAATTCTGCATTTAGAGCTCAAACACGACACACTTCTTACACACATATTACTAGACTGACCTAATTAAAACAATGATTATAAGAGAAAGAAGATGCATACAGGACTACAAACATATAAAGCATTGACTCCAACATATTAGTAATCACATCATAGCAAATGTTATTCTGGATATAGTTAATACTTTAAGTAATCAACAATTGTCCCTTTTGAGATTCAAGATTGAGTCCTTAAGCATAGTTTAAACTCTGACCGGAGTCATGGGTGACTGGGTCACGATGGACGGTCACACAAGGGAGGTATTGATAGGACAGATTTGTCTTTAAATCCGTTGATGGGTGTTTTCCTGTTCTGTCCGATAATACAAGAGGGTTTTGTGACAGAATCAATAGATTTAATGTGATCAGACCCACGTGATGGGTTCTGATTAGTTTATTGCTGATGAGCAAAGAAGTCCTTTAGACAGAGTCCTTTGTTAAAAGAAGTCACATCATCACTTCTGCTAAGGCTAGGTGTTTCCTGTCAGGAAATGGATCTTTTGGACCAAATGAAGCTTTGTTCAATCATGCCTCTGGCTGATAAAGCCATTTGGTAACGTCTGTCGAACGGGTCCCTACACAAGTAATCACCAAATGACACTTGCTTGCATCTTTAAATAGAGCAGCTACACCTCCACCTCTCCTAACAGCTCTGCAGACACTCATAAAAGTAAAGTCAGGAGGGGCTGTTTCATTCAGGATTGTTGAACTGCAGCTGTCTTCAAGCCATGTTTCATTTAGAAGCATACAATCTAGGTTGTTTGTGGTTATTAACCCTCTGGAGTCTGAGGCTGATTTGGGGCTTGGAGAAGTTTTGACATGCCCTGACATTTGTGCTTTTTTCATTTGTTCATAAACATATAAATGACAAAAGTGTCATTACACTGTATTTAGTACAAACTAGGCTACAATAATATGTGAGGAACATGTATGTACATGTTTGTGTTTTTGAAGGAATAACATTTATGCATGGTTATTGAAAAAACAAAAAACTTAATCACTGAAATAAGGCCAAAAAAAGTATAGTAAATCTGTGTTCACAAGACTTTTGGGTATTGGAGGTTGTAAACTAGAGTTTTTGCTTCAAAATTATGTAAAAATTATGCTGCCTACTCCTTCATGTAAAACAATATATTGATTTAGTTTTTGTAAGACACTTTTTGCCAAGAAACACAGTATGCGAGGAGGCGTGAATCACCACTGAAAATGGGCCATTCTCACCTGAGAAGACAAAAGAATTGGATAGTAATGAGCTGAAATGACTTGCATATTAATGAGGCATTTCAGTCAGGTAGGCTGTGAAAAAAACCTTCTGTGATGTCTCAAGCTCATTATGATATATGAAACATACAGAAAAATATTATTACAATATAAAGTAATGATTTTATATTATACTTTAAAATATAATGTATTTCTGTGATGCAAAGAGTCTGAATATAGGCTTTTAGTTTAAAAGCATGCACATTTGGAGAAATATTGGATTCTCATATGCTTATGTCAATTTTCTATACAGAGGAGTTATATTAATTTAATATTCACTGTCATTACTATAAGCGCTGGTGTTTTCAATTCATCCTTGAAGCCTTGAAGTTTTCAATTCATCCTATTTTTAGTCCACAAATTCATCTAAAAGAAGAAGAGGCTATTCCATGAATGGAGTTTCCAATACATACAGCATCTAAAATCTGATATCTCATCCATAGAAGAAAAGTAAACAGGAACTAACTGCATGTCTTCTAGAGATCGCTAACCATGACTTTTACATCCAGATAAACAGTTTTCAAGACAATAAATACACGATTGAGACGATGAATGCATGTATTGCCTCTGAATTTGCGTCTGAATAGCGCTGGCTCCGTGGGCGTGGCCGCATTAGCGGATAATGAGCTGAATCACGGATTTCTGACATGGCTCTCTTTTCATACAGATTACATAAACACAGAAGGTTTGTTTTCGATTTGACTTACATGATTTAAAACCTGACATCTTAAAGTTTTTTTAGACATAAGTTAAATTTTTCTGTGATTAGTATTCACTAAGTTACAGTAAATTTTCTGAGAACTATCAGATTGGACTTCGTTCAGAGGGAGAGGAGAGATCACGCATCATTTTTAGTTTTCTTTATTTTACAAAAAGCACAACATTTTGTTTTTACTTTGAGTGTATATAAATAAAAGAAGACATTCTATAGTTTCAATTGATATATTACTTATGTCTCTATGACAAAAAATGTAGGAGTATTTTAAGTCTGTTTTGCTGCAATGTGAAAAAAAAAACCTGCAAAACGCGCCGGCGCGTTTTCAGACCTCAGAGTGTTAAGTCATTGACTAGAAGTGATTTATTTTTAAGTGAACGGATGTTTAAAAGTGCTAACTGAACAGTCTTACTTTCTTTCTCTACAGTAATCTTAGTTTGACATGTAATAGGCAGCAGATTAATTGGGTTTGCCAAAAGGTTTGAGAAGGCCTTAGACTTTCTTTCACGTAATAAAACAGAAATAGAGAAAGCAACAGGCACACTGGGTTCCCGCTTGTTCTGTAAACATTTGATAAAGTCACTGTTATCATAGCGGGGACCCAACACACATCACTGAGAGCTGTTATCAGTTGTTTTTGGTTCACCTAGAACAGATGGAGGAGGGTGAGGGCCCTGGCGAGGTCGAGCTGGGCCCACAGACTTTGGTGGTTTCGGGGCTTGCTTTTTTGTTGATATCTGGGGGCGCGCAGCAAAAGAGTTGGAGAGTTTGGTTCCAGCATACACCAGTTCCTCCATTTTCTCTGAGAAGCACAGAAGAGGGGATGCTGGAGAGAGGGATAACGTGTCCGGTGAGAGGAGCTGTTGCTCTGGTGTTACCGGAGGCTGTAATATGTTGTCCTGGCTTCCCTGGCTTACCTTGGGTGCTGAATATTGGAGCAGTTCTAACATGTCACTGTCTCTCGGTGAGCTCTGTGGGCAGGGCTCAGTCAGGATTGTGCCCATGAGCAGTGGTTGTTGTGGCTGCATGGTGTTATCATTGACCTTGATGTGTCAACCGCATATCCATTCAGGTGCTGAAATGAAGTCCTGTGGTCAGTTGTACTCTGTCCAGGTGTGTTTGTGCCATTCAGGTTGAGTGGATTTGCACACACTGCTGAAGGATGATGGAGGGAAAAGTAGATATTGTCCTTTAGCACTCTTGAGCCCAGTTTGTTTGGGTGCAGGCCATCATGAGTGAACAGTTGTCTCTGACTCCAGAACAGATTGAAGTTGTCAATGAAATTCAGTCCTTTTAAGTTGCAGTTTTTTTGCAGCCATGTGTTAAGCCCAAGCAACCGTGTAAATCTATTTGTTCCTCTTGCTGGGAGTGGTCCACTGATGAATGACTGAACTATTAGTCTTCTAAGCATTTCAAAAAGTTCATTGAAATCCCTTTTAAGGAGTTCTGACTGCTCCTTCCGAATATCATTCTTCCCCACATGGATGATTAGTCGGTTTGCGGTCTTATATTTCATCAGGATGCTCTTAAGTTCCCTGTTTAAATCAGAAACTGTTGCTTGTGGAAGGCAGCATGTAGTTGTATCCCTGCTGCTAATGTTTCTGATAATAGAGTCACCCACTATCAGAGTCCTGGGCTCGGCTGCTCAATGAGCTGAGTGCTGCTGACTGTTCAACCTTGAGCGGCAGTTAGTATCAGTGTTAGCTGCTGGCTGATTTGATCTGTGTCCGATCATGTTTAGGGATTCCTCATCCACATTCATCAAGTCTGGAGATTCCTCACCCACATTCATTAACACTTCAAACCTGTTCTCCAGATGTATTGGCGGTGGTAGGGAGCTAGTGTTTGGGGTGGAGGATGCTACTGCATTAATATGTGATACTCGTGACATTCTGATGTCTCGAGAGCCTTTGGGTCTCGCTCCCTGTTTGTGCCATCGATTATTATGTTGATCAATTTCGGCACTCAGTATTAGATTAGCATTAGATTTATGGGACTCACCAACTGTGTGCTGTGGATGTCCATGACGAAGCTCTGTTGTGTGTTCCGTCTGGTTTGGTAGTCCCGCAAGTAACTTTGTTTCAAAAACTGCAATCCTTTGTAAAAGTCTGTGGCAGTTTGTGCAGCAGGTAGATTCTTCAACCAAAGGAGGCATATTATTTCTAATCCTTTTGGATGTAGGCAGCTGTGGCTGCCATCAGTGGGAGGCTGGTTGGATAAAAAATTCCCTTTTTTGTTGCAGTTCTTCCAGTTAAAAGGAATGTTGGTGCCAAGATTTGTTGTTTGAGCACTGTGCTGATTTGCTGTAGTTAAAATTAGGAGATAAAGTATAAAAGCAATAGAGCAAAGTGCAAAGTACGGAGCTATAAGCAAGAGTGTCCGAACAGTAGCGAAGCACAAACAGTTTACAAAAATGTTGACCCAGGAACATGTTGAACTCAGCAATATCATGTTATGCATAATGTGGTATGCATAACAAAGGCATGCCTAATCACATATGGTGATTTAAAATATGTTCCCTCAGTGTTGTTATAGTTGTGAATACTGAGCACTTTTTATTTTATGCACTTTGAGATGTTCCTGGGTCAAATGTGTGCAAGATGTTTTTGTTTCAAAAGGAAACAATGTTATTTCTAATAGCCTACTACTGTACACTGTTTTGTTTTATGCACTTTGTGATCAGATAGGTCAGATATGTAGCCTAGGTCAGGTTTTTTTTTTTTTTTTTTTTACTTTTGTAAGTGGAAAAAATAGGGGCTACCTCAGATTCTGTTAATTTAGCTCTTTTATTGTTTTTTTATGCACCTTTTGCTGTGCAAACTGACCAAAGTAAAAAGAGCAACAATGAATAAACCTTATGTTTTTCAATAAATTTGTTTGCGTTGGTTTTAAAATTTGTTGTTACAAGCTGCTTCGCCACTAAAATGACTGGCCCAGCTAACTTTCTTGGTTTGAAAATCTGGCCCAACTGCATTTGTAATTGAATAGCCCTGGGGTAGAGGTACAAGCACACTTAACTGAAGTGAGACCATTGCAGAAGACCCAGATGGCCACGACAGAGCCGCAACATCGACCCCCCCGAGATGGATGCAGGGATGAAGCTGGTGAAGCTGGAGCGACCGAGGGTGGAGCTAGCCGGAGCAGTAGGGGCGGAGGGCAACGGACGGCCCGCAGGTCCCGCGCTAGGAGGAGCGACCATGCTCGACATCACACCGGAGCCTGAGGGGAATGCATCTGACGAGGGGTATTGGTCGGCTGTCCCATCCTGCGCCAAGGGACAATGTGTGGGCTCTCCTGAGCCACAGGGATGAACTTTACCCGTTCATCCATTAGGCTGGTCCGGTCTTCTGTAACGTGTGTGCGTAGGCAGGCAGGCAGAAGATGAATAAAGATGAAGACAAAGATGAATAAAGTTCCAATACAAGGTTTAATATAATCCAAACGGGTAGAGGTACAAGCACACTTAACTGAAACGAGGCTGGACAAAGACACATCAACTGAACTGAACTAATATAGACAGATGATTAACTAAAATGATAAACAGCTGTGATTATTAGTGCAGTGTCCATGGTGATTGATTGTGGTGGGAAAACAGAACAAAGGAGCACATGCGACTGATGAAAACAAACAAAGTCAAGTCAAAACAAACAAGTCCATGTGGTGTGAGGGTGTGACAGTGCAGCCCATACGCGACTCTTGTGCACAGAAAGAAGCGTGCCAGTATCGGGTTCTCTTTCATGCTTAAACAAACAATAATACAAAGAATTATCAATTTTTGTCAAGTATCCTCATAAGAGCAGTCTTAAATGTGGTGATTTTGCTTTTGCCTATCCAAGGACACTAAGTAAAATAGGAATGGGTACTCATGTCACCGATGATGTTGTGATTTTTGGATCACACGTCACTTAAGGTGTGGTTATGAGTACATCAATTGACCACTTCCACCTTCTCCTAGTTCAGGGCACCAGGCGATGTGTTTTACCTTGGCAGAATGAGAACACCCCAACAGGAGGATGTTCAATCATTTAGAATTAATGTAAAGTAGAGGGAGTTTGTCAGCTGATTTATTTGAAAGATTGGTGAGATTGCTAACTTGTAGAGTGTAACAGATGGTATATCAATTTATTAATTTCACTCAAAATCTCTCCCAGTATTTTTATATTGATTTTTGTTATTTGAGTTATTTTCTATGCTTATAAGTTCTCCTCTGTGTTTGTAGTAATTTGTAAAAAATGGTACACGGCTCCTTTAAGAATTGAGTTCCGGTCGCTTTCCTATCAGTTCGCAGTAAACGCAGCTGAAGGAAGGTGAGTTCAACTTAAGCTCTGTCTATAAAGTTTAAAATGAGCTATTAAATGACAGGAAACGATCTATTTTTGTGTTAAAAATGGTTCTGGAACATGATGTATTTGTTTTGAGTGTTTAACCAAGATCTGTGGCTGAAATTGTCTGTTTTGACCGGCAGGTTGATGCTAAAAAGGCCACAGATTGTCTTTTAATTTTGTTTTTATTTTTATTATCTCAGGTATGTTTTCCATCTACGTTTCTCTTCATATTATTGTCTTGAATTTATATAAAATGTTTTGTTGTGTAGGGCTGTCGCGATAACCGCAATTTCGTAATACCGCGCTTTTTACGAGCCAACCGCAGAACACTGCAAAAACCGCAGCAACCGCGATATTTGCATGTTTTCTATTTTTTGAAAGGCTATGTCCTTCTCGTTTTACACTTCATACACGTGTACTAAATATTAAATAAGGTAATAATGATAGCATAATGTGTACCATGGTGATTTGTACAGAGGCTCCGTAGATTTGCACTAAACAAGCCTAAACAGACAGTGAATGTGAGAGAGATCGACTGAGCGTGTGCGATTACCTGCGTCTGTCCTTCAGGCCGAGATATATTCGTGAAAAAAAGTTGTCGTGTCCAAGGATAGCGAAATCTCTGCATCGAAGCATTACTGGTCAGCTGAGCCTTATAAAGTGGCGCTCAACGTTAAAATGATTTCAACAGCTTGTTTCATTTCATCTCTCTTGGAATGAATCTGCGTTCTTGAACGTGCAGTTGAATGAACGGTTTACAGACTCAAAAACAGTCCCTTGCCGCCACCTTGTGTCATAACAATGTAACTGCACTGACTGACAGCCCGTCTAGAACGCGCAGAGATGAGTAACGTTAGTTCTGCTTATACTCGTGAAATATAAGCAGAAAGTCTTGTTTAGTCAGATTCGATGATCGGAACTAACTATTATACATAGGCTACAACAGCTCTACCATCTTATTGTCAGGTTTATGTTCTGTTTTGTAGACCCTTATTTTGACATTCTCTTTACTTCAATGCTCTTTTTTAGTTTCGTTATTGAATATGATCTCTCTCTCTCTCTCTCTCTCTCTCTCATATATATATATATATATATATGGCGGTAATACCGCATATCGCGCTATTGAGCCACTCAAAAATACCGCAAGGGAAATTCCTTAACCGCGACAGCCCTATTGTTGTGTGGAAAAATGTTAGTGTTAAATGTAAAGTTTGTTGATCAAATCATATGCAGTTCATCTGAAACTGTAATATAAACACGAGTTCGCAGTAAATGCAGCTGAAGGAAGGTTGATGCTAAAAAGGCCACAGATTGTCTTTTAATTTTGTTTTTATTTTTATTATCTCAGAATAAAAACAAGTGGTCTGAGGAATCTCTGTTGTCCGGTCTCTTCAATAAACCACAACGCAGAGTGAAGGCACAGACCGGTCACAATGGTGCCGTGACTTTTCTCTGATGCAAGTCATCGTGGATCCTCTTTGATCAACATCAGCTTGGTCGCCGAGGTTTGCTGCATTCTGGAGCGTCCGAATTCTGCCTGTACATGTGCTGAAGAGAAACAAAGGTTGGACATTAGACTGCACATAATTCAGAAAAAGACTGAAAGCTCATATTTTTAGAAAAAAAAAAAAAAAAAAAAAAACGGAAGAAGAAAGGTTTTGAAATTGTTATACCATTCGTGTTTGATTATTTGGTTGTGCGTTATTTTTAGCTGTGTGCACATGTGAACAGTTTTTTTTTTCTGTGGTCATTAACTGTTCTAATTTACCTTTGGTTTGTAAATATTCAAGATGTCACAAAATAGTGATAAGACAAGTTACTCCCCTAGTGATGGGTTTGAATTGGGTTTTGCTAGGGGTCATATCTTTGCTGAACTTGAACAGACACCACTCAGAAGGACAGTTAATATTGGTTCTCCTGAATTCTGTTCTACCCGTAACCCTGCTAGAGTACATGCTACTGAATCAGAAAAGTATGAAGGTGCTGCTTCAGACAGTCGAGACTACAGTAATGCTGATTTAAGTAGTTTAATCACACAGCTTGCTCAACAAATAGGGCAGTCAATATCTGATCAGCTGAAAAAAGGCAGTGAAAAAAATGAGTGTCCTGATATTCAAACGCAGAGCGCAGGGACGAGCCAAGTTTTCAAGGAGTCACCTTCTCTAAATTTGACTGGTATGAAGTTAGTGATGAAGCCTGATGTTAAAGCACCTCCATGTTTCAGAGGGGATGAATCTGACAAATTATCAGTACACGAATGGGAAGAACTCATGGATGTGTATTTGAGGAAGAAAGGCGTTCCTTTAGCTGAACAAGCTGACGAAATTATGTCGAACTTGATGGGGAGAGCTAAAGATGTAATCAAGATAGCATTACGCAGCAATCCATCACTGAACCCTAAAACAAACCCGAGGATTGTAACAGACATACTCAAACAGCACTTTAGCGAATTAACATATTCATCTATGCCGCTTGCAAACTTTTATGGTACTTTACCTGTAGCAGGAGAGAATGCAATGGAATATTGGATTCGGCTTAATAAAGCTGTTGATGTCGCTGACGAGTGTTTAAGGAGACAGGGCAGAAGTATTGAAGATCCTACCCATGAGGTGATGCAAATGTTTGTTAAACATTGCCCTGACCAATCTCTTTCTGCTATCTTAAAGTTCAAGTCTGCTGATAGGTGCACGGCGGCCGAAATACAAGAACGTCTTGATGAATATCAAGCTGAGAAAAGAGCACAAATGAAGGCACAGTCAAACCATCCTCCCTTTGTGAAAACTGTGGCTGCTAATGCTCAAATGCCGAATTTGGATGATGGGACATCTGGGATTGAGCCGAAAGTGTCAGCAGGTCAAGGTGGTTCATCAGTTACACCATCAGTTCAGACAAGTGACAGCTGCACTCAGTCCCTTATCAGCTTGCTCGATCGTGTGCTGAAACAAAACATGCAAAGCCCTTCTGTACCTGTGAATTCATTCAGACATTGGAATCTGAGCAGGAAGTTTTGCAAAGTTTGCAGAGGCATGGATCATTCTACAGTTGCACATTGTAGAAGAGACGGTTTATGCTTGTTTTGTTTTGAACATGGACACAGGAAAAGAGAGTGCCCAAAGTGGAATAGTCATGACAGTCTGGGGGTGAACTACTCACCACAAGGAGCTGGTCCTTTAAACCATTAGACCCACATTTGGAGAGGGGATGTGTGGGTGAGAATCAAACCCTCATAAGTGATCTGGAACAGCAGTATGAGAATGCATGCCATACAGCATCTGATGGAACTTGTGTGATATACGCACAAAATATGCAGAATATAAAAGCTTTTGATGATCTTTTTTATACTTCTGTGGTTGTGAATGGCCAGTTCCACATGAGAGAAATGCTTGACACTGGCTCCATGTCTTGTACCCTCAGTGAGACAGCTGAACAAAAGTTGTTGGCTGAAAATGTCGTCCTGGACAAACAATCGCTACCTGAGAATATCATTCTTGTTGGTGTTGGGGGTAAGACCGCACAGCCAAAATGTTTGTACGAAGTTACCATGAAAGTGTATGGTATCAGCTGTCGAGTTCCACTTCTCGTTGTTCCAGGACAACATGATGATTTAATTCTCGGCACCAACTTGATCAAGCACATCGTGAATCAAATGAAGAACACAGATGAGTATTGGGACTTCATATCGCAAAGGGCTACTCAATTATCGCTGGACGGTGAACACTTTTTGGATGTGATGTCAAATCTCACAAGCTGGCGACATGAGATACCTAGCAAAATTGGAACAGTGAAGCTCCAGCATGCTGTCACTCTTGCTGCCAGACAAGAACACTTAGTGTGGGGAAGACTACCCAGCAAAACTCCATTGTCCCTTGGGAGCACCATTCTCGTTGAACCAACTTCCTCCAAGACTATGCCAAGCAATATCATGGTAGCCCGTGTGATAACATCTATGTGGGGTGATAGGTGGATACCTATGAAAATAACCAATTTGTCTGACCAACCTGTCACGCTAAGGAAGAATCGGAAATTGGCAGATGTTTCACCTTGTCTGGCTGCAGAAGATTTCCCAGTCTTTCAGGGCACTGGAAAGATAAAGGAGGTTAGTTCAGAGATGCAAACTACTCCAAATTGCACTTTAAATTTGACACTGCAAGATGTTGGGTTAAGTGAAATTGACATTGATCTCTGCAAAGTCACTGATGCTTCCAAAGAAAAACTTGTACAGTTATTAGTGAGTTACAATGATGTGTTTTCCAAACATCCTTTGGACTGTGGAGAAGCTAAGGCATTTGAACACCGTATCCGACTTACAGATGAGAGGCCTTTCCGTTTACCATTTCGGAGAATCCCTCCTGCTCATTACCAGAAGTTGCGTGAGGTGTTAACCGAAATGGAGGAGCAGGGGATAATTAGAAAATCAGTCGCCCTTGGTGCTTGTATGGAAAAAAGATGGGAGCCTACGCATTTGTACGGATTTCAGGTGGCTTAATGCGAGAACACTCAAAGATGCTCACCCACTCCCTCATCAGTCTGACTGCCTTGCTGCTTTAGGAGGTAACAATTACTTCAGCACCCTGGACTTAACTCTGGATTCTATAATTTGCCCATGCATGAACAAGACAAAAAATACACCGCTTTCATTACTCCCATGGGATTACATGAGTATAACCGCATGCCTCAAGGCCTGTGCAACAGTTCAGCTTCGTTCATGCGGATGATGCTGAGCATTTTTGGGGATATGAACTTCAGCAGTTTGCTCTGCTATTTAGATGATTTGCTTGTGTTTGCACCCACGGAGCAAGAGGCTTTGAGCAGGCTTGAAATGGTTTTTCAGCGGCTTCGGTTACATCACCTCAAACTGAGTCCCAAAAAGTGTCATTTCTTGCGTGATTCAGTGAAGTTCTTGGGTCATATCATTTCTGGCCATGGTGTCTCTGTGGACTTCACGAAGGTGGATGTTATATCCAAAATGAACAAATTACAATGGCTTGACTCCATCAGCGCGAAGAATCAAGTCATTTTTAGGAATGATTTTCTACTATCAACACTTTATTCCTAATTGTTCTTCGATCGCCAAGCCTCTCTTTGCTCTAACTGCAGGTCAGAAGAGAAAAGGCAAAGGAAGTGTTAGGAAGCCTGTTGGCACGTTCAGAAAGCTGAATCCAAGTGATTGGACAGAAGAATGCAATATTGCTTTCAATACGCTCAAGGAGAAGTTGTTGAACTGTGCTATGCTTGTACATCCTGATTTCTCTAGGCCCTTGATTCTTTCGATTGATGTATCTCTGGATGGGTTAGGGGCTGTGCTATCTCAAGTTCCAGCTGGGGAAGAAACAGCTCGGCCAATTGCCTTTGCCAGCAAAACCCTGACCACGTCACAGAAGAAGTACCCTGCGCACAGGCTCGAGTTTTTGGCTTTGAAGTGGAGTGTGTGCGAAAAGTTCAGCCACTGGCTCAAGGGGCACAGCTTCACAGTTTGGACTGACAACAATCCACTTACGCACATTATGACTAAGCCAAAACTCGATGCCTGTGAACAAAGGTGGGTTTCAAAATTGGCCCCTTATTCTTTTGACATCAAACATATTGCAGGAGTTAAGAACATTGTGGCTGACACCTTAAGCAGAGATCCATTTGCAAGATCAATTAGTCATAGGCTCATGAATGAGTTACAACCGCTTACTTACTGAAGCTGATGCTGTAGAAGAAGAAGGCATACAGGATGTGTTTCGTCTGAAGGTTGAGTGCCACAAGATAAGTGATCAGATTGGATGTCAATCAAGCTGTCACGTGCAGTTATGTGATCCAGCAGCTGTTAAGACACTTTGCCAAGTCCAAGGTGATTGAGAAACAGCGGCAGTGACACGAGCAGTTCAGTTAGTGCAATTAGTTCAGCAGGCTGCAGCCACTAGCCAAAATGAACAACCTCTGCTTATGTTCTCTCATGACGAGTTGGAGAGAAGTCAAGAGCTCGACATTACCATTTCCAAGGTACTCCCTTTCGTACTTCGTAAAAGACGCCCTTCCAGACGAGAGAGAGAAAAGCTCGACTACAAAGCGTTGGCTCTTGTCAAGCAATGGGATCACTTAAAAGTGTGTGATGGGATTCTGTACAGGGTAACTAAGGACCCAATAAGCAGACAGAGAAGACATCAGTATGTTCTGCCTCAGAGCATGGTAGGAAAAGCCCTACATGGTCTGCATGATCTTGCCGGTCACCAAGGACAGGCTAGAACAGTTCACTTGGCAAGACAGCGCTTCGTCTGGCCCAAGATGGAGCATGAGATTAGAGAATACGTGAAGTGTTGCAGTGTTTTGGAGTGCAGAGGATAATAAACAGCACTCAGTGGATGTGTTGGTTCTGACGGACCATTTCACTAAACTTGCACACGCCTTTCCTTGCATCAACCAGACGGCTAAGCAAGTTGCTCGGAAGTTATGGGACCATGTGTTCTGCGTGTATGGTTTCCCTGAGCGGATCCACACAGATCAAGGAACAAATTTCGAATGTGAGCTCATTGCTGAATTGTTAACACTTTCTGGGGTCTCCAAATCTCGCACGACTGCATACCATCGTATGGGCAATGGTATCACAGAGCGGTTCAACCGAACCCTAGGGAATATGCTTCGCTCCTTGCCTTTGAGATCTAAGGATAAGTGGCCGCAACAAATTCAGACTCTGACCTTCGCGTACAACTCCACAGTACATGAGACGACGGGTTATGCACCTTTCCAACTCATGTTTGGACGTGTTCCACGATTACCTGTGGATGTAATGTTCAAGCAAGTATCGAAGGATCCAGTGATTGTTGATTACAGCAGCTATGTTGCAACTTTAATGTCTTATCTTCACGAAGCAGCTGAAATTGCTCAAAAACATGCTGTGCAAGAACAGAGGAAACAGACAAAGATTTATAACCGCAAGATCAAGGGAGTACATTTGAACAATGGAGATAGAGTGCTCATTGCCAATAAAGGAGAAAGAGGGGAGAGAAAGTTGGCCGATAGATGGGAACCTACTGTTTACACTATTGTGGATAATGACCCTCAGATACACGTATACAAAGTGAGAGATGACAAAGGACACATTAAAGTGGTACATCGAAATATGCTCTTAGACATCAGTTTCTTACCAGTGACTTGTCTTGAGGATGAAACATGTGGATCTTCAGTTGCTGATTGCACAAACGATTCTGACTGCGAGAGCCAATCAACAAACTCCACTGATTCCTTGGAGGACGAAGATCCTGAAAAACAGTCATTAGTATTCAATGACAATGTCTCAAAGAGTTTGAAATCATTTGATGTACAAATGGAACAGGAAGAAGATGAGAGCGATAGCACTTACTGTGTTGATTCTGCTCCAGAAGGTCAAAACCTGTTGCTCCCTGATGAAACACTGAGCGCAGGAACTTCTGATTGTGATAAAGTAATGGCAACAGTTGAATTTACCAGTTTAGGTATCACTGACCCAGACTTACCTGTCTGTGATGATGTGTCAGTGTCAGTTCCTGACCAAGCGCAAGGCACGGTTACAACACGAGCTGGTAGAGTAATAAAAAAAGTAAACCGTTTGATTGAAACCATGGCCCAAAAACCATTTAAAATTGCTAAGTTGTCAGACAGGTTTCAGAAAAAGTCTCAGTCACTTTTGAGCCTATTCTAATCTTTATGATTGTGAAGGAAGATTACTTTCTATATATATATTTTTTTTTCTTTTCCTTTATCTTTTTGAGAAATCTTTTTTCGTTAAGTGTAATATACAAAATGTGAATGAGGATTTGTTGCAAAGGTTAAGTGTGGTATGATGTACTTGGCAACATACTTTACTAAGAGGTTTTGAGGTCTGATCACCCTCAAATTTCTCTGTATCTGTTAAGACAGATAGCTTTCATTGCTGTAACTGGAATTTTTGCATTGTGATTCTTTAGAAAACATCCTCTTTCTGTACATGCAGAATTTTGGTGAAATTAGGGGAGGTGAATGTAACAGATGTTATATCAATTTATTTATTTCACTCAAAATCTCTCCCAGTATTTTTATATTGATTTTTGTTATTTGAGTTATTTTCTATGCTTATAAGTTCTCCTCTGTGTTTGTAGTAATTTGTAAAAAATGGTACACGGCTCCTTTAAGAATTGAGTTCCGGTCGCTTTCCTATCAGTTCGCAGTAAACGCAGCTGAAGGAAGGTGAGTTCAACTTAAGCTCTGTCTATAAAGTTTAAAATGAGCTATTAAATGACAGGAAACGATCTATTTTTGTGTTAAAAATGGTTCTGGAACATGATGTATTTGTTTTGAGTGTTTAACCAAGATCTGTTTTGAGCCAGAGCTCCGTCGAGCTGATTCATAATTGTTTGTTTTTGCCTCGTAAAATCTAACTTATAATCTATCACTCTTTCTTTTTCGGTGGGGGAACACATCCCCAACATTTTTTATATAAAAAACATTTGGATTACCTTGATATCGCAAGTTTTATCCGACTTCCCGAACTTTCGCTACTAGCTTTAGCCGTTAGCATTAGCGGCGTGCCACGCCCACGCTACGCTAGCGTTTGTAATCTTCTCTCTCACAATATTATTGTTTCATCTAAGCTACTCTAATGGCGAGTGTATTGGATGTTTCTCTACCTTTGTGCGCAGGTGAGGACACGTTTGAGCTGCATGCGGTGCAGTTGGAACTGGAGGCCGTGGAGTGGCAGATCCGGATCCTTCTCGAGAAGCAGGCCGAGCTGGAAACTTCTCGCGCTGGCGCTCACCAACCCTCGGTAAGTTTGCAGCGCGATATTAACACTCCTGCTTCCTCTACGCCGTGTGTTTCTCTGCACAGGGCCCGAGCACCAACGCGTTCATCCCAGCCCTCGTTCACTCTGGCGCCGTCACACCAGGGACCTTGGGTGCTTCAGCAGCGGAAGACGCGAGCCAGGCCTTGGACCAGGACCTCTCCTCCTCCGCCGCCCCCGGTCTTCGACGTCTCGACACGGAACCGCTTCTCCCCTCTTCGCGAGGCAGAACGCGACGCTGTGGTCATCGGAGACTCCATCATCCGCCACGTCCACGCTACCACAGCCAAAGGTAAGGTGCGCAGTCACTGTTTTCCAGGTGCTCGTGTTCTCGATGTCTCTGCGCAGATTCCCGCGATCTTCAACGGTGCTGAGACCATCGGAGCTGTAGTGCTGCACGCGGGGGTGAACGACACCAGGCTGCGGCAGACGGAGGTGCTGAAGCAGGACTTCAGAAGCCTGATCGAGACGGTACGAGTGTGATGGCCTGCACCCCAGCAGCATCGGAGCTAATCTTCTGTCAGAGAACATCTCCAAGACGCTTCGCACCATATGACTAGTAAGTCAAACCTCAAATCACAGCCTGTGTTCTGCCCACTTCATTGATAGAAATGTGAGTGTAGTACAGTCTATAGAAACTGTGTCTATTCCCCGAATAGTGAGGTTTAACAATAAAAATAAAGGATCTAGAAAAAACCTAATCGTGATCAAACCAGATTTTTGTAAAATTACTGAACAAAAACAATCTCTAAAGCTAGGGCTACTAAACATTAGATCGCTGACACCGAAGGCAGTTATCATAAAAGAAATTATCACGGATAATAGTCTTGATGTAATTTGCCTTACTGAAACATGGCTTAAAGCAAATCATTATTTTGGTCTTAATGAGTCTTGTCCACCTGGCTACCGTTATAAAAATAAATGCCGCCTGATTGGCTGTGGCGGTGGTGTAGCAACAATCTATAGAGAGATACTTAATGTTACTCAGAGAACAAACTATAGGTTTAATTCATTTGAAATTCTTATGCTAAATGTTACACTCTCAGATATAAGTAAAAAGTCGCTACTATCTCTTGCTTTGGCTACCATTTATAGACCTCCAGGGCCTTATGCTGATTTCCTAAAAGAGTTTGCAGACTTTCTCTCAGACCTATTGGTCAACGTCGATAAAGCACTGATTGTTGGAGATTTTAACATTCATGTAGACAATATAAATGATACGTTAGGGGCTGCGTTTACTGATTTACTAAACTCATTTGGGGTCGAACAAAACGTCACTGGACCCACTCACCGTCTTAATCATACTCTAGATTTAATTATATCACATGGAATAAATCCTACCGATATAGAAATTCTACCGCAAAGTGATGATGTCTCTGATCACTATCTTGTAACATGCGTACTGCATACTGATGATATTTGTCAAATTGCGCCACGATATCGACTAGGCAGAACAATTCTCCCGACAACTATAGATAAATTCACAAATAATCTGCCTGATCTGTCTCAGCTGCTCATCGTACCCGAACACGCAAATGATCTTGAGGAAATGACTAGCAGTATGTGCACCATTTTTACTAGTACATTATACTGTTGCACCCATGAGATTAAAAAAGGTTAGAGAGAAAAATACTGTTCCATGGTACAACAGTATTACTTGCGCTATGAAAAGAGAAACTCATAATCTAGAAAGCAAAAGGAGACAAACTCGTTTAGAGGTCTTCAGAATCGCATGGAAAGACAGTTCGTCCCGCTATAGAAAGACTCTAAAAGCAGCCAGGGCTGAGCATCTTCGCAAACTTATAGAGAATAACCAAAACAATCCACGGCTCTTATTTAGTACAGTAGCTAGATTAACAAATAAACAGATATCACCAGAACAAAATGTTTCATTACAGTTTAGTAGTGATGACTTTATGAATTTCTTTAATGAAAAAATCGAAAGTATCCGAAATAAAATTGTAAATGTACAACCTTTGACAGAGTTTTATGATTCAGCCTCAATTATCGCCCCTCAAGAACAGTTGCAGTGCTTTACAACTATAGGACAGGAAGAGCTAAATAGACTTATTACTGTGTCTAAACCAACAACATGTTTATTAGATCCAATACCCACTAAACTACTGAAAGAACTGTTACCTGTAGCAGAAGAGCCTCTTCTCAATATTATCAACTCGTCTTTATCTCTAGGTCACGTCCCACGACCGTTCAAGCTAGCAGTTATTAAGCCTCTCATTAAGAAACCACAATTAGATCCAAACGTATTAGCAAATTACAGACCCATTTCAAATCTTCCATTTATGTCTAAAATACTAGAAAAAGTGGTGTCGGTCCAATTGTGCTCCTTCTTGCAAAAAAACTCTATCTATGAAAAATTTCAGTCAGGATTCAGGTCTCATCATAGCACAGAAACTGCGCTCGTTAAAATTACAAACGACTTGCTTCTAGCTTCTAAACAAAGGCTGTGTCTCAATACTAGTGTTACTTGATCTCAGTGCTGCATTCAACACTATAGATCATAAAATACTCCTAGATCGACTACAAAATTACACTGGTATTCAGGGACAGGCATTACGGTGGTTTAAGTCATACCTATCAGACCATCACAATTTTGTTTATATAAACGGGGAAAAATCTAAGATAACGATAGTAAACTATGGAGTGCCGCAAGGATCTGTGTTAGGACCTCTGCTATTTTCAATCTACATGCTGCCACTCGGCAATATTATAAGAAAACATGGGATTAGTTTCCACTGCTATGCCGATGATACTCAGTTATATATATCATCACGACCAGATGAAATCTCTAAATTATCCAAACTGACAGAGTGTGTTAAAGAAGTAAAACATTGGATGACTAGTAATTTTCTTCTATTAAATTCAGATAAGACTGAAGTATTACTTATTGGGCCAAAAACCTGTACACAGAATCTCTTAGACTACAATCTGCATTTAGAAGGATGTACTGTTACTCCATCCTCGACAGTTAAAGACCTAGGTGTTATATTAGACAGCAACTTGTCCTTTGAAAATCATATTTCATATGTTACAAAAACAGCCTTCTTTCACCTCAGAAACATTGCTAAAGTACAGAATATGTTATCTATTTCTGATGCAGAAAAGTTAGTTCATGCTTTCATGACGTCTCGACTAGATTACTGTAATGCATTATTAGCTGGTTGTCCTGCTTCCTCAATAAACAAGCTACAATTAGTACACAATGCAGCTGCTAGAGTTCTTACCAGGTCAAGAAAATATGATCATATAACACCAATCTTATCATCTCTACACTGGTTACCCATTAAGTTCCGTATCGATTATAAAGTATTGCTAATGACCTATAAAGCTCTAAATGGTTTAGCTCCTGTGTACTTAACCAATCTTCTATCGCCCTACAATCCTTCACGCTCTTTAAGATCACAAAACTCTGGACTTCTGGTTGTACCTAGGATATCTAAGTCCACTAAAGGAGGGAGAGCGTTTTCACATTTGGCTCCTAAAATCTGGAATAGCCTTCCTGATAATTTTCTGGGCTCAGACTCGCTCACCCAGTTTAAATCTAGATTAAAGACGCATCTCTTTAGCCAAGCATTCACATAACGCATCTCATACCAGATCAACTGCACATGACTATCTTTGCTTAAAGTTAAGAACAGCAGCTACGCTAATTGTTCTCCTTTTGCTTTTCTGTTTTACCTCGGGACACCCGCCCTGAGGTGACTAGAGAGTACATCAGCTTCAGTTTGTATCCAGCCTCTTAAGAAGACCTCAGATGACCATCACCTGTGAAGAGACGGTGCCAGCTCCTGCTAGTACTTCAGGAGACGCAATCATCTAGATCAACATTCACATTGCACAATCTCTATATCCTAATTTATTGTTAATGTAATTCATTTTCCAGGAGCTCATTACTTCTACCTTCAGTTAAACTGCTAACAGTGATTGTAATTACCTAAAGTATATTATTTGCAAACTACATTCTTTAAATTGTAATGTTGACATCCATTTTCTGTAAAGCTGCTTTGAAATGATATGTATCGTGAAAAGCGCTATACAAATAAATTTGAATTGAATTGAATTGAAAATCTGTGGCTGAAATTGTCTGTTTTGTCCGGCAGGTTGATGCTAAAAAGGCCACAGATTGTCTTTTAATTTTGTTTTTATTTTTATTATCTCAGGTATGTTTTCCATCTACGTTTCTCTTCATATTATTGTCTTGAATTTATATAAAATGTTTTGTTGTGTGGAAAAATGTTAGTGTTAAATGTAAAGTTTGTTGATCAAATCATATGCAGTTCATCTGAAACTGTAATATAAACACGAGTTCGCAGTAAACGCAGCTGAAGGAAGGTTGATGCTAAAAAGGCCACAGATTGTCTTTTAATTTTGTTTTTATTTTTATTATCTCAGAATAAAAACAAGTGGTCTGAGGTATCTCTGTTGTCCGGTCTCTTCAATAAACCACAACGCAGAGTGAAGGCGCAGACCGGTCACAAGAGCCTCTTCTGTATTATCACCACAAGCAAGACACAAGTGTAATAAAATAAATGTTATTAATAAAAGATAAACAAGAATAACTAACACAACTACTGAATGAATACCATGAATGATAAAGGAATAAAGTGCATAAGATACATAAAATACAAGTGGTTAAGTTGGTTGTGGCTATGGAAGAGTTATGTTATCTTATGGAAAGATAAACTGTTGTTTCTCTGAAATAATAAGGTGAATAACCTTATCCATCATACAAATAAACAAAAGGTTATTTGTTATTAACAGACATCAGCTATATTAAATCTAATGTGAATTAGAAAATAATATACTGAAAATATACAACAATGCCAAGACATTTAGAACATTTAGAAAACTCTGAACTTAGTGTTTGTTAATGTCTCTTTCCTCACAGGCTGGAGGCTCAGAACGTGGTAGTATCTGTTGCTGCTTCACAAGCTGTAGACTCAGATGATGGGATCTTTTTTTGTGATTTTGAACGAACCAGAGGCTCAGAATGTTACAGTGTTTCTGTTATATTCTCACCTTCGCAGGCCTTAGAACAGCGAATGTATCTGTTAGTGTCTCACTGGATGAACCGGAGACCCAGAACGGTATTGTATCTGTTAGTGTCTCTCCCATTACAGGACCAATAAAAAGTTCTTTCCTTCCCGGGCTTAGTACTGGAGGTCTTCTTCCTGCCCTCTAAGAGGTGACTGGCTGTTGTCCTAGCATCTTTATCTAAAGCCATTGGACAGTTTGTTTGTGTTAGTCCACTAAGATCCAATCAAAATGTAACTAATTAATAGTATTAATGTTTTAATAGTCACTGGTGTCAAAAATATTCACATTCATAACTCAAGTAGAAGTATAGATACTGGGGTTTAAAAATACTTCTGTAGAAGTTGAAGTATCAACTCAAGCTTTTTACTCAAGTAAAAGTGCTAAGTACTGTAAAAGTACTGGTTTCAAAACTACTTAAAGTATAAAAGTAAAAGTAATGTAGGGAAGAAAAATTCCATTAAGGACAAAAGCTTAGGCTGTGCCACAGGGGCCTATTGTGTACTCCACCTCCTCAAAAAAAAAAAAAAAATTCTCTAAAGGCCAATGACTATAATGTTATTTTAAAATGTTAAAGTTGAAAAATTTGGGATGCACTAGGCTACCCGTTTCAGCCGCATATATGCCCATTGAAAATGAATGCATTTTAGTACAATGCAACTATATTAAAGCACCATATATGTGTACTACTGAGCATTAACATGTTTCGTGGGGTGGAAGATATGACTAGTTGCCTATAAGTATTGTAATGGTGCAAAAAGTAAAACTTCAGAGGCATTAATAACCTTTATTGGAATATAAATGTACATCCAAGCTTAACTGCAGGAATCTGTGAGGGCAACGGATAAGAAAAATGCGGGTAGTTTTGGTGTACCCAGGGCAGGCTTAGTAACAATCAGGGCTTGACATTAACACCCGCCAGCTGTTTTAAGCTGTTTCAGTTCACACCGCACTGACAAACGCCAACAAATGCCAACAAACTCCAACAAATGTCTGTTGTCTGTTAAACACTGAACATGTTTAATCTATGTTTGTTTGGTCGTCTGTCTGAGCATCCAACAAGCGGCAACAAACTCTGACGTAATCTGACCTGACCATGAACCGTTGCCATGACAATGAGGCAAGTCCCCTGTAAAGACAGCTGTTTGATCGCGCCCGCACCTCACGTGCACACAACAAAGCACTGGAAACATGACATCGCAGCTTGTTCGTTATAAAATATAAAATACAGTTAAAAAAAAAAAAAAAAAACATATAAAAGGTACAATAGTCCGTAGTGAAATCTGTGCCATTCAGCAAGAGCACTGCTCCACTTCACCGAAAGAGAGAGGTATAACTTCATGAGAGCAACGCAGGTTTACCTTCAGTTTTGTTTTAAATTAATTCATTTTGGCTTGTTTAGCTACATAGTTGTATATGACTATGGGTCACATAAACAAAAAGGGTCACGCTAAAAAAAAAGTTTAAAAACCGGTGTAGGCTATACGCTAATTTATTCAAATGTCTCTCTACCGAGCTACCTAGCTTAATTTGTGGAGGACGAAGAGAAAGCACCCGTTTGATAGCCTAAATGAGCCAGTAGTGGAGAAATAATAACTTTTAAGAAATAATCTTTTTTGAGTAACGACCCCCAACATTGTCCTCCTTGCTGGAGTGTGACGTGATTTGTGACATGCGCAGGTGTGATGGATCACGTACAAACCAATAGGGTGTCAGAATGGTATATGTTTATACTTCTCATCCAACCATAATCAAATTCACTCTATCTGGATGGCGCGATTTATCTGGATAGTTTTTTTTCTTTTTCAATGGCCGAAATGAAATAGGAGTAACGAAGCTATTTTTAAAATGTAAGGAGTAGAAAGTACAGATAATTGAGTGAAAATGTAAGGAGTAGAAGTAAAAAGTCGGCTGAAAAATAATTACTCCAGTAAAGTATAGAGACCCGAAATTTCTGCTTAAGTAAGGTAGCAAAGTATTTGTACTTTGTTACTTGACACCTCTGTTAATAGTTAATAGTTTTAATCAGTTAATGTTGAAATAAAGTACACTTTACAATGAGGTTCACAAATTCCATTAATAAAGGCTTTGTTGAATGTAGGTAATGATAGTAAAGTGTATATAAACGTGAACAACATTTCTGTTCATGTTCAGATGGTTTCCACTTCTGAATTATGTTTACAGCCCATATCAATGCCTTATTAATAAATAATACTGATAAGGTGCACAATGGCATTTTTACCTTTAGGGTAGATGATGGTGAGTTAGAAATGTCCCCCCTTAGAGTATCAACTGCTACATAAACAGCAAATATGTAAATATGTTCAGTAAGTTAACCTTAAAACATTAAGGCTATTTACAGGCATTGTTCATGATTAGTTCATGTTATCTAATGCATTAAGTAATGTTAACTAATGCGCTGTTAACGTGAATAGATGCATTAATATATGTGTGTTAACGTTAACAAAGATTAACTAATGCTGAACACAGGTGTTGTTCATGGTTAGTTAATGTTAACTAATGCATTAACTAATGTTAACTACTTGGGCTGTTAACGTAAAGAGATGCATTAATATATGCATATTAACGTTAAAAAACATTAACTAATGCTAAACAGAGGTGTTGTTCATGGTTAGTTAATGTTAACTAATGCATTAACTAATGTTAATGTCACGAACGTGGCCTCTGTGGCTCCCTCCGATCGCCACAAGAGGGCTCCCTCAACTGAGTACTAACTTTATCATGGATTATATTTCCCATAACCCCTTACCTGGTCTGATTTCACACACACCTGATCCCCATCATCCAAACTATTTAAGCGCACGCACACATTCACCCTTTGCAAAGTCTTGTTTTGCCCCGGCTGACACTACTGAGCGTTTTTTCCCTGTTATCTTTATTCTTCTGTATGACCTTCGACTGTTTATCATCATCGTGTTTGTTTGCTGCCTGCCCTGTTGATTCTCTGCCTGTTTACTGGATTACTCTACCTTGTGTGCTGCCTGCCCTGACCCTTTGCCTGTCCCAGTTTATGATTCATCTCTGCCTTGGACATTGTTATTGCTGGTATTTGACCCTTGCCTGTACGACTACGATTGTTTTAATAAAGCTGCACATGGATCCCATTGAGTCTGCCGCCTCATTACAGTTAACTAATACAACCTTATTGTAAATTGTTACAGAAGAATGTTAATTTGCTGGGAATCTAACACATGATTTTGGCATTGCTAGCTCCATGCTCTACTGTTTAAGCTCCAGGAAAACACACAAAAATAAAGCAAAAACATTACAAAAATAATTATAATAATAATAAAAATAATAATAATATATATTTTTTACATTTTAAATAAAAAACATACAGCTTTATTTTTGTTGTCATATATTGTCATATATTTCCCATGATTTGTCTGGACTTTTGTTGTATTTCCTGTGTTACTTTATTAAAAAAATACCTGTATTTAGATGTTAAATGTAAAATGTTTTATTTTGGAGAAATATGTTAAACATTATTGATTTGATTATATAAGAAATATGAAAATTGTAAAATGCATTTGAATTTACGGGAAGCACGACTGAAGAGAGGTTGATGTTCCAACTGTGGTGGAAGGCCACAAATCTTTTTCATTTATTTGTCTTTTTACTCATCCAGAATAAAAAGTAGCCTGAGTGATTTGTGTTGTCTTGTTTTGTTCATCTATCTACACAACATAGTGCATAAACGAAGACCGGTCGGTCACATGTCCAAAAGTTAGTGTTCAACTTTTAGTTCAACATACGCATGTTCAGTTCACAATGAAAGAGAGTAAACTGTGTTCCAACAGGTGTATTGGTTCCTCAAAGTGCTTAAAATACAGTTCGGATGAATAAAAACTCACCATGAATACTCTTCGCTGTAGGCTTGTGCACCCTGTGTTAACACCAGCTTCAGTGATGCCGATTGAACACTTTCACAACTCTCCACAGCTCCAGTATTTTTGAGCCCAGCAACCACATAATGCCCTAGAAACCACCCAGAACAACCTAGAAACTGCCTAGCAACACCCTAGAAACCACTCAAAACACCCTAGCTGTCACAGACACGTCAGGCTCCACCTCTCGTCAATATCCACGAACCCAATCACCGGAGTTCTGATCGTCAACACCTGCACATCATCAGTCACTCAATCACCAGCACTATTTAACCCACACTCACACACACACCAGTTGTCCGGTCTCGTTTGTTGTACAGACTCATGTACGCGAACCTCAAGGACTCTACCAGCAACTTACCTGCTACTTACCTGCTACCAGCGATCCCTATCGCCCCGTTGTCTCCAGTCCTCCTCCTGTGTTCCTCCTTCCGTGTGTGTGAGTGTTCCTCGTCCACCATACTCCATCTCCTCGACTACCAACTCCATCTGCAATTACAAGGACAGTATCAAACCTCTACCTTCTCATTGAAACCCTCCATCTTCCATTTACTTACCTGCTCATTGCTGTTTCTTTAATAAACCACAATACCTGCTTTTACTTCTGTCTCCGTGCCGTCTGTATCATAATAGAAGACCGGACCCGTTAACACGGCTAGAGATCAGCATGAGCCAGCCAGATCCATTCCAGGAGCTTGTGAGCGTGCTGCGCCGAGCACTCACTCCTCCACAACCACCGTCACCAGCACCTGTCTCCGCTTCCCCACTCACTTCTTCATTGCACTTTCCTCCTCAGTACGCCAGTCCCATGGCCCGGCCGGCGTCCTACTCAGGATCGGCGGAGGATTGCAGCGGATTCCTCCTGCAATGTGAGCTGGTCCTGGAGATGCAATCGCAACTTTACCCCACTGACACCTCGAAAGTCGCTTTTATCATCTCACAGCTACAAGGTAAAGCTCTCCGTTGGGCAGACGCGCTCTGGATTCAAAAGAACCCTGTGGTGAAATCCTATTCAGCCTTCGTCTCTCACTTCCGCGAAGTCTTTGGAAAACCCCTTTCGGATTCCTCTATCGGTGAGAAACTCTATAACTTAAAACAAGGATCTAATACTGTGAGTGAATATGCTTTGCAGTTCCATACCCTGGCTTCCAGTAGCGGATGGAATGAACAAGCCCTCATCACTTCCTTCCGCCAGGGGTTAGAACCCAAGTTGCGATTGCATCTCGCTGCATACGAGGACAACATCGGCCTCGAACGCTTCATCCAACTCGCCTTCCGCGTAGGCACTCGTATGCAGTCGTGTCTTGAAGAACACCAGGGCCAGCCGCGTCTTCAACCTCTCCTCGGTCGGTCAGAACCCGTCAGCTCCCCAGAACCAGCCAACGAACCGATGCAAATTGACAACTCCAGACTCACCCCTGCAGAACGACACCGCCGGCTGACCCTGAACCTCTGCCTCTACTGCGCCTCTCCCGGGCATGTCCTCTCTGCATGGCCAACACGCCCTCCAAGGCCGCTAGTGAGTTCCATTCTTCCCTCTCCTATCCAAATGAAACCACTCACCACCGTTGTAACCCTTACTGCTGCCAATATCTCTGTTCCAGTTGTTGCGCTCATCGACTCAGGGTCAGCCGGGAACTTCATCTCCGGGTCCCTCTGCCGTCAATTCAAGTTCAAAACCTCGCCTTCACCTAGTACCTATCAAGCCCACTCCATTACCGGAAAACCCCTAAGCCGCAAGAGAATCACCCGATGTGCTGGTCCACTACAACTCCGTATAGGCCTCCTTCACGTCGAGGATATCCATCTGCTGGTTCTGGAGGAATCCACCGCTGACGAACACTGTTTCTCAGCCTGTCTCTCCGGGTTTCCTGTTCCTCCATCTCCACGTTCTAAAGAAGTCTCCATCTGTGCCACTTCCATTGAAAGCCCCATCGAGAAACGATCCATCGACATTCCAGCCTGTTACGCCCCCTTCAGCGATGTCTTTTGCCCACAACGAGCCTCCAAATTACCTCCACACCGGCCATGGGACTGTGCCATAGATCTGCTACCGGGTGAACCAGTGCCACGGGGAAGGATCTATCCCCTATCTGTGCCGGAGGAGAAGGCCATGGAGGACTACATCGACGAGGCCCTCAAGCAAGGATACATCCGTCCGTCTACTTCCCCTGCTGCTTCCAGCTTCTTCTTCGTGGCCAAAAAGGACGGAGGCTTGCGGCCCTGTATTGATTACCGCTCACTCAATAAGATCACCATTAAGTTCCGCTACCCACTTCCCCTCGTCCCAGCGGCCCTGGAACATCTCCGTGGTGCCACTGTGTTCACTAAGCTGGACCTCCGCAGCGCGTACAACCTCATCCGGATACGCAAGGGGGACGAGTGGAAGACCGCCTTCGTCACGCCCACTGGCCATTATGAATATCTGGTCATGCCCTATGGACTAGTCAACGCCCCCTCCGTATTCCAGGATTTCATTCATGAGGTGCTCCGGGAGTTTCTCCATAAGTTTGTGCTGGTATACATCGATGATATCCTCATCTACTCCTGGAGCTTGGCCGAACATCGCCACCACGTTGCGGAGGTCCTCAAACGCTTACGGCAGTTCCAGCTGTTCCTCAAGGCGGAAAAATGCTCCTTCCACCAGTCTTCCGTCCACTTCCTCGGCTACTACATTGATCACAGTGGCATCCGGATGGACGAGGGGAAGGTGGACGCCATCCGGTCCTGGCCCACTCCGACAACCATTAAAGAACTTCTTAGGCTTCTCCAACTTCTACCGCCGTTTCATCAAGGGCTACAGTTCCATTGTCCACCCACTCACCAACCTTCTACGCCATCAGCCCAAGTCTCTGTCCTGGTCCGAAGAAGCCACACAAGCGTTCAAAGCCCTTAATAAAGCCTTCACCACCGCTCCCCTCCTCGTCCACCCTGATCCCAACCGGCCATTCATCGTCGAGGTAGACGCTTCGACCACAGGAGTGGGAGCGGTACTATCACAGCAGCAGGGGCAACCTAGTAGACTCCATCCATGCGCCTTCTTCTCCCGCAAGCTCAACCCGGTGGAGGTCAACTATGATATCGGTGACCGCGAACTCCTGGTTGTCAAGCTCGCGTTGGAGGAATGGAGGCATTAGCTGGAGGGAGCCAAGCACCCCTTCCAAGTTTTAACCGACCATAAAAACCTGGAGTATCTTAAAGCTGCTAAAAGACTAAACCCCCGACAAGCCCGCTGGGCCATGTTCTTTTCAAGATTCAATTTCACCATCTCCTATCGTCCCGGCTCCAAAAACCTCAAGGCTGACGCCTTATCCCGTCTCCACGCTCCTGATGAGAAATCTGAAGATCCTGAAACTGTTCTTCCAGAAACCATCTTTGTGAACCCCATCCAATGGTCTGAAGAGACTCTGCCCTCCTCCAATGCCTCCTCCAACACTCCGCCGGGTTGTCCTCCCGGTCTCCAGTATATCACCAGAGCACGACACACTCAACTCATCCACGCAGCCCACTCATCACTTGGCACTGGTCACCCGGGGGTCAATGGAACCCTCTCGCTGCTCAAAGCACTCTTCTGGTGGCCCAACTTAGCCAGGGATGTCAGAAGGTACGTACAGGGCTGCAGGGAGTGCGCCATCTCGAAGAGCTCTCGTCAACTGCCGGCCGGCAAGCTCCTTCCTCTGCCCGTTCCTGAGCGACCATGGTCACACCTGGGAGTTGACTTCGTGACAGATCTCCCACCGTCTGATGGTCATACCTGCATACTCGTGGTAGTGGACAGATTCTCCAAGGCCTGCCGACTGATTCCTCTCCAAGGTCTACCTACCGCTCTCACCACTGCTGAGTTAATGTTTAACCACGTCTTCCGCCACTATGGAATCCCCGAAGACATAGTATCGGATAGGGGCCCCCAGTTCATCTCCCAGGTCTGGAAGGCCTTTCTGTCGCTCCTGGGTGTGACCGTCAGCCTGTCATCGGGATACCACCCTCAGACGAACGGGCAGACGGAACGGAAAATCCAGGAGATCGGCCGCTTCCTGCGTACCTTCTGTCACGGCCACCAGGACTCCTGGAACCAGTACCTGGGTTGGGCCGAGTACGCCCAGAACTCTCTCCGTCAACCTTCCACCGGATTAACACCTTTTCAATGCGTACTCGGCTACCAACCCCCATTGTTCCCCTGGGATGGGGAACCCTCCAACGTTCCTGCCATCGATTACTGGTTCCGGGAGAGCGAGAGGGTGTGGGACTCAGCCCACCATCAGTTGCAGAGGGCCCTGCGCAGACGCAGGATGACAGCCGACCTTCGTCGCTCCAACGCTCCCAACTACCAACCTGGGCAGAAGGTCTGGCTGTCGACAAGGGATATCAGACTGCGTCTGCCATGCAAGAAGCTGAGTCCCCGCTTCATTGGCCCATTCACCATCCTCCATCAGATCAATCCCGTCACGTATCGTCTTCAGCTCCCTCCTGAGTATAAGATTCACCCCACTTTCCACGTGTCTTTACTCAAACCTCACCACCCTTCTCTCTCTCCTTCCACAGAGCCTGACGTGACAGCTGCCGAGCCCCCCCCTTCCACTTCTTCTGGAGGATGGGACTGCTTACGAGGTTCGGGAGATTCTGGACTCCCGGCGCCGTGGTGGTCTCCTGGAGTACCTCGTCGACTGGGAGGGCTACGGGCCAGAGGAGCGGTCGTGGGTCCCGCGGAACGACATCCTTGATCCCAACCTGCTACAAGCCTACCACTCCAGCCACCCAGACAGACCTGCCCCACGCCCTCGAGGTCGGCCACCACGACGTCGGGGTCCTCGGCCCTCAGGAGCGGGCCGTGGGAGGGGGGGTACTGTCACAGACACGTCAGGCTCCACCTCCCGTCAATATCCACGAACCCAATCACCGGAGTTCTGATCGTCAACACCTGCACATCATCAGTCACTCAATCACCAGCACTATTTAACCCACACTCACACACACACCAGTTGTCCGGTCTCGTTTGTTGTACAGACTCATGTATGCGAACCTCAAGGACTCTACCAGCAACTTACCTGCTACCAGCGATCCCTATCGCCCCGTTGTCTCCAGTCCTCCTCCTGTGTTCCTCCTTCCGTGTGCGTGAGTGTTCCTCGTCCACCATACTCCATCTCCTCGACTACCAACTCCATCTGCAATTACAAGGACAGTATCAAACATCTACCTTCTCATTGAAACCCTCCATCTTCCATTTACTTACCTGCTCATTGCTGTTTCTCTAATAAACCACAGTACCTGCTTTTACTTCTGTCTCTGTGCTGTCTGTATCATAACACTAGCAACCACGCAGAGCAAGAAACTGCCTAGTGTGATATCTCTTGCTGCAGTTTTTTATTATTATTATTATTATTATTATTATTAGTGTCTGACACTTGCACTGCTGAGTGCCATATGAGTGTTTTACCTGACTTTGGCATTTTGACGCTTTGTATCCCGAGGAGACGTTTCTGTCATCTATTGCTGCTTTGTTTCTGCAAACAGGTGTAAATGATGACTGGCAGCGTGCAGGTGGATTCGAGTGTTCAATATGCGGCTGTGGTTTCGCTCCGCCTGTGGCCCGTTTGGCTCAATGCCGATGCCATTTGGTTCAGAGGCATTTTTGGCACCGTGGGAAGTCGAATTAAAACTGCTGCCAAAGAAGAGTAAATTAGGCCACAGCTGCATATCCCAAATTTTAAGAGTCATATTGAGGCAGAACTAAAAGCAAGTCAGGGAGAGGTCACTCACATATGCTGAAGAATCTGCCTCAATCACATCAACACGTGGTGTATTTTTAATAGTCATGTTCTCTGTAGTAAGAGCTGCATGTCTGCAAACATGTGGAAATACTGACCAGAGGTGATTTTTATTTAAAGGCAGGGTAGGTGATTTGCTTCAAAAACATTTTTTGTTATGCTGGTTGAAAGTCTCTTCACATGCTGATAGCAATCACTAAGTTAAGTGGTCTAAATGTATTCGTATGTATTTATATAGTCTGCAGAAGACGCAGGACCATAAAATGTTCATCAAGTCATATCCCTTGGTCAATGCGTTTTTACATACCCTCGCACAACCTGACATCATATGTCATTAGCACGTTTCATGCTATGCAGAGTGAAGACAGACACCAGTCACAAGCACTGCAACTAAAACAGTAGCCACGTTTTACAGTTCCTCCTGAACCAAAACAATTAACTTATGCTGTTCACGCCATAACTACGAATATTTGGAAGAGATGGAAACCCATGACATTCTACTCGGAGTGGTTTGTGACTCGAATTTATGCATTTCAATGGCAACACTATCGACAATGAAATTAATCTGCAGCAGTCAGGTGATACAGGTCAGTGCTCTTTAAGTTGTTTGTAATGTTATGTTCTTTGTGGTTGTTTAACACCATCTCTCATGACACATTTGTTTGCTTCCTGCTGTACACTTTCATGTGTTTTGGAGGAGGCGTGTCTTTGGAGATGCTCTGAAGGGAGGGTGGGATCTTACGCTTTCAAAGCTAGTTTGCTATTGCTAGCCTCTCCGAAAATGACCTACCCTGCCTTAAAGCATAAATGAGAAATGTTGATATCTCAGAGTATCTTGTAAATCAGGTCACATTATGTTTACATGCATGTTTGACAGCAGGTACTGAATTTATCATTTGTACACGGGTGTTTCCTCAAATGTGGCACTTCGGACCCTGTGAATCTTGCAGAAAAGCAAGTGGCATTTTGAATATTTTTAGAATAAAATTATAAACTCCTTTATCTTGCAAAGGACATTTGAAAAGGGACAAAAATACAAAAAGACATTTGAGAAAAGTTTTCACCGACAGGACAGTTTAAATATGACCTTTAAATACCAAAAAGAAATAAGTCAAAAGCTGAAGAAACACCCATGAACACAAACACTGCCGTCTGAGGAAGAATTTTCTGCACAAATGCACGTTGGTTTACGTGTGAATCAAAAATTCAGAGGAAAATGTGCTGGCTGGTCCCAATGTGATCCCAAGCCAGAATTCAAAAGTTTAGATGAAAGTTATATTTTTATTTAACAGATGATTTAAGATCTCTTCCAGACATGTAATTCTGATCAAGATCAATTGGATCATTTTTCTCCAACACACAAGATTAATTCAGACCATTTTATAAGTTCACTACATCATTTCCTAATAACATGCACTGTGAACACAAAGTGTTATACTTCAGGAGAAATATATATATATAGGTCACCGTGATTTTGCCAAGTAAGACATATTCCTGGATCAACATATTTTGTTGATCCTGGAACAACATTCCTATCCGAAAATGTAGTCCTAACCTTTTCCCAACCCCGAAACCTAACCCTACCTATAACTTATCCCTAAAAGAGGGCAATGATAGTTGAATAATACTGTTGTGGAAGCACCTAACCCAGGTTGTAAGCCTAAACTTGATATAAATGATATAAATTGTAAACTTGTCCCTCATATACAATATATATATATATATATATATATATATATATATATATATATATATATATATATATATATATATAAACATTATCAATACATTATCCTGATCCATTTCACAATATATAAATCCATCATAGATCATCAGACTGACTGACTGCTGACTGGCTTGTCTTGAAGAGAGCAGATCCATCAGGACAGACTCTAATGAATCTCATATGAGCTGTTTGGCATGATTTACTTCTTCAATAATGGATCCTTCCACAAGATAGAGATGCAAGAAGTTCTCTAAACAGAATATATTTGTATCTATAAACTAATCTAAGCTCAAACTGCTGTTTGCAGATGCAGGAGGTTCTCTGGTGTTTTGTGTGACACTTCTGGGTCGCGTCCCTGAAGGAAAGCTTTCCCAGAATCTGGGTCAAGACTTCTACGTGAGCATCCAAACCTGGGAATTCAGCCTCTGAAAAAGGTATAAACTTCATCGTCATGTTTTAGATGTGGCTCATTTGAGAAATACTCTTGTATGAATCATATCAAACTACCAAACACTAAAACATAAAATTCCCAAAGAATTTGCCACACATTTTCATTCTCACGTCATATACAACTTTTTATCTCTTTGACTCAAGACTTGTTTATTTCCTGTCCCAGAAAACTCAATAAATAAACAAACAAATAAATAAATAAAATGTGATATGTAGCATAGTTTTAAACGTCCCATGATGGAGAGAACCTCATTTCTCACCAGTGTTTCTACTGGGTTGCTTTCATTTATGGAAGAAAATGTGATAGCAGGGAGAATTTATTAAGAATGCTCATTTTTTTCAAAACATTTGTAATAATCTGATTTCAAAATATACATTTTTTTAAATGTAATTTCAATTAAAATTTATGAATTAAGAAATAAGTGACAGCAGTGCTTGCACCTCTACTAGTTTATAGATATAGTTTATCTAATAGTTTATAGATATATATTTTATTTATTTATTTATTTATTTTATTTATATATATATATTTTAGTCTCTTCTACCTTTTCCTCTCATCTGTATGTTGCTATTCCTTCTTATTATTTCGAATCGAAGAGAGAAAAAAGTATACTAAAGTGCCTTGCCATGTGCAGAAGATGACACCTAGCTGAAGCTTAGACTTCAGTATCATTTCTACTGAGCACCATGTGGGAAGGTCAATCAACGAAGGCGAGGCCGTGACTACGTCATGCACCAGTGGCTTAGAAAGGGCCTGCCATTGACCTACGAACTGTTAAAAAATTAACTAAGTAAGGTGTTGTAGTGTCTACCAACTAAGGCGATGCCGTAACCAGGTCATACTCCAGTGGCTTAGAAAGGGCCTGCCAATGACCTACAAATGAGTAAGAACGGGGCTCAAGTGATATATCGCAGTGACTTTCTATTTTTCTTTCTCTCTCTCTCTCTCTCTCTCTCTCTTTAATTTTCTCTATTTCACTCCTACTTTTTTTTCTATCTTCTCCCTTAGTACTTCTCTCTCCTTCGCTCCCACCCAAAGTTTTTTTTTTATTATTATTATTTAATTAGTTTATTTATTTAATTATTTTTTCCCTCTTCTTCTTTTTCACCTCTCTTCTCTTCTTATATAATTCTCAATATAATGAGAAAATATCTTAATAGTATTTGATATTAATAGGAATTTGCATATTAATAGATATCCTTTGTAAATAGATATGTAAAAAGAAACATTACATTATTATATCAGTAAATAGCCTATATCTTCAATTTTGTCCATTATACTTAAAAAGAAAGCTGACTGAATGTACCATGTTAATAACAATAGATGTTATAAAGAAGACATATATACCGTATCCCTGCATATTGGCATATATGTATGTATGTGTCTAATATATGTTTGTATGTGTATATATATATATGTATATTGGTGTATATGTATGTATTTTTGTATGGTATAGTTATACATTTACCATTTTTATATTCTGTGGAATAACCTCCACACTTCAGTATGTGATATATGACATTTATGCTAGATATACTTACCAGATCATTTTTCAGTGTCATAATTTTTTTCTTTTTTTTCTCTCTTCTTTTTTTTTCCTTTACTTTACTTTTTCTCAATATGTTTGTTCTGTTATCTTTTATCTATATCTTCCATCTCTCTCTGTGTGTAGACTTCTTATGTTATGTCACCTTGTTATGTTATGTCACCTTGTTATGTTATGTCACCTTTTCAATCATTCAATTATAAAAAAAAAAAAAAAAAAAAAAATATGAATTAAACAGCTCGTAAAACATACTTTATCATGAGAAAAAAATGAAATAACCAACATTAAAGTACACATTGGTTTGAAATGACATTTTGGTCAATTGTTTCTTGACATCCCTCTGTAATGGTCAAATTTTTAGATGGAAATAAATTATATGAAGCCTGTTTACATGAAGGCGTCCTTGAAAAGGTTCATTTTAAGAACTTTTTTTTTTTTTTTTTTGGAGCTTCACTGGGGTCAAACGAAACCCCGTTCATTTTCACACTTGAATGGTTCATTTTTTCCTTTAAACAATGGAAACGACGTAAAAATAGCCTGACAAACAGGTGCAAAGCGACGTGTGAACAGACCAGCAGTCCGTGATGTCAGCGCTCGCATGACTCATAATCTACGGCACGAATGACTGTTTTTGCGCTCTCTATATTTTTAACCTTTTTTTATTTCACAGGGCAGCGTCCTCCAAGAAAGCCCCCCTACTTTCTTCCAATTCGTTTACAGATAATTAGGCCCGTGGGAGCACGAGAGGATAGAACTGTCGAGAAAAGAGATAAAGAAAGAGCTGGCGAGCTCTCGTAGCCAACACACACACACACACACGCAGAAAAGTTAAATAAACATATGCATTCAGCATATGCACAAACGCATGCATGTGCACATCTAATGCACATAAGCATTGCACGCTTCTACTTTGACGTCGTGCTCATTTGCCGTGGCAAGGGTAACCTCGTTTCATATATGTAGAGGCAGCAATTTATGCCCACTCTGTCACTGTCTCATTATTTTGGCTCTTAAGAATAACTTGACAATGATTAATTCCTAAAGACCAATAAACAAAGGCTGGCGGTCTCAGGGAAAAAAGAGCGCCTCAGTGTTTTTTCTTCTCTCTGGAGGCGAAGGGCAGCGTTGCAGAACCGGTAATTGCCGCGAGAAAAATGACGCGGGCTTTTGACAAGCAAAAGTTGCGACTTGCAGTGACATAATGTGAACGCGAGCTAGTAGTTACGCAAGGTACACGAGCTCTGATGCATGCTTGTTTATTTGTTTAATCATTCTCAGGATTTAAACGAACGTCAGTTATTATTTAAAATGTGATTGAAAATGTAGCAGGACAGAAAAACACAAGCAAATGTAGAAATCTCTCCCTATCTCGGTCTCTCTGCCATTCGCGGCGGTGGTTACAGCCCATCCTGGATTTGATCAATAGTATCCGCTAAGCCCGTGTCAGCACTGGGGAGATTTTATTTCCCACGGGAACGACACGCGCGCCTCCAACTGAAACTCACACTGGCGCTCGCGCAGCGGCAGCAGAATCCATTTACTAAAAATAACTCGATGAGAAGTGAAACTATGGCTAGTAGAAGCGGCGAGCGCGGGACTCCCGCTCGTCCCGCTGAAGGTGCAGCGACTCTGACAGACATTCAGTGCGAATCAAACGCAAAAATATCCCTGTCGAGAAAGGCCTCATGGCGCTCGCCTTTTGTTTAAACACTGTTTCAACAAAACCAACTAGGCTACCAACTACTCAAAATTCACTGGTATAGCCTACGCATCTCTTTGTATGCATGCATCTATTCACATTTGTAATTGGCTACATTAAAGTACACAATCAACATGCATTGTTGTATCATGTTATCATGCATTACAATTATCATAATGCTTAGGCTAAATATTTAGTCTAAAAAAAAAAAAAAAAAACCCAATTTGGGTTATTTTGGCAACCCAGCGCTGGGTCAAAAAGGGACGTACCCAGCGCTGGGTTGTTTTGACCCAGCAAGTTGGGTTAAATATTTACCCCAGCATGCTGGGTTGTTTTTTGTAACGTAAATTTTGGTGTAAAATGACTACATTACAGTATTTGAATTAACCCAAATGGGTTTTTAATTAAACCCAGTAATCTTAGACATTATAAAATCACTTGTAAACAAAGAATGACTATCAAAGGGTAAAAATTTATTTACAAGGACAAGGGCAAACATGGTCAAAAGTACATGCATGTGAGATGAAAATCAGAAAAGAATTGCAAAATCAACAGCCACAGTTTGTACAGATAAATTAAATAGTTTTTCACATTTCAGTGAACACTGATGAATATAACTGGCATTTAAGACCAAATAAGACTTTTTTTTGCATAATATCCACTGGCAACGAAAACACTACACAAATTATTTGCGAAAATTATGTGAAAGAATGTGAGTTTGAATGAGAGTGTGAATTTCTCCACTAAACAACAATGAACAAGCATTGAATATTTGTCAGATTATATGCTAAAAGTTCGTTGAGTCCATGAATACATACAGAACACGCATCACGGCCAATTTTCATGACCTCCTTTGATGTCCAGTCACAAAGCAGCTCCATCAGCACAGCAAAGGCATTCAACATCCTTTAAATTGTCCAGGACAATCTTCTCCTTAAAAAGCATGGTCACATCAGTGATCTTCGTTGGAGAAGGTTATTCTTATTCTTTTTTGACCAGTATTCATCCTTGTCACCACCTGTTGATCATTGATTAAAAAGAGGAAAAAGAAAATTACTATGGAACACAAAACAAATTCCTGAAACATTTGATGATTAAAACTGAATAATTTTCAGACAGGTGCATCCACATCATTGTGAAGTGACTCAAGAGCAGCTCTGGAGATGAAGTTCAAGTGGATTGTCCTCATACAGTGAGACTGCAGATGGATTAGATTAATCCATATACAGTAAAAATGTCCAGAGCTTACTTTTTTAGCCATAAATTTAATTGGAATCTTGATATTATATCGTTTACCGTCCGGCCCTATTCAAAAACCATGTTTTTGCCACAATGTCTTCGTTTAAGGGGCCAGTGGCTCCCACAGCATGTAGTGTGGAGTCCTGTGAGATGTTTTTTTCTGTCATTATGAAGCTTAAAGAGTTAGTTCACTCAAAAATGAAAATAATGTCATTAATTACTTACCCGCATGCCATTTCACACCCGTAAGAACTTCGTTAATCTTCGGAATGCAAATTAAGATATTTTAGTTAGTTTAGTTTCAATATCAATATTATAAAGCCACAAGAATATTTTTGGTGTGCCAAAAAAACCCCAAAATAATGACTTACATAGTGATGGCTGATTTCAAAACACTGCTTCATGAAGCTGTGTTGGGTGTGGAATGACATGAGGGTGAGTAATAAATTACATTCATTTCATTTTTGGGTGAACTAACCCTTTAACAGTTAACATGCCAAAAAAATCGTTAAAAAAAATAAATAAATAAATAACTACTTTTTTCTTCAAGTATTAAAACAGACATGACATACCTCACACATTTTAATGAACTTGGAGGGATCCTCTTTAAAGTATTACCCAAAAAAGAAAACTGTCATAATTTACCCTTCCTCATGTCGTTCCTAAACCATAAGACTTTTGCTAATCTTTGAAGCACAAATGAAGATATTTTTAATATTCTCTCAATTGTTTGTCCATCCATTGCAAGTCTGGGAGTCCAACATTTTTGAATTTTCTGAACAGACATGATTGCTTTACATGATATGAACATATATAATTTAGAATTGTATTCACATGTAAATATTGGTATGGACTACTACAATAACTTTGCATTTTTGAAGCTTAAAAATACTGATTATCTAGACTAAATGGATAAAAATAAATAAAAAAAGATAAGAATATTAAAAGTATCTTCATTTGTGTTTCATAGATGGACAAAAGTCTTATGGTTTTGGAAAGACATGAGGTTGGGTAAATGGTGACAATTTTTATTTTTGTGTGCACTATTCCTTTAAGAAAGGAAGACAAAGGAGAAGGGCTCCTCTCCAGTTGGTTTGAGTTCTACAATGAACAACACGAACATCAATTATTTAAAAAAATGTCAAGAAGTCATACTGTTGTTGCATAAACATTTTAATTAACACTAAACAGGCAGTAGACAACAGAAACATTCATTTTCTAACAATAAACTCACATAAACTCAAAAGAATGGAGCACTCCTAGGTCTCTGGCTTGATCTACGAAATCAAACATGGTTTTTATCAAAAAACAACTAATAATGACGTGGAATTTTAAATTACTTACCATAAATCGTCTTTCCCTCTCTCCTTCTGTACATTAGCCGAGAAGTTCGCATAGCAGTCGCCTGTCGGTTACTCCTGGTGCGGTCCAAATGAACACACACTGCAAGTCAGAAATATTACATGCAAAACATTCATTTGAACAATTATTGCTTCAATATCATCAAAATAAACCAACCTTTATCATATATCGTAGTTTCATTTCCTTAAGGAAAACTATTACATTTGGGTTAACCGTGAAGATTAAAGTTGAATAATGAATTAAAATGTGAATCTGTTGATAACCTTCCATTAACAAACTTCGGGAAAAATGTAAATATGACACAAGAAGCCCACTATATTTAAAAACGTCTCTTTGATTGAATAAAAGAGACATGAGGCGAATGAGGCAAAAACCGCAAAAATTTCCATCTAAGTTCTTTTCTGACTTTTTTCGCCTTCAAATGTATCTCGAAATACTTTTGGACAGAAATAAGAGAAAATATCTTTAATTATTTATCTTTACTTACCATAAACCGTCTTTCACTCGATTCTATCCGAAGACGCAGAGAAAATGGCGGCTTCTCGCACCGGAGTCCTCAGTACTCTTAACGTGATGTGCATGCTCTCTTTCACGTCCGCGTTCCCAACCCAGCACTGCTGGGTTAAGAATAAAAGGGATTAACCCAGCGTCCTTACCCAGCAGTCTCAACCCAGCGGTTGGGTTGAAAAAACAACTCAGCATTTTTTAGAGTGTATAGGGATGTGCCCAAAGCCAATTAGCTTATTCGGAAAGGCACGGATAATGGCTTCAAAACAAATAACAATTTCTACCGAACAAATGCCCATTCACACTAATAACGATAACTGTAAAGATAACGATAAAGATATAGTTATAAAAAATGTTCTAAATATAAAAGAACAGCAGTGTCCACACCACAGCTATAACGATAATGGTATAGAGAAACGATATCGTTGGAATCACTTCACTTTTTTTCCAGCTGTTGAACAATAAAACACTGACAGCCAATCAGAATCCATTCTAATTTAAGGGCTTGCGCATTTAAAATGGCAGACGACATTGCGGAGGTCAGTCGCCGAGGTCCAGAAAAAGCCACCACTGTTTGACAAGTCAAACCCCTTTTTCAATGATACTTTAAAGAAAATGGATATATGAAAAACAATCGGTCATATCCATAGAAAAAAATGGTGAGAAGTATTAGCGATATATGCCAGGCTAGCAAACAGTAAAATAAAATCACCTCAGGTATCCAGCCCTAGTTTCAACAACATTGTCTAGCTTCCTTTGAAGTTGCAGTGAAACAAAACTAGGCATGTTCACTTCGTCAGCTAAATTCACTTGTTAGATTAGATTGATTGCACTAGCTATTCACTCGAAACATAGCATGCTGAGGACATCTGCTGGTTAAAGCCATGTAAATGCAACAAGAAAAGCAAAACATGTTGTATACACTTTGAAACTGCAGCTGCCATACCTTGGCCGCCTGGTCAGCAATTAATAATAATTTTATTGCTGGATTAACAGAGTTATATTTAGTTATCTGCATGATGCCTGCTGCCTTTAGGGTCAGTGATGTTGAATTTAAATGACATGTAAAATAAAGATATGTTACGTTACATTGTGATGTAATGGTGTTTTCTGGAAGGGACTAAAGAACAAAGTATTTTTATCAGCTGAAAGATATAATACAAATGTTGTTATTAAGTTATATAGACATTATAAAACAGCTTCAGGTTATGTTTTAGTGTTGGAAACATGTCCCACATTGTCCCACACAAACTTAGTAATCATCCCACATTTGGTTTGTTTGATGGTGGTCACCCTACATCAAAACGCATAACAAATTCCAAATACCAAAAAACCAAATAATAAAAATAATATAATAATAATATTCAATCACTCCTCATGTTTGCTGTATAGCAGAGCCAGAGGATTGCACAAAATTATAACCTACATGAACATGAAAATTATAACCTAATGTAGCCTTTATTGTTTTAATTAGCCTATATTTTGATGTATTTTGTTATAATAATAATAATAATAAGAAGAAGAAGAAGAAGAAGAAGAAGAAGAAGAATAAATCTCCTAATGTTATAATAATAAAAAAAAAAGATTTTTATTTATTATTTATTTATTTATTTATTGCATTTTTATTCATGGTATAAGTTATATTTGCAATTTTCAACCACTGAATATTTTCTTCCATGTTCTCTAATCAGTTATGCTATAAAGAGTCCTCTTATTTGAGCTTTTGGATGATTGCCCTGACATATCCTAACTATGAACAAAGTTCCTCTGAAAATGTAAATAAATATATAAATAAAAAAAATTTGGATTCCTACTTCCAGATTTATCCAAATACAGGTACAAATAATTTAGTGATTGTTATAGATACAGATATTGGCTCTGCTGCACACCGCTAATATGCAGCATACCCCTAAAAAAGTAAGAGTAGAATAATAATAGTACAATCTATTGCTCAATTTTACACAAATGGAACCTTTTCAAATTTGCAGGGTTCTCAGAAGCAGAAGTCAGTGAGTAAATGGAAGACAATGAAAAAAGAAAAAATCCATGGTTTCCATGACTTTCCAAATCAGGAAAAAAAACATTAAGAGATCACTCCCTCAGCAAGTGTATCAGAAACACTAATAATTGTTAATTTGTGTAATTTACTGCCATTTATAGCACTTTCCCACTGTATGGTATGACTTGGTTTGGCACGGTATGGCATATGATGGTCGTTTAAAGCATTGCAAACAAATATTGCTGTGGCTGTGATTATTTAAATCTAAGCTCGTGCCGCAAATCCAATGACACTGGTAGTGTCTCTGTCTGTGCCTGTGGATGCTGCTATTCTCTCTGACCAATCAGTGATCTGCAGTGTTTACACATCACACTTTAATATCGGTACCTTGACATACCATGCAGTGGAAAAGCGCCATTAGGTTAAATATCCAACCCTGTCATCCATTCTTATTATTTATTTATTTAGCAGAATTAAAAACAATAGTTGACCAAAGTGCTATACAATGAAGTTCCACATACAATAAAACAGATAAAGTAAGTAATGCTACACAAAGACGACAAATAACAGGACCAAAACACAAGTTGTAGGCTAAAGGGAACAGATGCGTTCATATTTAGTTTGTATCAAGTTAGTTTGTGTTTATTTATTCATTCATTCATTTTCATACTCACATATAATGAATGTAAAATAAATCAGCTCATCAGCATCTCATGGGAATGAGAACTTATGATCTTGATGTTGTGCCAACTGAGCTCCATGAGCACATTTTAACACTTATTGTGGGCAGTCTTCACTCCATTGGTCAGTCTCTCAGTCTTTTGTGCCTCCTGATGGTGAGACACAGAACAACAGACAGCGAATGCAGACAAACTTACCCAGAATCCTTCCTCTCAAAACAAATCTATTTTAGACTGAACAAGCAGAGATGCTCTTTGTTGTCCATGCAGCAATGAATCCAGTGAGAAACTTCTCTGCTAAACAAAGGGAGGCTTGCTTATAAAAAACCATGAGCGCGTGACAGAAGCATTGATTAGCATTTGTAGGATGGGGGTGTTGTCAGCTGACGAAGCGGATGCTGTGCCGCACGGATTCTCACGTCTAATAATAAACGTTAGTGTGGTTTTCTCCCTGACTGGTGTGAAACATGCGATCTGTGCTAATGAAGAGACAAGAGACAGATGCACAAAATCAGTCGCACCCTGTTTATCCCCAAAATCTAGGCACATCTCTGTTTTAACAACCAGGACCACAAAATACATTCACTTGCCTCTTTTGGTAAACTCACTTTGTCTTGGTGGTAATTGAGAATTATTTTGATTTCTAAAGCCATTGAGGTGTGTGATTATAGAAACTCCTTCACAGATCAGATCTTAACTTTTGAAGCCTCACTGTTGTTTTACCAACATTTATCGTTGCAGTTTCTGGCAGTGCAGGCCACTGAAAGCAACAGCTTTGAGCCTTAATGACTTGCAAGAAAATATTTCAGAGCATTCAAGCTCAATTTGAGCAGTAGAGCGTTATTTAGAAATGCCAGACAGCAATGATACACGGTTTTGCCGGTGCTTTGAAGCATTAATTCTGATCCAGGTGAAGACGAGTAACCTGACAAATGACCACAGACAGTCCGTCCTTCTTCATCCCTGCCACCCCGTTTAATTAAGACTTTAATAAATGCTGCTGTAGATTTAAGTGCCTCTGACATTTGCAGCGCCAGTAGAGATGGAGTCTGAGGCAAAGAAGGATATTTGTCACTTGCTAACTGGGCGAAGAGAAAAAAAAAAAAACGGCAGCTATGATTTGTTAAGCACATCTAAACATTATTTGCTGGTTTTTATCTTGTCAGAAAAGCATGGCCGATCTACTGTCAGCATGCATTATATGCAATTAATGGCATGTTTGCTTATCTGCAGAGCCTGTGTCCGTTCGGAGGATCCGGAGAGGCCAGCAGCCATGGCTCCTGTGACAGATCAACGGGTGGATGGTTTTCAGTCAGTGTCTCCGTCGGATGAGTTGTGTGCACGTGTATCTCTCGGATGGACAGCAGCTTGATTACTCTGCCGCCTCCAGCACCCCTGTGTCACGATGGCACCTACAATACGATCCCGCTCCATGCCATGAATCCAAATTCTCATGTTCTCTTGTGCTCAGATGTCAGATTGAATCCAACCTATTCCTGGCTCATAATTACTTCTGAGAAAAGTTTGACTTGAATACCAAAACAAACTGCCAATGGATATCTGCTTGATAGTCTTGAAGTCTTGAATATTGTGAGAAATATGTTACTTGTTACCAGTGCTGGAAAACTGCAGTTTGTTAAGCTACTCATGATTTGAAGTGATTCAAAAAATGTGAAAATATAGCTGTACCATTGTGAAACAGATATGCACTTAATTGTAATGAATATGCACTTGTAGTGTACTTCAAATATTACAAACATATTTAAAAAAAAAAAAAAAAAAAAAAAAAACACTGTAGCCTACTTGCAGAAAATATAATATTAGTGAAATAAAAAAGCCACTTAAGTGCACTTAAAGAGAGTAAACCCAGATAGCAAGGTGACAATGATTCAATGTTGAAATTCCATCAGAATCATCATTTTGGTTGAGATTGAAAATTCAATGCTAAATAATATTGAATCAACGTTGAAATTTCAATGCTTTTCAGTGTTGAAAAAGACAACATTGAATCAACGTTGATTTTTTGGTCAGCTTCATCACTGGTGGAACTTAGACTGATCTGTCCCCTCATTCAACACTTTATTCACATTAGCATTCATGCTCCCCATGACCCTTCCCTCTAGTCCCACAAAAAAATAAATAAATAAATAAATAAATAAATAAATAAATCATTTAAAAAAATCCTGCCAACTTAAGTGTAGATAAACTCCAACCAGTTGGAAGTCAGTGAGATGAAAAAGCTGGACATTATTATAATAATAATGTTACACTCTTTCAACTTAAACACAAAATTCACAACTACTCAAACATCTCACCTGAACTTTAAGGATCCCGCGTCAGATGTTTTTCTGACGTCACGACGCACGAGCATCTTGAACTTTCTGCTCGAATCGATCGATTTTCTCAGACTGAAGGGTAGGTTGAATTTGGAAATTTGTTTTACTCTATATATTAGATAATGCAGCATTTGAATATGTGTTTTATAGTTCATTAACGTTTTTTGTGGACATGAATCCTAACAGAATCGTAATTAATCGAATTTAAAATGAATTCCTCCTTTACCGTGTAGCAGCGCGAGATATTTGAAAGCTGTGGGCTCTGATTTGATGTATATGTTTGCCCAAAATTATGATCCAAATCTGTAAGTAAAGACATTGTGAGCTAACGTTACATTTGCCTAACTTGGTGTTTTGCTTCGCCCAGGGAAAAATGTTAGGATTTTTTTTTTTCAGTAGTAGTAGAAATAGTAGATTATAATAGTAGTATTTGCACAACTAATTAATTGACCTGGCAAACAACTATCGACCACTAATAATGCTGTAAAAATGTTTCTCCCCTTAGGACCTAAAGCTTTTCAATGTTGTTTGATGACTGAGGACACTTTACAATACATGGTAAGTAATTTCTATAAAAAACTGATATAGTTAATAGATAATGAATTACTAATGTCCAAACCAGATGTTCATTAACTCACCTTTATGCCATCCCAAATGCATGAGACTTTTGTTTTGCCTGTGTTCCCATGTTATTTTTTCAGAAAAAGTATAAATTTATTTTGTAGTCATTCTAGCAAAAGGCGATGAATCTGGTTTGTTTTATGTGCACAACTTTAGGATAACCAGACAGATGATTGTGAGGGTGACCCTGAGCAGCCCTTTGTGGTGGTGTTCATTCTTCAGAAGGAGCTGGAGAACTTCATGAACAACCTGCTGACATTGGGTGCTTCTCAATATCCCTCCTCGTCTCCTCGCTCCTCCGTCCTCCATCCTCCATCCTATGACCCAGAAAACAATCGAGCTCAGCCATCTTGAAGGACATCTCAATTCTCTAACTGCACCGTGAGGAGGTGAGGAACGAGGAGAGAGGAGTCATAAGCAAGGATACACAGGTGCATCCTTTGTGGAATTCTCCTCCCCATTTATATCTGTCACAATAATTTAAATTTAAATAAACTTTATACCTCATATATTTCAACGGGGCATCTTGCTTAAGTAATATTTATTATATTTTTTTTAAATAACCAAACTTTAATAACATATGGATAGATCACTGGAGTGCAGCTGGTGACGCTTTGAAGTGACGCTAAAGGGAGCGAGGATATATCATTTCACTTGATTCAATTCCTACGTCCTCTCATCTTTTCCTTGCGTCCTTCCCTCGCATCCTGAAGGGGTGGAGCTAAGACGCGAGGAAAGGAAGCAAGGAAAGGAAACGAGGATGCACAAATAAGAATTGAGAAGCACCCACAGACATTGTGATCGAGGGAGAGAAAGTTTTGAATCAACTCACTTCAGTCACATCAGCTTGTGCCCTGCTTCTGGGTATGATATACATCAACCTATAATGGTGTATATTAAATAGTCATAAATTTGAATTCAGCGTGTTTTAACTTAAACCTTTTTTTTTTTTTAATCATATTTCAGGTTCATATTTCAAGTTTCACTTAATTTTGTAGTACATTGTAACAGTCACATTTCCAAATATATATGACCCACCTTCTGTCAGTCATACACGACATTGTGTAGTTCTAACTTCCTGTTGGTTTTTGTTTTCTTTAGATGCTTTACATCAAGTGAGGGCTGAAAAAAAGGAGGCCTCAAAGTTTGTATTTTCTGTTTCTGCAAAACTGGCTCCGTTATGCTCCTGATCAGCTTTCGGGCATTGCTCGTGGTGGAAATCCCTGAGTTTGTCAGAGTATCAATTTAATGAATAAGGACATACTTTTTGCATCAGAAGAGCTTCAATCCTTAAAGCTTCAAGTCCTGAACAGTGAACTGTGGTAGTGTTTCAGTCTGTAGTACTGTGTTTCTGTCTTTGTTGGTGAGTTTCCATTTGTATTTACTTAAAATTTACAGATGCAGATTGCATTTATGTTGTCACAGTTTTCCAGGCTCTTTTTCCAATGACTAAAATGCATGTTTGACCTGTTTTAACTGAAAGTAACTTGCACTGACATCTTACAATTTGTCTGTGCTATTGTTTTGTCTCAAAATGAATGCCAATAATGTTTTTGTTTTGATTTTTATTACTGCTTAACCCCTTTCACAGACAAGGTCAAGTCAAGTCAAGTCAAGTCAAATTTATTTATATAGCGCTTTTACAATTGGTAATTGTTCAAAGCAGCTTTACATATTAGAAGCACAGAAAAAGGGAAGTGGTTAAAAATAAGCTGGCTTAAATGCATGTCTGAGCAGTTTTAACTGAAAACATATCTTAAAATATGTCACTGCCATTGTTTTGTCTCAAGATAAACAATTTTCTAAGGCATGTTTATAAAATCTACTTAAATAATTGAACTAAGGTCTGATCCTGGCTTGGCCTAAGCTCTGTCTGTGAAACCAGGTCTATTTGTTTTAGTCACCATGAAATGCCATTTTTACAGCCACTTGTTTTTCCTGAATGTGATGTTAATTCCTGTTCAAACAGTGTGTGGTTATAAATGAATACATTTGTATGTAAACTGAAGGAAGTTGTGAATATTTAATTAAAACCATATAAACCTTACTGCTGCCTTTATATTGTCTCTGATTGAAATTAGAGTCTTGCTGTACATAAAGCAAGATTGATTTGATATTTTTTCCACATTAATTCAATGTTAAGGTGATTTAATTAAGGTTGAAAAAACATTGATTTTACAACCATGTTGATCTATTTTTCATCATTGAAATAACATTATTTCAGAGTGCAAACCTGATGAAAAATCAACTTAAAATTCAACGTTGATCAACATTGATTCAATGTTATTCTGGTAAAGGCATTAACATTGATTCAACGTTGATTCATGGTTGGTCTGCTATCTGGAACTTTCATGACTGTTTCTTAATACACTTAAGTACACTTTTAAAAGCTTTTAAACAAGGGCAGATCTAAAGCATTTCCACCCCAGATTTATCCCAGTATAAAATATAAATGTAAACAGTATTGGTTCCCTGAGATATGGGAACGAGTACTGCGTCACTAGTCACAGTAGGGAAAACTTCTTTTTCTCTGAGTACTGAAGCCTTTTTCATAACGCAATGAAAACTGCACGGCCATTGGTTCCGTGCAGTTCAGATAAACAAATCAAAGACAAAACAGCAGAGCTGCACGAACCAATGGCGATGAAGCCCGCCAGAGCCCGCCAAGGTCATCTGGCTATATAACTAGGCATTCTGGCATAGGATCCTCAGGTTAATTTGAAGCAACGACACTGAGTCATGCAGCAGCATAGCAAAGCTAGCAACGCAGTGACCTGGATCTAATCGGAGTCGCTGGGAATTCTAGCAAGTTTGAGCACGTTAACATCAAGCTCTGCTCAGAACTGGTCCTGCCTTGAGGCAGATGCATTGGTTCCTAGTGGGTCAAGCTCCAAGAGACCAACCCCATTGGGGCTCATACTCCAATGGGGCATTGCAGGCCCAAAGAGGAGTATGCCAGCGCAATCGTGTCAACTTTGGTGCGGCCTCCAAAGCATACAAAGGTTGGTTTGAGGATGATATGCAGTGGTCAACTTTTGTATGACACCCCATTGTTTGCATACAAGATTTAGAGGATTCAAGGTGAATTGTGCCCCTCTGTCAGATACTAGATAGACCGGAGTTCCCCATCTCGTAAAAATCTCATCAATGAGGATACGCGCTAACTGAGGTGCTTTGGCCACACGTAATGGAAACAATTCAACCCATTTTGAACAATAGTCTACTTTGACTAACAAATGTTCATTCTGTTTTGGACTCTTTGGCCCCATCAGGTCTACACCAAACATGTGTCCAGGCTCAATGACAGGAGTAGACTGTAAGTAGTGGTTAAACGGATCGTTGTTGATCCGTGATCCGTACGGACCAAGCCCCACGGTTCGGGACGCATGTGATTCACAGTTCATTTGCAAGTTTCACCGCAATAGAGTGAACAGGTTATAATTTGAACGTGTTTTGTCTTGCTATTTCACACATTAAATAGATATAAAACCATTCTGTTATCGGTACGCACAGACGCGCATACAAGGCTCGCGCGCACAGAGAGCGAGCGAGAGAGAGGCGCGTTCAAGATAGCTCTTAAACCATAAATTTATTTCTCTTTCGCGACCTCAATGCACTTGGATGGTCACATACACGCATTATGTCAGTCAAAATACCCCTCTCGGCAAGTATTCTCGTAAACACATTCGTTATGTCTTTATTGAACGAGGTGAGAATTCGCAATCGGATGTGTATCTATCGGATGTGTGCGTTACTCTTAACCCTTTGACGCGTACGATGAGATCACCGGTGTGATTAGAACGTTCAGTGCATTACGTGATCAACTGCCAAATTCAAATGTGCGTGCGCGCTTTAACTGGCGCCAAACCAGAGACGGACGCGCGCAGCGCTTTTCATATCACATATATGCTGTGTTTTCAACCAAATAATGTTCATTTCAGGTTTCAGACATTTAAATGCACATGAGTACTAACAAAACAATATATTTAGAGTTTGTAAAATACACAATGATGTCTATAGAAGCGGAAATAACAACCTTTTCCATTATAACTTGACAACACGTTTAATTCATATCAGATATACATTGTGAAAGTAACTTAAAAGCTTGCTCTAATCTTCCCCGGTTCACCGGCACACTTACTTTCATGTATTTCGGGAGAAGTGGATAAATTCACGGGTTCAACTAACATGGCGGCGCCCATCGCTCATGGCTCAACTAACGCGATCGTTATAAAGGTGTTTAAACAGCAAAACACATTCACTTGCACATATTTGGCAATCAGAATATTAGATATTTCATGCTATAGTTAACAAATTTGTGAATATTTTGAATAAAAAAGGAAAAATTAAATGAAAGCAGATCATCATTCATTCAGTGCTGCGGTGTGTCACGTAACAAGCGATGACGCGTCACCATGGATATCATAAAGTGATACATTCTAAATAACGGTCGCCTTAAAAAACTCATGCTGGGGGGTCAGACAGAATATTTGAAACTTACGTGCGAAAGGGTTAAAGTGACAGTAACCTATAAATACCTGCTGTTGTCTGTCATGTAAATCAAACAACAAAACACAGCTTTAACAAAGATTCATCTATATTACATTTACACAGTGAACAGTTTCATTTTATATTTAATTATCACGTTTCTGTACATGAAAATTAATACTACAGTTATTTTATATATTATTTGTAACTTTATGTTGCATTTATCTATGCTTGATTGGTGTACAGTATTTGTTCTTTTTACAGTCTGTTCACTTGCCTTTAATAATGTATTAGTTAGGCTTGTAGTTTCTGTTGTGGTATCAGAGTAGTTAAAGTGGGCTAAGTAATAAATGCAAAGTTAAGTCACCCCCCAACCCCTAATTATTATTATTATTATTATTATTATTATTTTGCTGATCCAAAAAATGATCCGATCCGTGACTTCATAACCATGATGTGATCCGAAACCGTGAGTTTTGTGATCCGTTGAACCACTAACTGTAAGTAGCCTGACAACTTGGAGATGGTTGGTTTATACTTCTGGCATGTTTGGCACTCCTTGCAGTATTTCCATACATCACTTCTCAAACTTGGCCAGTAGGCAACTTCCATCAATCTCAACAGCGTTTTAAGTTGACCCAAGTGTCCACTAAGTGGGTTGTCATGTGCATATCTTAAAAACTCAGGTCGTAAACAAGCAGGTATTACCAACAGTAATTTGGGCCCTTTTTGTCCATCCGGAACAGGAATCCATTTTGAATAACATAGTGAACTCTAGATGGATCTGGACTTGTCTGTAAATTAGCCTTTTGGCTCAACTCTTGTATTTCTGGGTCATTCTGTGGTGCTGTTGTGATATCTGACCAGTCAACAGGTAAATTGGCAGAGACTCCAGAATCTCTGGTGGCTTTAACCATAGCAAGCATGTGTGTTGAGGTAGTGTCTAAACTTCGGGATAATGTATCTGGGACAATGGGAAAATTGTCCAGTGAGTTAATCTGGATGAAGGTTTGGGATGTTGGAAGACCCAAGTTAAAGCAGCATGATCAGTGATTACCTCAAATGGTGTTCCTTCCAAATATGCTCTCCAGTTTTCTATAGCCCACACCACTCCAAGACATTCCTTTTCGGATATGGAGTATGACTGCTCTGCTCCTCGAAGCAGTCTAGAAGCATATGCAATCACATGTTCTTGTCCATCAATCTCTTGTGTCAATACAGCTCCGAGACCAACTTCGCTCGCATCAGTTTCGAAAGGCTTACTGAAATCAGGAGGGATGAGTACCGGGGCTTTGGACAAGTCTTGTTTGATTCTTTCAAATGACTGCTGACATTCTTCAGTCCATGTCCATGCTTCTTCTTTAGTGAATGGATTGGTGTGGCTTTTTCAGATAGATTTAGAATATAACGGTGGTACCATCCAGCCAATCCTAAAAATCTTTGCAACTCTTTGAGAGACTGAAGTACTTGGAAATCACATATAGCTGCAACCTTGTTTTTAGTCCTTCAGTGGATATCACATGGCCTAGAAAGGAGAGAATCGTTGCACAAGGTTGCATTTCTTGCGATTCAACGTAAGACCGGCTTGTCGGAGGCAGCTAAAGACTTGATTCAGGTGTTGTAAGTGTTCTTGTTCATTTTTTGAATACATTACTATATCGTCTATGTAAACAAAGCAACACTTCCCTCTAATGTCTTTGAGAACACACTACATCAACCTTTGAAATGATGCTGCTGAGTTTTTAAGTTCAAACGGAAGACGCAATAATTCAAATTGTCCTGCTGCTGTTACAAATACAGCCTTTGGGATACTGTCAGGTTCCATTTCCAACTGCCCGTATCAGCTCTTCAAATCTAGAGTACTGAATATTGATGCTCCAGGTAAGGACTCCAATATGTCTTGGATCTGGGGCATGGGATAACCATCCAAGTGGGTTTTTGCATTCAGTCCCCGATAATCCACACAAATGCTCTCACAGAGCTCCCCAACCTGTGTTGGACGTATCCGTTGAGACGAGTTTACTTCTGCAGACCATTGCCAGAGTCATGCCCCTTTTGAACCACACAGGCCTGGTTCACTTTGATACATAAGCGTCTGTGACGCTTAGCATGGGACTGAACCCTTGGTTTCAGCCAGTACTGTAGGGAGTGCATGCAAAGCTGGAGTACCGGAGAGGCCAAGGCCATAATGCTCAGCATTTTCTAAAACGTTCTGAGAGGGAGAGAGGCTCCAACTTTGAAGGAGGCCACAAGCTGCTGTATGGCCAGAGCATGCTCTGGAGTGACTACAGCCCTCATGTGGGTTGAGTCGAAAACTGCTCCCAGGGATGAAATCCGCTGGCTGGGAGACAGTGAGCTCTTGCCAAAATCGACCCTGAGCCCCATGCACTCCAAATGGCTGAAGAGAAGGGACCTGTGGGATACTAGCTCAGCCTCCGACTGGGCTAAGTCGACCCAGTCTTCGAGATAGTTTAGGAATCAAATTCCCATCTGTCTCAGAGGGGAAAGAGCCATGTCCATGCAAGTAGTGAGAGTACGAGGAGCTAGAGACTTACAGAATGGGAGAACTGTATATTGATATGTCACTACCTTGAAAGTGAATCTCAAGAACCGCCTATGATGGGGGGCTATCTGGATGTGAAAGCGTCTTTCAGGTCCAGAGAGAAGAATCAGTCCCCTGGGCATATCTGCGAGGGGATCTGCTTCAAAGTAGTCATCCTGAACGACCATTTTATGAGGGCATGATTCAGGTGCCTGAAGTCGAGGATGGGTCTGATCTGATCTGCTTTCTTTTTTTGAGTATTTTTTTGTTTGTTTGTTTGTTTGTTTGTTTTTGTCTGCTACCACAGCGGTTAGTTGCACAGGCACTTGAATGGGCCCAGTGCTTACAACAAACACATTGTCTCCAGCACCCGGAACTAAACAACGTGTTTGGAGGCATAAACAAGGCTGTTTTGGGGGTGGTCCAGTTGCAGCAAGACTTATCCCCTCCTTTTCCTGTCTAAGTGATCAGGACAACTTATGAGACACAGGGTCCATTGCTATCTTGGGCCGGGGTCCCTGATGGTTTGGGAAGGGATGGCGCTTTGCAGAGTGGGAGCACTGTTGAAGCTCAGGCTGTGGAGTAGGCTGTGGAGTAGCCTGAGCAGTCGAAGAAAGGCCTGGGGCAAATAGAAGCAGCTGCAGAGCTGGAATGTTTGGGCAGGAAGTGTTGCATCGTTTGGGATGACTTCTGTGCAGCGGTGAAGCATTCAGCGAAGACATCAACAACAGGTCTGAAAAGATCAGCGGGGGAAACTGGGGAGTTGAGGAAAAGGGCCTTGTCTGCTTCCTTAATCTGGTTTAACTATAAATGGCGCTGCAGCACCACTAAGCAGCCCTCTGAACTGCCGATGGCCTGAGCCGTTGCCTTTGTAACACACAGGGCCAGATCAGTCGCGCTGCGCAGCTCTTTAAATATGGCTGGGTCAGGTCAAGACTCATCCATGGAATGGAGGAGTTTGGCTTGAAAGACCTGAAGGACGGCCATGGTGTGTAGTGCAGAAGCCGCCTGGCCAGCCGGGGTGTAGGCATGCCCAGCAAGGGCTGAGCTCCTCTTACAGGGCATGGACGGATGAGCCACCTTCACTTTCCATCCAATGGCAGTGGGCGGGCAGCGGTGCGCGGCCACCGACTCATCCAGGGGAGGCAGCTTCTCATCAGCGCCGTCGATCATGGTGAAGCCAGATGAAGCAGACGTGCATAAGTGGGCTGAGTTGGGGGTGCACCATAATTTAGTGAGCTCATTGTGGACTTCTGGGAAGAATGGGGCAGCTTGCTGGTGAGGGGCCTGGCGGTGCATCAGACAACTGTGAAGGTCCATTCATCCAGACAACTGTGAGTTGGCTCCTCCAGGGTAGATGACTCCAAACCAAGATCTTTAGAGAGGACACGGAAAAGTCCGGCACCCATCCCAGCTTTAGCATCGATGGGTTCCAGAGATGGCAAGGGGGCAGGGTCGTGCATCGAGCCTGTCCAATCCTCTGTGTCTGAGGCCGACAATGACATACTGTCATCTAGGGGATCATCTTCAGATGCCCCAAACGAGGCCAAGTCACTCGTGATGCCAGAGGGACATTGGTCTGGGCGGGAGAAAAGAACGGGAGAAACCTCTCTGGAGAGAGTGAGGCATGCGGGATCTACATCGGTGTGAGCTCACTCGTATCCGAGTTCCTCTGCCCCACTATTTTTTCCTCACAGGCTCCTGGGAGGAAGAAATTGGGAGGGTGCGAGGGGCGGAAAGAAAAATCACACTATGAAAAAAGCATACAAGCAGGTACAAACTCTTTACTTTTAATATCAATACTTTTCACACATTACAAAGAATATCTCAATTTATGATTTATAAAAATGTTTTTAACTACTATTTTTAAGACTGCCCCTCCCCCCTCCAGTGGGACATTTGCGATTACACTATTATATCTTAGTCTAAACCTAAAGTAATTTTGAATCTTGAACTATATATAATTTGAAAGCTTTCAGACTTTAGTTTTCATCTTTGGTGACTGATTTTTTTTTTTTTTTTTGTACTGCACACACAAAAAAAAAATCTTACTGTAAGTTCTGTTTTTTAGATATCAACCTAAAATTTAGTTTTGATTTATTTGAAGTTTTAGAGTTGAACATGTTTTGTAAAATACATATTTTATATAAAATATAAAAAAAATATATATTTCTATATTTTAAATTTCCATAAATGTAAACTTCTATAACTTTTTTAAAGTCCCTATAAAGTCAATTCTGAGAATTCTTTCTAAACACTTTATAAATGTTACAAATGTATTGCTAAAACACATTACAAAGTGTGTGAATTGAGTAATGCTTAATTGTGAAGTTAGAGCGTTAAACAGTTTTTCACCAAGTCTCTGCTCAGGATTTTTTGGGCGGAGCTAAAACGGGGCTCTAATGACGCACATCGTCCCCCGAGCATAGCCCCTCCCCTAACACTATATATCTGTCGATGACGCACAGAGCGTGGCGCCGCCTCTACAGCGGTTCACTCGCTGTGTCTTGAGCCTATGGTCTCGAGGGTCATTACGCTCATACAGCCCTTTGTACATTTAGCTAGTAATGGCTTCGTCACGCAAATGCATATAACATGGTTGTTATAATATACAATACAGCTCGGTCTTCTTATTTCCTCCCGTCTCGCGGCACCGTCATTTGTCGACTCGACAACAGTCCGGCAGTAGGCTACGTGCCCACCAATGAGATTGGATTGGATTGGATTGAACTTTATTGTCCAGTCTGTTTTCACAGAGAGGAAATTTTTCTTTGACACTGTAACATACATTCACTACTTAGAAATGACATCACACATCAACAACACAATTCTATAATTAAACACTGTAAGAAAGAAAAATTAAAAATATCAACAGCCATTCTATCATTTCAATTAAAATACTGTACGATTCAAGATAATCACTGCCAATGGAAAAAAAGATCTTTTATAGACATTTTTTTCTAGCCAAGGGAATTTTTAGTCTACGTCCAGATGGGAGCAATTCAAAAGCAGAGTGAAGAGGATGTGTGTTATCTTTAAAAATCGCAATTGCCATTTTACCCATGAAATGATCGAACAAGCTCTGAAGTGGCTGTTGTTTTTGTCCAGTAATCTTATTTGCTTGATTAATTATTTGTGAGAGTTTGTTCTTTCGTTTTAATGTTAGATTGCCGTACCATGAAACAATATTATATGTGAGAATACTCTCTATCATTGATCGATATAACATGGTTAGGGTCTGCTGACCGATATTAAAGCTTCTCAGTTTCCTGAGGAGACCCAAGCGTTGTCGTGCTTTTTTATGAATGTACTCCACATTACTTTCAAAATTAAGTTTCTCATCTATAATTGTACCCAAATATTTAAAATTCGAGACCTGCTCTACAGTTTTTTCCTTTATAACAACTGGTTTATATTCAGATACGGTATATACTCTTCTCAACTGATTTCTCAAACATAGCTCCTTTGTCTTTTCAATATTAAGATATAAAAAACTACTCTCAAACCAACAAATAATACTGTCAATATACTCAAAATATGAGGTACAGTTCATTTCTTTCTGACATGAAACCAATGCCATATCATCGGCATATTTAATAAGGGTAAGGTCATCGTCATTGCACTTCAGTTCATTTATGTATACGGAAAAAAGTATTGGAGACAGTACACATCCCTGTGGTACCCCAGTATCTAAAACCAAGCAATCCGACATAACATTATTAACACAAACTCGCTGAGGGCGACCTTTTAAAAACTTCTTAATCCATAAAATCATCCAACTACTAGCACCTGACTCATAGAGGCGCTTTAAAAGAAGATGAGGTTGGACAGTATTGAAAGCGGATGAGAAATCCATGAAGAGTATTCGAACATAGGAATTTGAATTATCTAGATGATTTTGAACCTTATTTAAAAGAGTAAGAGAGGCATCCACAGTGCTCCTATTTGCCCGATAGGCAAATTGCATGGGGTCTATGCATGTCTCGATTTGGGATAACAATTCCTTACATACTATGCGCTCCATACATTTACACAGAATAGATGTGAGTACGATTGGGCGAAAGTCTTTGAGAGATTTAGCATTAGGTATTTTCGGCACCGGGATGACAATGGAATTCTTCCAGGCTAATGGTACAAAACCATTGTTCAGGAAGATTTGAAATAACCTTGTACACACATGTCCAAGTTGTGCTGCACATTCTTTCAGGACTTTCCCCTTCAGGCCATCTGGGCCAGATGCCTTATACGGTTTAACTTTACGAAGCACTGTGACAACCTCCCTCTCCTGTATAATCATAGGCTGTGATTGAGTCATGGTCATCATTAATTCATTACTAACAGACAAATCATCATCATTAAAATCATTATCAAATCGTGAATAAAAAATATTAAGATTATTTGCAAGACAATGAGGGTCTTCATGTTTTTGAACTCTTTTCTTTTGTCTACCCATCATTGTATTTAAACCCTTCCATGCATCTCTTACATTCCCCGTTTTTAATTTCTCTTCAACATTCTTTTTATATTCATTCTGTGCATCTTTTATCTTACGTTTTACTGCTTTGTTTAACTCTTTTACTTTCTGCTGATCATTCTGCAAGAAGGCAATTTTCTTCATGTTTAGGTAATGTTTCAGATCTTTGTTAATCCACGGCTTATTATTTGGATAGACTCTAATATTCTTTGTTTGAACCACTGAATTTACACAGAAATTAACATAACAGGTTATTGTATCATTCAACAATTCATGATTACTACAACAGTCATCATCGTTAAAAAATAAGTCCCATTCAGTGCACTCAAAACAGCCTCTTAGCTTTTCTATTTCGTCCCTGGACCACGTTTGAACCTGCTGAACGGCAGGCTTGATCCTCTTTAAAAGCTGCCTGTATTTTGGTAACAGATGAATAACGTTGTGATCTGAACATCCCAGAGGTGGATATAGCTTTGGCACATATGCACCTTCCACGTTACCAAAGCACTTGTCCAGAGTGTAAGTTACCGAGTTTGCGTATGTTATAATTAGTAGGCAGTCCACAGTAACTCTACTAAAATGTGCAACCCTCAAACGTGATTCTTTTGTTTATATGCATCAGTATGTTTGACTCATTAGACAAGTAAGTTGAGACGGTAGCTCTCGCAAGTGGGTGTGGTTTCAGCGCTGACGGCGGACACGCCCCTAGTGTTTGAGAGCAAAGAGCGCTGCCTATTTTTTTCGAGATTTTGATAACTTATTTCATTTACTTGCAGATTTTTTTAATCATTCAAATTTGGCTGGGTGGTAATAATTTTTCATAACTCAGTATGATTATTAATTATGATTAATTATTATTATTAATATTATATTAATATTATTAATAATTATTTCTTAGCATCTACAGCACTTAAAGGGTCATGAAACCCCCCTGTTTTAGCCTGGTCGTTCACACCTCTGAGCTGGAAAAACTCTGTGAAAATGGGCGTGTAAAGCTCTGGAAAAGTGGGAGTGTAGAGGGGGAAGAGGGGAGAAAACCACCAATGAAACACAGACATCGAACATACTCTGTAATAATCCACTAAATATTATAGCGGTGGTACACTACATAAAAAAGAACATCTGTTCTGTTCAAGCAATGCTTATGAATAACCCACAACAAACAATAAAACGTTGATAAACCCCGGTGTATTTACAAGGCCATTTACAACAACCCACCCCACATCAATAAGAAACATCTATATGAGTACAGGCAATACAACAAGATAGATGAACTTGTGAGTTTGTGTGTGTGTGTGTGTGTGTATGTGTGTGTGTGTGTGTGTAAACAGTCCATCGCGTTGCATGAATACAAAATCAGTCTCACCGGTATGCACTGTCCGATAGCAGAATCTTTTAGTTTAGTCCAACTGTTCAAAGTCCTCAAAGCTGAGTAATCCAAGCAAAAATAACCCAAAAAATATACTGTACAGCAATTCAGCAGCAGCAGTTGCCAATGAGGAACAGTCAGGACATTATATCCTCCACCAACATTTCACCACTGAGCGTCAAACACATGCTCCTTTTTTTTTGCTATTATACTGTCATCTCTTGCCTATATACAGGTTTAACAGCACTTAATGCCTACGTAGACTGACGTAATGAGTTACATAACATCTCGCGATAACAGATTTAGGGCTCAAACACAGTAATACATAGGGGAAAAATAAAATCATACATAACATTTACAGAACAACCATACATACATATATATATATATATATATATATATATATATATATATATATATATATATATATATATATATATAAACCCCATTATGTGGCCACACTACATAGGGCAGTTGAAAACAGTTTAAACATCAAAAGGCCTGCCTTCAAGGTAGTGTCTCCACTTTTCAATGGTCCAGACGACTGCCAGACACTCCTTCTCTGAAGTCGAGTAATTCAACTCTGCTCCTCGAAGAGTTCTTGATGCATATTCCACTATCCTCTCCCCTTACGGGGTTTGTTGACTCAGGATAGCTCCTTTTCCTACTTCACTGGCATCAGTATGGACTTGAAAGTCTTTATTAAGATCAGGTTGGATCAAGACAGGTGGTTTCTGCAATTCCTGTTTGATTGAGTCAAAACTGGCCTGACATTCAGAAGTCCACTCCCATTTCACTCTTTTCCTTTTAAGATGATTTAAGGGTGCAGTGATATCAGCAAAATGATGTATAAATTTGTGGTACCAACCCACTAGCCCCAAAAAGCATTGAAGGGACTTTGTCTTGAGGGGGTGGATACTGGGTGATAGCCTGGGTTTTTTCAGGATCTACCTCCACTCCTCTTGCTGAAACGATGTGCTTGAGGAATTTTAACTGCTGCTTAAAAAAAAAAAAAAAAACTGACACTTCTTCATGTTGAGAGTGAGGTTTGCCTGTGTGAGTCATTGGAGGATGGTATTCAAATGCTTAATGTGGTCTTGAAGTGTATCTGAATATATAATGATGTCATTTATATACATAAAGCAAAAGTCACCTCTTAATTCCACTAAGACTTTCTCCATCAGCCTTTGGAAAGTAGCCACAGTATTTCGAAGGCCATACGGCATAGAGCAGAATTGGTAGAGCCCTTTAGTGGTGATAAATGCAGTCTTCTCTTTGCTTCCCCTTTCCATCTCCACTTGCCAGTATCCTAACTGCAAATCTAAGGTGGTAAACCAGGCTGCACTATTCATAGACTCCAAGATGTCATGAATCGGGGGCATGGGATATGTACCGCCAGGTACCGTTCTGCTGTTAAGTCATCGGTAGTCAACACAAAACCTATAGCTATCATCCAGTTTTGGGACTAACACTACGGGGCAGGACCACGGAGAGAAGGAAGGTTCAATAATGCAATCTTTAAGCATTTGGTCAATCTGTTTTTCAATGATCTTTTTTTTTTAAATTGGAGTGACTCAATATGCCCGGGATCTTATTGGTATATCTTCAGAGAAGAGGATCTTATGTTGTTCTACAGATGTTTTTCCTAGAACATTAGAGGTGGCATGAGGCCAGGTGGACATCAGCTTCCACAGTTCTTCGTGATAGTCTGTATCCCAGGAAGGAACAACATCTAGGCTTAAAGGTGCCCTAGAATTAAAAATTGAATTTATCTTGGCATAGTTGAATAACAAGAGTTCAGTACATGTAAATGACATAAAGTGAGTCTCAAACACAGTTGTTTCCTCCTTCTTAACTGAAAGAAACTTACTAATATATCTTAAATCATGTCTAAGCCATTGTTCTGTCTCAAGATGCACACAAGTAATGTTTTTTTTTTTCTCTCTCTCTCTAGTATACATTTATAAAAGCTACTACAATACCTGTTCAAATAATGAAAACATAAGGAATTAGTTAGGAAAACAAGCATGTAAAATGTTTTTATATGTATGTTGTGTAAATAAATTGGCATATATAAATTAAATATATATCTGTGAGAGGTCATAACATATAATATTATATAAACTAAACAAAATTCATATAGATAGTATAAATATATGTCAATCTATTTATTTAATATGGACATTTTATATATGTTATAAACATATATTGGCATATATAAATTAAACATATATCTGTGACATATATGGTCATAACATATAATATTATATAAACAAAAATCATATATATGGTATTAATATATGTCAATATATTTATTTAATATGAAATTTTTATATATGTTATAAACATATATCAACATATATCTAGAGATATGTATATATGTGATAGCAATATATTGTCATATATTTTGCATTTATGACAATGTCACTTGCGATATAGGGACATATATGTCATATATTACATTTCCGTATGGGATTACTTAAAGTATTAACTATATCCAGAATAACACTTGCTATGATGTGATTACTAACATGTTGGATTCAATGCATTATATGTTTGTATTCCTGTATGCATCTTCTTTCTCTTATAATCATTGTTTTAATTAGGTCAGTCTAGTAATATGTGTGTAAGAAGTGTGTCGTGTTTGAGCTCTAAATGCAGAATTTATAATTCTCTGTTATTCTGTGTGAATGAAACATTAAAATTCAGTATCAAGAAAATATTAAGAAACTTTATAAAGTTGTTAATAAAACAAGAGAATGTTCTGCAGATATCATGCGATGTGATCAATAGACAATAGACGAGGCGTGTCTAATCTCCGTAGCAACGTCTCATTGGAGGATCGCATCTGAAGGATGGAGCCAAAATTGCTCCTTTAAAACTATGCTGTCCGAACAAGCTAATGTCAGAAATCGCTCGAAATCGTTCAGAAATCGGTCAGAAGTCGGACTGAAGCACAGTCATTGAAGCCCGGTATCCGAAGCACCGCTACTTTGACCATGGCGGAAAAGTCACATGGGTCATTGAGAACTGATTGACCGGGGCTGATTTTCCATCTAACAGTCGCCGACTTCAACCACGCGCCGCGCCGCTGATCATTCAACAGCCGTCACATCCAGACTCCAAAACACTCTGTGAAATATCTGACCAAAGTCTCCCAAAAAGAGAGCCGCTCAAGCCAGACGCTCAGAACAGCGCGTTGCACCAGCCAGCAACATCCTTCAAAGCTTCCGCGCAACCCACAGGGCTTTCCCGAGAAGACATCACCTGAAAGACAGCCAATCCAGAACGGGATTCCGCTGTACACGAGTCACGGAACAACCCGATTACCTCAGCTGTCAGAGCAAACGCAGGTACAAGCAAACTTCTCTCTCTCTTGCTGGAAACTGGTGAAACTCCTTTAACCTAAAGAATCAAGCCAAAGCTCTGCTTTTGTGATTTTCCTCAGGTTATGAGTTAAGTTAGCACTGAACTTGGGACTTTTCATAACTCATATCAACTCCGCGAATGTGTGTGTATGTATGTATGTGTGTGTGTGTGTGTGTGTGTGTGTGTGTGTTTGTGTGTGTGTTTAGCCTTAGTTTCTTGTAATCATTAGAAGTAGTCAATAAACCTTGTTTTGATTTTCACATAGACGAGTTTCTTGTGCTGTGCGTCAAATTACTGCCTTAAACTCAAAAGATCAAGTTACCTCTTGCTTATAATAATATAATAATTACAATAATAAGAAATATAGCTGCAAGCAGCAATTCGGGGCCAAGCCCCAGTAGGGGCAGTAGCGCAATACGGAGCAGGAAGAGCAAAAACAGCAGAAATTGAATGTACATGCAAAACATCTGGTTCAGAAGGACAGGTGGAAATGAAATGAAAATCAATAGAAGTTCAGAGAACGAACACGGAATGAACTAAAATACTTGTATCTCATTGAAGAGGAATAAAGATTATTTATCCTTATTTGGATAAAAAAGGTATCAAAATGACTCATTATACACAATTGTATAAAGGAACCCCACACAAGATTCGAATCCACGACCTCCGGGTCCAAGGTCCATTTCTCATCTCATTGCACCACTGTGCAAGTGAATGTTTCCACACCTGCCGAAGTTTATTAGTTCATGTGAAAATGAACTCAAAATGAAGAATTCTTATAAAGCTGCACTTTAGATCATTCTGCAGCTCATCATGCTGTAGTGCAATACAGAGCAGGAAGAGGAAAAACATCAGAAAATGAACAAACATGAAACAGCTGGTTCAGAATTACGGGTGAAAATGAACTCAGAATGTACATAAGCTTAGATGAAAATGAACACAGCATGAAACAAAAAGAATTTATTTCTAATCCAAGAGGCAGTAAAGGAATCAAAACACACTATTTCATAAAACCGCTCCACCTGGGATTCGAACCCACTATCTTGGGGTGCAGAGCTCATCAGGTAACTGGCTTTACACATTGAGCTACTTGAGGATGCACATTCAACAATCTGTGGAAGAGAACTTTTAGTGTAAGAAAGAATTTACAAAAAAGCATTACTTAGCATGCTAACCATATTAGCATGCTAAGCTAACTTAATGCTAATGAAGCTCATGGTTAACTTGATAGCTGAAGAGCCACATTAAAGAGAATGACAACTGGTTAGCATGCTAAGCAATTAGCATGCTAAGCTAACTAGCATAAGACAACAAACATAAGCAAGGTCACATTCAGAGATGAATATCTTGGGAATGGTAGCGAATATCAAAAATCTGTTCAGTCATTTCTGTGCGGCTCGGTCCAAAGATCACCTGAGCTGATTTTGGACAAAATTGGACAAAAATTGTAGGAGGAGTAGTGAAGAAATGGAATACTGTACTTTTCAAAATGGCCACTACTGTACTGGGTGGAGTCTTAATGTAAGATATTGAATGTGATCAGTATGAAGAGAGGAATCAGTTGTATTGACATTCATTTTTCTGGAACAAAGGGTTCAAAAGTTATAACCTTTACAAAAGTGAATATTTGAACTGGTGGTGGCGCTATAGACTTAGTCCTAGATACTCCAAAGTTGGTCAAATTACTTTTAATTACTATCACTTCAAGCATGCCAAATTTGATAATTTTCCTTCTTATGGTTCATTGATTACCATACAGGGGGAAGAAGAATAACTACGAATTTGGACATAAAGGAATTGCATGTGATAGCTTCAGATTAGACCAGTTTTAGGCAGAATGCCTAGAACAGACACAAGTTCTGCATCTTTTCCTGCCACAGTACCTCATGCGGTCTGGGCATGTGTCACACTGAGTTTCGAACCCACGATGCAGAGCATTCGGGATCCGTGGCGTAACACATTGAGCTAATCAGCCATGCAAGTTCATCAGTATGCTAAGCAGAGGTTTCAGTGTGAGAAAGAGTTCACAAAAAAAAAAAAAAGCTTCATAGCATGTTAACCATATTAGTATGCAAAGTTATTTAATGCCAACTAAGTTTTGGTTAACCTGTTGACTGAAGACCACATTAGAAAGAATAGCAATAGTTTAGCATGCTAAGCAATTACTGTGCTAAGCTAACTAGCATAAGACAACAAACACAAGCAAGGTCACATTCAGAGATGAATATCTCGGAAATGTTAGTGAATATCAAAAATCTGTTCAGTCATTTCTGTGCGGCTCGGTCCAAAGATCATCTGAGCTGATTTTGGACAAAATTGACCAAAATTTGTAGGAGGAGTAGCGAAAAAACTGTTTTTCATTTACTTCAATACGGCAGACAGGTACATTTAAGGAAAATGACAAATGATACATTGTCGGAATCGGCATAAGCCAGGGAATAAAATGACATGAAGCATACACATTTTGGAAAGTGTTTTCAAAAGTTATAAGCGTTTTTGAAATAATCATTACATCTGTGGAACAGTAGGTGGCGCTGTGCTGAAACTTCTCAGGTACCTTCACGACCTTCTAAAGGTCATACATACCAATTTTTGTGAAGATATGTCAAATTGTTTAAAAGATATCGCAATTTATGACAAAATTCAAAATGGCGGACACGTGATTCATCCAATATTGACAGAATCGGTATCGTCGGATTCGGCATGATCCAAGGAATCCATAGACACCAAGAGCTTGATTTTCTGACAAACTGTTCAAAAGTTATTGGCCAAAATAGCCATTTTTCATATCTCATGACCTGTAGGTGGCGCTGTTCCCAAGTTTGGCATAGACCCTCAGACCATGGTTCTGATGAAGGGTACCAATTTTTGTTTCGATTGCTCAAAGTTTGGCCGAGATACAGCCTCTATACTAATTGTGGGTCGACCTCGTTAACTTCGTGACATCATAACCTTTGAACAAAGATGAATAAAAAAAATCTGTTCAGTCATTTCTGTGCGGCTCAGTCCAAAGATAATCTGATCAAAGATTGGACAAAATTGGACAAATTTTGAAGGAGGAGAAGCGAAAAAAACAAATACTGTACTTTTCAAAATGGCCGCTACTGTAATGGGTGGAGACTTAATGTAAGAAGTTGAATAGCATCAGCATGAAGAGACGAATCAGATGAACTAAATTTAATTTTTCTATGACAAACAGTTCAAATGTTAAAACCATTAGAATGTTGAAATTTTGAACTGGTGGTGGCGCTATAGAGTTGGTTCTAGAGACTCCAAATTTGGTCCAATCACTATTCATGAGCATCTCTACAACTGTGCCAAATTTCATCATTTTCTCATGTTCCGTTGATAGGGCTGCCATAGACTCCCATTCGGGAGGAAGAATAATAATAATAAATATAGCTGCAAGCAGCAATTCGGGGCCAAGCCCCAGTAGGGGCAGTAGCGCAATACAGAGCAGGAAGAGCAAAAACAGCAGAAATTGAATGTACATGCAAAACATCTGGTTCAGAAGGACAGGTGGAAATGAAATGAAAATCAATAGAAGTTCAGAGAACGAACACGGAATGAACTAAAATACTTGTATCTCATTGAAGAGGAATAAAGATTAGCACAATCCTTATTTGGATAAAAAAGGTATCAAAATGACTCATTACACACAATTGTATAAAGGAACCCCACACAAGATTCGAATCCACGACCTCCGGGTCCAAGGTCCATTTCTCATCTCATTGCACCACTGTGCAAGTGAATGTTTCCACACCTGCCGAAGTTTATTAGTTCATGTGAAAATTAACTCAAAATGAAGAATTCTTATAAAGCTGCACTTTAGATCATTCTGCAGCTCATCATGCTGTAGTGCAATACAGAGCAGGAAGAGGAAAAACAGCAGAAAATGAACAAACATGAAACAGCTGGTTCAGAATTACGGGCAAGAATGAACTCAGAATGTACATAAGCTTAGATGAAAATGAACACAGCATGAAACAAAAAGCATTTATTTCTAATCCAAGAGGCAGTAAAGGAATCAAAACACACTATTTTATAAAACCGCTCCACCTGGGATTCGAACCCACTAACTTCAGATACAGGGCTCTTCAGATAACTGGCTTTACACATTGAGCTACTTGAGGATGCACATTCAACAGACTGTGGAAGAAACCTTTTAGTCTAACAAAGAATTCACAAAAAAAGCATTACTTAGCATGCTAACCATATTAGCATGCTAAGCTAACTTAATGCTAATGAAGCTCATGGTTAACTTGATAACTGAAGAGCCACATTAAAGAGAATGACAACTGGTTAGCATGCTAAGCAATTAGCATGCTAAGCTAACTAGCATAAGACAACAAACACAAGCAAGGTCACATTCAGAGATGAATATCTTGGGAATGGTAGCGAATATCAAAAAGCCATTCAGTCATTTCTGTGCGGCTCGGTCCAAAGATCACCTGAGCTGATTTTGGACAAAATTGGACAAAAATTGTAGGAGGAGTAGCGAAAAAACTGTTTTCCATTTATTTCAATATGGCGGACAGGTACATTTAAGGAAAATGACAAATGACACATCGTCGGAATCGGCATAAGCCAGGGAATAAAATGACATAAAGCATACACATTTTGGAAAGTGTTTTCAAAAGTTATAAGTGGTTGTGCAATAATCATTACATCTGTGGAACAGTATGTGGCGCTGTGTTGAAACTTCTTAGGTACCTTCAGGACCTTCTAAAGGTCATACATACCAATTTGTGTGAAGATATGTCAAATTGTTTAAAAGTTATTGCAATTTATGACAAAATTCAAAATGGCGGACACGTGGTTCATCCGATGTTGACGAATTCGATATCCTCGGATTCGGCATGGCACAGGGAATCCATAGACACCAAGATCTTGATTTTCTAATAAAGTGTTCAAAAGTTATTGGCCAAAATAGCCATTTTTCAGATCTCATGACCTGTAGGTGGCGCTGTTCCCAAATTTGGCATGGAACCTCAGATCATGGTCTTGATCAAGTGTACCAATTTTAGTTTTGATTGCTCAAAGTTTGGCCGAGATACAGCCTCTATATCAATTTTGGGTCAACCTCGTTAACTTCGTGACATCATAACTTTTGAACAAAGATGAATAAAAAAAATCTGTTCAGTCATTTCTGTGCGGCTCAGACCAAAGATCACCTGATCAAAGTTTGGACAAAATTGGACAAATTTTGAAGGAGGAGTAGCGAAAAAACGGAATACTGTACTTTTCAAAATGGCCTAAAATGGGGTGAGGCCCTTGTCCAGATATTTCTGAAGAAAAGACAGTATCAAAGATATGATGCAAGAGGTCGGGCCTTCGTTCCAAGCTGTGCACCAGGTGGAAAAGACCGACCATTTCTGGGTATAGAAGCGTCTGGTAGATGGGGCTCTAGCCTGGGAGATCCACAGACTCCCATCGAGAGGCCAAAGATGAAGGGCCCACAACTCAGGCTGGAGGTGCCAGATCGTTCTGTTCGCCTGAGAGAAGAGATCCTGTCTCAGGGGAATGGGCCACGGGCCGCTACGAGCAGCTGAAAGAGCTCCAAGAACCAAGGTTGGTTCTTCCAGAGCAGGGCCACCAGAAGCACCTTGTGCTTCTGTTCCCTGTCCTTCAAATGGTAGGTTGGTAACCTGAGGTTTTAGCCAAAACTGTAGGGGCCGCATGCGCAGCAGGCCCAGCTGTAGTACTGGGAAGACAGAAGCCATAAGGCCTAGTAACCTCTGGAACGATCTGAAGGGAAGAGGGGCTCCAAGTTTGAAAGAAACCACGAGCCATTGAATGGCCAGAGTGTGCTCTGGCAAGACTGTAGCCCTCATCTGGGCTGATTCGAAAACTGCCCCCAGGAATGAAATACGTTGGCTGGGGGACAGTGAGCTCTTGGCAACATTGACCCTGAGTCCCAGGTGCTCTAGTTGGCTGAGGAGCACGGATCGGTGTGATAGTAGCTTGTCCTCCGCCTGGGCTAAGACGAGCCAGTCGTCGAGGTAATTCAGGATGCAGATTTGCATCCATCTCAGAGGGGAGAAAGCTGTGTCCAAGTGCGAGGAGCTAGGGACAGCCCAGTGGAAGGACCGTATATTGATACGCCACTTCCTCGAAGGCAATTCTCAAGAATCACCTGTGATGGGGGCTATCTGGATGTGAAAGTATGTGTCTTTCAGATCCAGTGAGAAAAAACAGTCCCCTGGGCATATTTGCGCGAGGATCTGTTTCAGTGTAGTCATCCTGAACTTCTGTCTCATCAAGGAGTGGTTCAGGTGTCTGAGATCTAAGATGGGACTTATGGGCCATCCTTTTTGGGGACGAGGAAGTAGCGGCTGTAAAAGCCTGACTCGCTCGGCACTGGGAAACCATCTCTATGGCTCCTTTTGCCAGCAAAGTCATCACCTCAGAGCAGAGGACGTGAGCGGCGGTCTTCGAGCAAATTGAAGTGAAAAACCTTGTTTATTATTATAAACAAGCTTTATTATCCCCAACATCCAGCTTGACACTCCGGGATGGCCTGTTAGGCCTTGGCCCACGACGCAAGAGACTGTATTACATCAAACGACAGACCGCTTTGTAGGGGCCTGTTGATCATGAAAGGTGGAAGAAGAAATTTGCTCTCTTTCTGATTATGGCTGCATGGGCGCTTGGACGTGTGGGCCCAACATTTGCAACAAACATATTGCCTCCAAAACTCTGAACTAAACGGGGTGGTGGGAGGTATAACAGAGGCATTTTGGGAGGTGGTCCGGCCGCAGCGAGACATTGCCCCAACCTCTTCCTTTCTGCCAGATCAGGACGGCTTCTGAGGCTCAGGGTCCAAGGCTATCTTGGGCTGGGATCCCTGGCACTTCAGGAAAGGGTGGCGCCTCGCAGAATGAGAGCAGTGGCATGGCTCAGGCTGAGACGCAGGCTGCGTGGCTGAGGGAGCTGGTTTGCTCTGCTGTTTAGTCGGCACGGCTATGGGGTGTCTGGGAGCAGTGGCTGAAGTGGAGCGTTTGGGCAAGAACTGTCGCATGGCCTGGGACGACTTCTGTGCAGTGGTGAATCTCTCAGCAAAACCCTCAACAGCAGGCCCGAAGAGACCGGAGGGGGAGACAGGGGCATCCAGGAAGGGAACCTTGTCAGCATCCTTGCGCCACGATTTAGTCAGCTCATCATGGACCTCCGGGAAGAATGGAGCTGTGCGCTGATGACGGGCCTGGTGGTGCACCGGCAGGTATCATTTGTCCAAACAGCTGTGTGTGGGCTCCTCTGGGGGAGACTAGTGATCTCGACAGATCTGGAGAGGTCACTCCTCCCTATCGGACACCGCTAGAGACATGCTGTCATCTACTGGGTCCTCCTCTGGGCCGCTGAATGAGACCATGTCGCTTGCACAGTATCGATGTGGAGAGAGTGAGTGAATAAAAGTGCTGAGTTCCCCTGCCCCGCTGTATCTTTCTCGCAGGCTTCTGGGAAGAAGAAAACGGGAGGGCGTGGGGGGCGGAGTTGCTCTCTGAGGATCCTATGCTGGAATGCCTGCTTATATAGCCAGATGCCCCGCCGGAGCCCATCAAAAGAGGCCTTTTTCGCCATAGGCTCGCATGGTTCATCAATGGTTCGTTTTATTCTCCTGCACGAACCAATGGCCGTGCAGTTTCACTGCGTTTTGTGTTTTGTAGATTGATGATGATGTTAAGAACAGCTGACAGATGACATATTCCTCACTCATATAAACACATTCAGCTCATTCCACTGTGGTTCTGACAGGTTGATTTAGTTGGTTAACTCCCTTGGGTCGGTGGTCACGCCGGCAATACCACCTTGTTTTTTTTTTTCTTACCAGTGTGAAAGAGACTCAAAATACTCAGTCAATGTTGCACATATAATTAAGAGTTATACACCATTTTAATCTGTGGAATATCTTCTTTTATTTGTGTACACTCAGAGTAAAAACAAAATGTTGTGCTTTTTCATGATGCGTGATCTGTCGTCTCCCTCTGAACGGAGTCCAATCTGATAGTTCTCAGAAAATGAACTGTAATTTAGTGAATACTAATCACAAAAAAATTAGGCTTATGTCTAAAGAAACGTTGAAATGTCAGGTTTTAAATTGTGTAAGTCAAATCAAAGACAAGAATTCTCTGTTTATGTAATCTGTAAGAAAAGAGAGCCATGTCAGAAGTCCGTGATTCAGCTCATTACCCGCTACTGTGGCCACGCCCACGGAGCGAGCGCTATTCAGACGCAAATTCTGAGGCAATGCATGTATACATCGTCACAATCGTGTATTTATTGTCTTGAAAAGTGTTTATCTGTATGTTAAAGCCATGGTTAGCGACCTCTGGAAGATTTTGTTATTTCCTGGAATGTCTTCTTTAGATTAATTTGTTGACTAAAGGTGCACAGATTGCCCTCCAGCTGCAAGTATGAATTGAAAACACAGTATCAAGCGCTCATAGTGATGACAATTAATATTAAATAAATATTACTCCTCTGTATAGAAAATTGACATAAACATATGAGAATCCATCAATATTTCTCCAAATGTGCATGCTTGCTCTTTATGCGATTCTTTTGTCTTCTCAGGTGTGAATCACCAATTATTCATGATGATTGACGCCTCCATGACGTCAGGATAATTTTTACATCATTTTGAAGCAAAATCTCTAGTCTACAATCTCCAATACCCGGAAGACTTGTGAACACAGATTTAATATATTTTTTTGGCTTTATTTCAGTGACTTAATTTTTTTTTTTTTTTTTTTTTTCAATAACCACGCATAAATGTTATTCCTTCAAAAACACAAACATACTGTCATGATCACAGAAGAGAGTGCCCATCACAGTCACCAGAGGGCACTCCAATCCGGACTATTTATTCATACCAGGACTCCATTTCCCATACACCCTGCACCTGCCATTCAGCATTCAGCGGAGCAGTATCACTGTTTAAATTGGATAGCGTTGCAGCATGTCAAAAGTGCTGTTCCATCTCGTCTCAACCTCCTGTACCAGTTTCAGAGTTGGTCTGCCCATCAAGCCCTGCATCTCCACAAGCTTGTCCTTTGCTTTGCAGCTGGATCTAAACAACCCGACTATCTTTCTGGCTTTCTGCCATATTTCATTGATGACTGGGGTTTGATCTAGGGCCTTTTTCACAATTAAATTTAAATTATGGGCAAAACATGGTACATGCCGAAGGTTGAGCAGCTGGGCACTTAGGATCATGTTGGATGCATTGTCAGTCACCATACACTGAACTTTGGAGGTTATTCCCCACTCAGCCATTAGCAAAGCTTTAGCCTCCATGAGATGCTGTGCTGTGTGGGTTTGGTAAAACCTCCTTACACCTAGTACAACAGTTGCCAACTTTGTCTCTGGTGTTATGTAGTGGCAAGTTACACCAAGGTATCCATCCATATTAATTGAAGACCACATGTCAGCTGTAAGGCTAACAAAATCTGCCTTTTTTAGGTCCTCCATTGTCTTTTCCTTAGTGTTGTTGTACCTTTCAGTGACCATTGTTTTCAGCGCCTTCCGGGATGGGAGGACATAGCTTGGATCAAGTTTGTTCACAAAGGCCATGAAACCCTCATCCTCCACGATGGTGAAGGGCTGCAAATCCTTTACCACCATGTTCACCAGAGCCTCATCTAATTCCCTCTGTCTGCCTTTTAAAAGAAGATAAAGATAAAATTTTAAAACTACTTTCACAAAAATAAATTGAAAAAAACAATATAGCTTGAAAAATTGCACAGCTATTAAGACTACACTACTGGTTCATTATTTCTAAACAAACAAGTTTGGAAAAGTTTATGCTCAGTGTGCAAAGACAGATCAAACTGATTATAGAACTACAACAATTACAAAAACCAAAATGGTGTCTTCAGGTGTATAAAAAAAATTATATGTAATACAGTGGCTAACTTTGTGAGATGTTATATTTACATATTCAGAGTGAAGCTGTTTTTAATGATTGGGAGTTGTGAAATGGACATAGGTTGTAAGGCTGGTTGACACAAGCCTAAGACTATTTAAAACTATGGAATTTCAAAACAGTGTTATCTGAAGTATATATTATATCAAACAATGTATACCTTGCTTAGATGGCCCAGCAGTGTCAGTAGCAGGCTTAGGTACAGGGGGAATGTTACCATCCTCTGCACCCTGCAAAATGGCAGGATGAGTGCTCCTCAAATGGCGCATCATGGATGATGTATTGTTGAAGTAGGCTAGCTGCCTATCACAATACATACATCTCACTTTATTTGGGGTTTCCAAATGGAAATGCTCCCACACCACAGATGTACGGCATCTCTTCTGTGGAGCCTCCATTTCTATCTGTTCTATTAATGTCTCTAACTCTCTCTCTCTCTCTCACTCTCTCTCTCTCTCTCTCTCTATATATATATATATATATATATATATATATATATATATATATATATATATGAATCCATCTATGTTAATCTATGAATCTATATATATATATATATATATATATATATATATATATATATATATATATATATGAATCAATCTATCTATGAATCTATATATATATATATATATATATGAATCTATATATCTATGAATCTATCTATGTTAATCTATGAATCAATCTATCTATCTATATATATATATATATATATATATATATATATATATATATATATATGAATCAATCTATGTTAATCGATGAATCAATCTATCTATGAATCTATCTATGTCCTATGAAATTCTATATCTTTAACTACTAGCTATGCTATCTGTCAATATCTAACTTAGCCTATATAAATGTGTCACTATATCTATCCTAACTATCTGTCACTGTCTCTAGTCTATCACTCAATATATAAATTTAAATCTAGCCTAATTATAACTAACCAAATCGCACTATAAATGTCACTATATCGCAAAAACTATCTCAAAATCTCTCTCCTCTCACAAAAACCCACGAGGTGAAGGTGCATGAACTTCTCTTTTAAACTTTGTGGGAGTCGAGACAGATGTGCCATTGTGTGGTTTGTTCCCGCCCATCAATCAAACGCAGGCTCGGCAAGCACGCCACCTGTCGAAACACTTGTGAAACGCGCCGAGGCTTCGTTTAACCATAGTCACGTGACATGAGTGTTTTGAATCACAGTTCGGAGCAGTGTTTCGAAACATCTACACTTCGGGATCTCGACACTGCGTCGAAACGTCAGTTTCGCGTCAGCCATCCCTACCTTTTGACCACTGTCTGCACAACCACTCTGCTTCAATAAATAACGCTGCATTTGGATCCCCTGCCTGTGAGTCCCCTTCGTTACACATTAGGGATGTCCAGATCCGATCATGTGATCGGAAATCGGGCCCGATCACGTGGTTTCAGACTCGATCGGAATCGGACGTTACCTCCCGATCAGGACTCGGATATATATGTATTAGGGGTGCAACGGTTCTCGGTAAAAAAAATCAAACCGTGTATGGTTAAAATAGCAACGTGGAAAACAGACAGACAGAGTTCAAATAATGTACGTTTCAGTCGATGGATGCGCAAAACGTTACAACAACGATAATCAAAAAGCGTGGACAAAACTCGTAAACTGTTAACTGCGAGTGCCGTCTGCTCTCATGTCCAGTCATTTACGCCGTCATCACCTGGGTGTTGATACAGGTGAGACCTGAACAGCACACGTTGTTATCTGTGTTTAAACTAACTCATTTAAGCCTTGCTGATTTAAACCTTCAAGAACACGACGCGAAAGAGAACTCGCACGCGCTGTGAGAAGATTTGTGTGCGCTCATCCGAAGCGCGCACACGCTTATTCCAGTCAGCGAGCAAATACTGAGTTCTCTTTCACGTCTTGCGCTTCAGCGGACAAATTCATACAAAATTATTTAAAAATGCCCGTCCTAGCGAGTATCCTAGCAAACATAGTCGGTTATGTCTTAAGTGAACGTATATTAGTCGAGAAAGACAGCACATGTGGATAGGTATGTACTGGATTGTGCATGTCTTAAAGGGAGAAAAACTATTCCTGCTGCCTGTTTTTAATGTTAAATAAAACAACAAATAACAAAGAAATCACTTACTGCTCTTGACGGAATAGTATTTGTAACTTCAATAATTATTCATCTTTATTTATTTTATACAGTAAAGATAATATGCAGTGATATTTTATATTTGATTACTTTATCCATTTTCTGTACGTGAAAACGACTGTTAGATACCTGAAAAACCTGAAAAGCACTGTTCCTGGATCTGTTTTTTCGCTCTTCTTTATTCTTTTTCATGTATTATAGAAGTATCGGATCGGGACTCGGTATCGGTAGATACTCAAAATCAAATGACTCGGACTCGAGGGCAAAAAAACGTGATCGGGACATCCCTATTACACATACATACATGTTCCTCCCATATTATTGTGGCCTAGTTTGTGCTGAATACAGTGTAATGACACTTTTTCCATATGTTCACAGTATGAACAACTGAAAAAAGCACAAATGTCAGGGCATGTCAAAACTTCTCCAGGGCCCCGAAAATCCTCAGACCCCAGAGGGGTTAACTGAAAAGATTAGTCACCTTTATTTTTGTAGCGCTTTATATAGTAGGCCTGAAGATTGTTTCAAAGCAGCTTCACATGAATATACTGGAAAATAAAACTGAAATGAGATAAATTCAATTTCAGCTGTAAAGCGGCTCTAAAAAGACAATAGAGTAATTATTCAGCTCAGTTCAGTGCTAATAAATCACACACAGTATGCTGTGACGCCTCAAGAGGTTTACTGGCCTGTTGCATAATGTGGCACAATTGCAACGGCGTCTGCAAGCGAACAAATACACCTGAGAAACTACAGCTGCAAAACCAAAGTTATTTACTTCAACTCCAGGATGAATTGAATGGGAAAATCTATTCAAGGAAAGCAGCAAAGAACATCTTGATCCAGCCAAGCTCAGGATCCGTACTATTATTAACTTGCAGTACCTTAAGAAAACGTGTCAGCAAAAAAAAAAAAAAAAAAAAAAAAAAGGAGCAGTTTTCTTGCAGCATCATCTCTCGTCTCTAGAGAAATGAGCTTCCTGCAGGTCATTTGTTTAATGTTGAAGGCTTTTCAGAGAGTTTGAGGTATTACTAATTGGCAAAAAACCCAGAGACTTGAGCTGGATTAGTAATTCACAATGTCATTTAGCTGAAGGGTTTGTGTGTAATTATTAATATTTCTCATCTTAAACACACTTGCACTGGATGTTCACTGGTCTTCGCAAATGCATCTGCAGTGCTTCTCAAACTGCTGGTTGTGTCAGACAACTCGTTAATACCTGTCATCATCATCTTATCCTGCTGATAATTAATTAAATAAATAAAAGAGCATCTCTTTTCAGTCCCACACAGCTTCCATCTTGTTTTCCACAATGAAAGAGTCTCTGCATAAAAAGGACACGCAGCAAAACTTCTCATAAAAGAACAAAAACACTGCAAATAATAAAGCGTATTTTGGGTGTGTGTGGTTTGGAAATGAGGTTAGATCGCTTTCACTTGCTCACACTCTGACAGAAGTAGGACAGAAAACAGGAAGCGCTGGAGCGAGTTTCTCTGTGACTTCCTGTCAATCCTTTGTGTCTTTAGTTTCAGCCTCCAGCTGCCTTCCGGACACTTGTTCATTACCCTCACCATTAATATGCTGTCAAGGAAGTTTGGACGAAATCTACACTTCTGTCAAAAGCCCTCTGGAGAAAACTGTCCTGCTATATGAGGGGTTTAATTAAAACTTCATCAACACTATGATTAAACATTTATTTCACTGAGACAAACCAAGTGTGAATAATTCTGTTTAAATGTGCATTAAATTATATATACAAATCTAGAAGTCTATTGCTCAAATATTTTCAGTACATGTCTGAATCTAAACCTCAGTTTCAATAATACAGGACCAACTAGTTCAAATACTGTCAGTTTTGCAATCCTTTAAATTATTATAATACTGAACTCATGAGACAAACTGAATAAAGCAATTCATCAACAAAAAAATCTGAAAGTTTGTGATGTTACACAATTTTCTCTCGATTCAGTTGCCGTGTGACAAAAAGTGGATGACTTAGAATGTGATTTTAAGAAATCTTCTCAAAGCTCGTCTTTCATTGGTTTGAAGCACTGATGGGTGTTTCCATCCAAATGAAACTCCTGCCACTCCACAGCAATATATAAAACCCTGCTTATTAAAGCTTTAACCTGTCAACTGTCATCCCCTTTTTTGAGCAGAGATCTGAGCTTAAAAGGTTGTAATTCATTAATGCTTTGGAATACAGAGCTAAGGTTGGTCTCTTTTTAAAGAAGCATTTATCAGATTATTGCAGAAGCACTTCAAAAAATGAACGTGCAAAAATGTGATAAAAGTTTAAGTTTACTGTAATGCAAATGTACTGAACTAAACTGTTTTTATTTTTTTATTTTATACAAATATATATTTTACAAAATAATTTGGACTCTAAAATTGCTATAAAATCAAGTCCTGTCAAACTGTGTTTTTACCAAATTTGAAGAGGATATAAACGTTTGATTCAGTTTCCATGGTATCACAAAGTCCAATATCAAAACTGTTTTCACAGAATGTATTTTGAGTTTTTAAGCTTTCCAAAGAGAACCCTAATTTATGATGATTACTAAAATATGTTATAGGGGAAAAAAGGCAATAAAAAAGCACTCCAAAATGACACTGATATGTAGCGCCTGGAGCGATCAAACACAATCGTATAAGTCAATCTTCACAGCATGCAGACTCCGTAAGGTCTGCCCCCAAAATATTAGCCAAAAGTTCTCAGAGCATTCACTGTTAGCTGGGCAGATGAGGGTAGACTGAAATCTTGCACATTTAAATATCAATCAATGTATTTAAACAATGTATAAGTGAAGGTCCTCAGGTGTGTTTGAGCAGGTGATGTCAGTGTCAGAAGATGCTGAACAGGCTTGAGCTTAAGAGAAATTGAGCCTAAAAAAATGAGACATTTAACATTAGAGAAACACCTGAGATAGAGAGAGAGAGAGAGAGATAGAGAGAGAGCAGAATTCTTCACTCAAGGGCGGGGTGTGAGACAGGGCTGCACAATATCACCGACCCTCTTCAATATTTACATTAATGAATTGGTGAAACAACTACAAGAATCAGCAGCACCTGGTCTCACACTACATGATTCCAACATAAATTTCCTCCTGTATGCAGATGATCTTGGGTCTCATTTATAAAACTGTGCGTAGGATCCCTACTAAAAGTGTACGTACGCGCAAAAGCTAGATTCTGCGTACGCAGATTTATAAAACCATGCGTACGCCAGAACCTGCGTACAAATCCATTTATAAATCCCAGTCAGCGGAAGATTGTGTGTACATGCATCTCCACCCTGTCTCCTCCCCGACATCACCATATATGGAGCTTATGACGCCTAGTTTGACTATGCATAACCTCATCTGCATATCATTTCCATACATATTCCCATCCACGTGACACCACGGTTAACACAGTCAAAGGTACAAGACATTGGAAAATATTAGATATGGACTATAAATGCAATTTGTGCCACACATTATATTGATAAAGATCATCCAATATCCTCTTTATGTTTTAGAATAAATATATCAAAATATCCATAAAAACAAAATTGTATAAAATACTTAAGATAAAGGTTTTAGGATAGAGTTGATTCATTCATTTCCACTGGCCAGATAGTATTTTAATAGTTTTAAACAATTCAAATCAAATTTATGCAGTTTTGCTGATGAGGTGAACATATCTTTTAGGAAGTTTATAGGCTATTTTAGTGGAAACAGATAGGACTACTTATTTATTGCAGTGTAAATACAATTGTCTGACTCGGCGCGTCACTGACAAAGTATTTTAAAAAGAAAACATGCAAATCTTACCGTTTTCCTTAAATATATCCTTCAAATACAGTGGTAACTGTTTGAAGATCCTTCACACAACATCAACACCTCCTGCAGCTGTGGTTGTACAGTAAGATATTATCATTGGACCTATTCAAACTGGACAACGGACCGTTTGACCGTTTAATATCAAAGTTAAGTGTGCATCACTGATCGTCATTCTCGAAAAAATATTCTGTCATAACATCTGCTGTTTAGTTTAAAGAGGAATTATTGTGCTCCCAGCGCTCCTTGCTGTCATTAAAACAGTGTGTCACTGGAAAAGTGATCGAAAGTAGCACATCTACTATCTCAATTCATATCACTTTTGTTTCCAGAATGTGCGTACGCACGGCTCAAAGTTTGCTTAAAGGTGCGCACATTCTTCCGTCAAGTTTGTTTTTATAGATCACAACCTTTGTGCAGGAACTGGCGTACGCACGTTTCCAGCCCCATTTTGTGCGTACGTTCAGATTACCATCCCTGTAATAACTTACTATTTTGAGTTTAAATTTTGATTGGTGGCTCCCATCATGCACTGCAACATGAAGCACTTTTTTGATTGTCACCCTTGTTGAGGGTCATATGCTGATTCTTGATGTCTGTGGGTTTAAAAAAAAAAAAAAAAAACCCTTCAGATTATAAAAGCTCTGCTGGATCTCAAGTGGTAACCGATTTACTATAAGAAATAATATTACATCTATATCACCAGTTAATACTGGATGTCACCAATGAATCTGGCCATTTCACAATAAGAAAACACAACCATTATGACTGTGCTTCCCAAAGCATTATAAACCCAAATTGATCTACTTTGGCTCACAGCACTTTTGGGAAACACAGCCCAGATCATAATTTCTCTGGCCATAACAAACATGCTTTACAAACACAAAGTTGGAGCAGCCAGAAATAAACTAATGTTAATAAATAGAGTCAAGAGCCCAACTAAAGGAAATGCTTTTCACCATCATGGTGACTTCAAACTAAACTTTCATTAAAACATTAACATCTAAACATCTGTTAATTCTCAATAAGAACTTTTGTTGATGTATGACAAAAATCAAATCAATCTGGTTAATAATAAGTGTAATAATGTTTAATGGCTGGAAGTCGTAGTTGTTGTGTCTCTCTCTTTTTCTCTTGTTGTTTCTTCAATGATTCTGCTTATTATCATCAGGTGTCACCACTAATTGTCAATCATCACTCAATCCTCAATCAATTATCTCATTAAATTTAACACTACTTCAGTGTTACTTTTTAACACCCGGCAAGATGGACTCATGTACACTTAATAATTTAACACTGTGGATTTTGCTTTGTAGGTGTCAACTACAGCTTCAAAATAAAATCAACTCAATTTATTAAATAAGATGAACTTTTCCTTAGAAACATCTGAAAGTGAGTTCAAGTGGCTTACAACAGATAGTTCAAGTTCCAACTAGCAATTTTATTGTCAGTGAATGCAAAAATCTTCGTAAGGTGAACAATTTTGAGTTGTCGTTTTTACAGTGTACTTCAACATTTATTAGGTGAAAAAAAGAGATTGTATCCTACTAGCAACAAGATACATTAGGCTTGTTTGAGATGCGCCTGGCCTCGCCTTAAGTTCAGCCGAGAGTAGGCGGCTGCAGTGAGGGGAGGAGTGAAAAAAGTGCAGGCAAGATGGACAATTCTCCGTTCTCGGAGTGCATCAGACACCTGCAAGATCAAAGGCGGATATCGCGGGATTCACACTCGTGCGCTGTGTTGCTGATAAACGGATGTAATTTACGTTCTGTTGCTTTTAAATTAAAATAAACATAATGAACAATACACACAAAGTACTTGATATTTATTTCCATTCGAAGGATGTGTGTATCAATCATTTTTATTTTAATTACAGACATGTTTTTATATATTTTTATAAATATGATAATCACATAACCCACAGAGAGATCACACTGTCAGAGACTTTTGGAATATTCACACATAATTTGTATGCATAAAATCATGGTATTAGTGTTTCAAAATCAAACATTTAAAAAGAGATCAATACATCACGGTTGTTTAAACCAATAAGCTTTAAGCTGTGTCGTCATCAAGTCGTTTCCCATCGTGCTTTTGGTCAGCGCAGTCGGTGGAGAGCAACTGCGCTCAACTGCAGAATCCGACACGTCCGCCTCGCCCTCGCGAGAGGTTTTTGACACACGTCAGTATGACATCAGAACAAGGCGGACCACCCTCGGACACATTAGGCTTGTTTGAGATTAGCAAATTCTGCGCAGAACCGATCACCGGTGATCACCGCGAGATGCATGCCGGTTAGAAATGTGTCCGAGGGTGGTCCGCCTTGCTCTGATGTCATGCTGACGTGTGTTAAAAACCCTTCGCGAGGGCGAGGCAGACGTGTCGGATTCTGCAGTCGAGCGCAGTTCCTCTCCACTGACTGCGCTGACCAAAAGCATGATGGGAAACGACTTGATGACGACACAGCTTAAAGCTTATTGGTTTAAACAACCGTGATGTATTGATCTCTTTTAAAATGTTTGATTTTAAAACACTAATACCATGATTTTATGGGTATAAATTATGTGTGAATATTCCAAAAGTCTCTGACAGTGCGATCTCTCTATGGGTTATGTGATTGTTATCATATTTATAAAAATATATAAAAACATGTCTGTAATTAAAATAAAAATGATTGATACACACATCCTTCGAATGGAAATAAATAACAAGTACTTTGGGTGTATTGTTCATTATGTTTATTTTCATATAAAAGCAACAGAACGTGAATTACATCCAGTTTATCAGCAACACAGCGCACAAGTATGAATCCTGTGATATCCGCCTTTGATCTCGCAGGTGTCTGATGCACTACGAGAACGGAGAATTGTCCGTCTTGCCTGCACTTTTTTCACTCCTCCCCTCACTGCAGCCGCCTACTCTCGGCTGAACTTCAGGCGAGGCTAGGCGCATCTCAAACAAGCCTATTTCTAACCGGCATGCATCTCACGGTGATCACCGTTGATCGATTTTGCGCAGAATTTGCCTGTCACAAAAAGAGGGAGGAGTCGACTAATCAGTAATGCGCTCACACACACACACACACACACACACACACACACACACACACACACACACACACACACACACACACACAGAGAATTCTAAATTGTTCATATAATTCTAAATGTTGATTGATTAATCGTTCTGCTTTTTATGTTTCTATATGTACATGTGATACACTATATGTTGATAATAGAAATGCTTTGGCAATACTTTGTAACAATTTTCATGGCAATAAAGCACTTTGAATTGAATTTAATTGAATTGAGAGAGACTGTGAGAGTTTGAGCTGGGCAGCCATAAAGAGACTCATTAGGGGTTTTAAATTTAACTGGCGTTCAATAGCACATCATCTAATTAGTGACTATAGTGAAGAACAGGCATTCCCTTGCTGAGAGTCTTAAGCTGCATTGAGCACGCTGCTGAATTCTCTAAATGTAACTGCAGAAACAGATCTGTGACTGAACAAGTGTAAAACAAACCCTGATCTGATCTGGTTTGTGTTTGTGCTGAAGATCTCACACACATCTGAATACCTGCTGCCAAAAATGTTCAATGGAAGTGGTAAAATGGGCCTAGCAATTGGTTAACAATAAGTTCCCCTACATATGGGGGTGAAACTAGTAATAGATCTAATTTTAATTCTGTTAAATGTACCTTTTTTGGAAGTAAAAAGAACAAATCATTTGATAATTTACAGTGAAAACTGACATTCCCAGAATTCATTGTGTGATTTCATATTTGATGGTTTTTCATTTTAACATTAAATGAATGTTCACTTCATTATTTTTCATATTCAGTGTCATAGGTGTTACCATTGATGGTGTTTTGTATCTGTGTGCACTGCATGCACCTACAGTATATATTAGTCAGTATATATATATATATTATATATATATTAGTTTTTCTCTTTACCAACAAAACAGATTTAAGTAGCAGCGTGGCCTTGCTAATTCAGCAAAAAAAGGGGCTGTTGTATTTACCAGTTTGTTTATTTATTATAAATTACAGTTTTATGGTAAAAGTATCATGTTGTTCTGTAAATATATTCACATTCTTATAGCCTTTTTTGGTAACACTTTACAATAAGGTTGTATTAGTTAACATTAAACTAACCATGAACAACACCTCTGTTCAGCATTAGTTAATCTTTGTTAATGTTAACTCACACATATATTAATGCATCTATTCATGTTAACAGCACAATTAGTTAACATTAGTTAATGCATTAGTCAATCTTTGTTAACGTTAACTCAAGCATATATTAATGCATATATTCACATTAACAGCGTAAGTAGTTAACATTAGTTAATGCATTAGATAACATGAACTAATCATGAACAATGCCTGTAAATAGCCTTAATGTTTTAAAGTTAACTTACTGTACATATTTACATTAGTTTATGTAGCAGGTGAAAATTTCTAACTCACCATCATACCCTAAAGGTAAAAAATGGCATTGTGTACCTTATCAGCATTATTTATTAAGCATTGATTTGGGCTTTAAACATAATTCAGAAGTAGAAACCATCTGAACATTAACATCAACCTGGTATAGTCACGTTGGTCCACTTTGGAAAATGTGTAGCTGTCACGGTTTAAGCCCCTCAGATGTGAAACTTACATGTTTGCTTTAACATGTCTAGTGGAGAAATACCCGAATGGTGACACGTAATAGCCGTAAAAATCATAAAAGCCACAATCTATTTTGGTTTTCATTATAGGGATACTCCACCGTTTTTTCATATTAAACTATGTTATTCCCTTAACTAAGACGAGTTGATACATACCTCTCTCGTCTCAGTGCGTGCACTAAATCGCTCTGTCTTGCGGCGAAACTTTGTTAGCACTTAGCTTAGCCCAGTTCATTCAATAGGGGCCAAGCAGAGAAGCTACCAAACACCTCCACGTTTTCCCTGTTTAAATACAGTTACTCGAGTAGTGTAACTCGACCTAGGACGGTGACACAAAACAAAACGTTGCGCTTTTCTAAGCGTGTAAAATGGATAACTATATTGTATGGTGGAATACCACAGCAAGTGCTCTGGAGCACTTTGACTTGGTGCAGTAATATCTTCACCCCGCTCCCTCTCCTGTAAATGTCACGTTGGTTCTATTGACGGAAATAAGAGGGAGGAGGAGAGAGAGCGGGGGCCGGTGAGAGGACTTTTCACGAGTGAAGATATTACTACCCATTACTATATAGTTATCCATTTTACACGCTTAGAAAAGCGCAACGTTTTGTTTTGTGTCATCGTCCTAGGTCGAGTTATACTACTCGAGTAACTGTATTTAAATAGGGAAAACATGGAAGTGTTTGGTAGCTTCTCTGCTTGGCCCCTATTGAATGAACTGGGCTAAGCTAAGTGCTAATAAAGTTTCGCCGCGAGAAAGAGGGATTTAGTGCACGCACTGAGACGAGAGAGGTATCAACTCGTCTTAGTTAAGGGAATAACATGGTTTAATATGAAAAAACGGTGGAATATCCCTTTAAACCGATAAAAATGGAATATTGCTGTATTGACAATCACTGAGCATGCAAGTCCACGTTAAGAAACGAGACAAACGAGACATGGCCTACACATTTTTATCATTATTATCAAGGTGAAAATTATTAATTTGCCCTGATCCATGCAGAAAAAAATGTGTAAATGTCACGTTTTAATGAAGTAAAACCTTATTATTTATCTTATGTATTTGAGAGACCAACCCGGTATCAATGATCCTATAGCAGCATATTACGACCATAGACTGTAAATATATATACACCAGAAAAAGAAAAAAAAAAAATTCTGGTGTGCCGTCATCAAATGACCTTTGAATGTCCTTCGATGAGAGGAAGAGTAACCCAACATTACACCGAACGTCGTAATCCAGTTGTGTTTTATTTTATTTTATATTTAATGTTTTTTTTTTTTTTTTATGTTATTGTTCTGATTGTTTGCAATTCATGTGTAAGTAAGTTTGACGTTTTACTGTGGTATTTGTCATTAAAAACACAGTAATAACATTTACCATGCTTTTAAGACATAAACTGCTTTCACTGCGTGTTTGCTAATTTGTAAAGTACATTAACACAACACTTACCATGTTTTTACCACAGTAACTGCGGTTCCCTTTCGAGTTGGTTCTCTCAACATTGCCTCATAGCTGACATTAAGGGGAAACTCCCTATCTCCTAGAATACTGAAGCCCTATTGAATAGCGTCACGTGCATCACTGTAACGACTGAGACAAATCAGACACAGTTATTTGTACTAGTTAACCAATACTTGTTTTAAGCTCACTCTGGGGTCTGGCTTCCATCCCCCGAGAAGTTCTAAGTTACAAATTTTATTGCAGCATCAAATGCCGCATGGAGAGCAGAGAAGAGACACACAAAAACGTGCATCTTTCCTGCATTATCCACACATAACACAGACTCTCTGGCATTAATGTATAGACAGACTGGTCTATAAATGAACATGTACCTTCCCAGGAAATGGTATCCATTATTACCATTGCTGTATTACAATCATTGTATTGACGTATGTATGTGTATATTTTATGAAACATTTAAGGTAACTTAAATCATGCCATGTTTAGTGTCCATGCGTTCGTAACGAGAAGATTTAAATGCTTGTGTATGCGGTATGTCCATACCTGTACAACACATTAGTATTTCAAGAATCTTTAATAGTTCTTCTTCAAGAACTCTGCCAGTTAATCTGCCTAGTTGTAAAAGCCTCGACAAGGGGGTGCGTGGTCACCCGGAAATACAGCACCTTCATTGGCTGCATCAACCTTTAGAGGTTGGACTTTGACCAGAGGTTGAAGGCTAGAGAGCAATGCCACTCCTTCTCTTTTTCCTTGCGTTTTGGACGACTAAACTGAACCCTCTTTACCACAGGCCTAGGCCTGCCACCCTCGGCCTACAACCCAGCCATGCGCTCATCATCCAACATAGAAAAGAATGGCAACAACTTCGGACTGAATCCTCAAGATCTCTCCTCAGATGGCAAAGCCGATGCTCCTCAGCCTAAAGGCATCTTGCAAGTATCGTACATTTTAACACTAAACAGTGATTTAGTATTAATTTGTAAGACTTACCTTTGCTATTGTCTGTACAGTAATTTCTCTACTGTGCGACAGAGAGTCAAGTGGTTATGACGCAATTGTTAGCCTATTTTTACAAAAACTGTTTCTACGGGGCCATAATGTAACATAGAAGGTAATGGAGCCCTTTATACATTGTCGTGTATCTTTAGAAATAAATAATGGACAAATGGAGTCTTTAAACGCCTCAGATGTAAAGTTATTCGCTGTCAAAGTCACGCCAAAATGAATGGGAGTCAATGGGATGCTAACGCAAGTGAAGTTCTGCTACAAGATGGCGGCACGCGGCCGACTTCAACTTCCGGTCGACTTCCTTGGGCACTGCCTCTGACTCCACGAGCAAACCTCGTGCAAAATCCGGAAACTAATTTCTCCGCTGCGCCACATTCTGCGCTCTCATTGGCTCATGTTGTATTAAAAACTACTCTCTATTGGTCACATTAATAACCAAGTAAAAATATATGTTTATATAAAATTAATATTTTCTTTTATAATAGTACTTATTTCTAAGTAGTTCTCAATAGTTTTGTTTATATATTAGTATGTTTTTATATTAATAACTTTATTTCTATATTACTCTGTTAACTTTGGTTACACCAGCGTGTAAAAAAGAGTTTATATAGGAGCAGTCTGAGACTGCAAGTCCGAGAGCAGTATCCTACATGAACAGTCCAACTGTTTAAAGTCCTTTTGGGTGAGTAATCCGTGAAAAAAACAATATACTCCACAAGAGACGGTGAAAAATCAGCACAGCAAAAAAACAGTCAGGAAACGAAGCAGGGAAAAAAGATTTGTATATATATATGAAGGCAAGGTTTGCCAGAGAAGGAGCTCGTGCGGGAGTGGAGGAGACAACACTGCTACTGCAGTGTAAGTGCTCCTGCGGAATCAGGTGAGAAGACACTGCTGAAGCAAGACTATTTTAGTGGATTGATGGTGTTAATTGCGGTGGATATGGTGAGCTTGTAGGATTGAGTGAGAGAACAAGCTGAAGCTGAAGAATTTGGCTGGTAAGGGTTTGTTGAGCTTCTTTAACATGGAAGCAATTGGATTAGATAGGATATAGATCTTTAAAGCCTCTGATGGCCAGCGAGAGTGTTTGAATCTGATGATTGGAGAGGGCTTTTGGGGCAGCTGTGGTTCCTTGCCGCTGTTGCTTCTGGCTTGCTTAGTTGGGAACACTTGATATTCAACAATGTTTTGATCTGCCTTCTTTGTCTTCACTGCACACCATTGTATGTGTGGCAGTGTGAGTAAATGGGGTGAATTCAACTGTATCTAAATGACCAACTACGCCACCTCAGGGGCCTATTACCTGGGATTGCCCTTCACAGTAAAATACCTTAGGCTCACAGGTCCGTTAAGGCTGAATCAGATATCAGACAATGAGGCGTCAAGTTCAACAATAATCTTTATTTGAGATAATATAAAATACCGCTTTAATTCAATAAAAACAGTCACTCACACAGGTTACCAAATTCAGAATTGGGGGTTGGCCACACTAATCCAAGGACACCAGCAGTCACATGTGTACACTCACACCACAGCACACCACTCCTCACTGTAATTCACTGCATTCAGGCAAAAGACCCACCACCACAGCAACGAGACACTGATCCTCTGCAGCGGACTGCCTCAATTCTGAAGGGAAACAACACACTAAAACAACCACTGACAAAGTTAGTTTAAAAACAAAGAATAAAACAAACATGCATCACAAGCTCAACCAGTAAGCAAGGTGTCCAGGTCAATCCTACCAAACTGGTCAAGGGACCGCCTCCAGTCCCTACAATAACCAATTGGATGCCAGGTTGGAAACAAGTAGCCAGCAGTATTGCCAAAAAAAAACAAAAAAAAAAAAACATACAAAAACAACCTCACATCAAACAAGGCAAAAAGAAAATATAACAAAACACTTAAATCAATCACAGAAAACAAAGTAATATGGATAAATATCAAACTCATAGACACATCAGAAAATAAAATAGGTGAAACATAATATAAAGCAAAAACAATTAACTTAGAAAAATAACCAAACAAACACAAGACAGCAGAAAAGCTTGGTGACCGCTAGGTGGCTGGTCGTCTATTTCACACCACTTTAAGGCTTTAAATTGCAGTTTGTTACTCACACAATTCCAATTGATAAAAGCACCACGCCACAAGACCAAACCACAGTCCAGCCGATTCAGCAGGTGTTGGATGCTGCAAATATAAATGGTTAGTAATAGACACAATGTAACACGACCCGGCGTAAAACTAGTTAACAGCACGGAGAGATCAGTCTAGTTCAGCAATAAAACATAGGCTGTGATCCAGTCGTCCTTGTTTCACAGGAACTGAGTAATGATCGCGGTGACAAAGGTCCGATAACACAGTGTAGTAGAGGTAGAGGCGAAGCAGTCAACACGACAGGAATCCAAACGGCAATTCAAACGGAGATTTAAACGAGACACGAAGCCCACTGTAACGTCACTTGCATGTTGGCCCGCACCTGTAATGCGGCTCACATGGCACATAAACTATTGCGTGCTAAACGCATTATAGAAACAGATGATGGCATCCAACAAAGCTCCTCAGTCCACCCTCACAAACATCCACACGCCCTGCTGGAAGTTAGGTGACTCGGGAGCATTTATACACCACCAAATGAGTGTAATTAAAGAGACACTCCTCTTATTCGTGGTTTACGTCAAAACTGCTACAGTCACAAACTGAACTGTCCTGGATGACGACATCACTTTCCTCCAGAGCTGTTGTATAGATAAATTAACTATATGAATAACTAGTTTTATGATGGAATCAATCGATACTGAACTTACTTAAGCTGGACAGTGGCACCATTTTCTTCTAGAGCTGCTGTGCAGCCAAAATTATTTTACCATCACTGTAAAGCTGCCCCGACACAGCCTGCATGTAATAAGCTCTATAAAGGTAACTTAATTTGGTTGCTGCTCCTGTGCAAAACGAATATTTAGAAAAGTGAATACAGTAGGTTGGGTCAGGGTCCACCTTTGGAGCCAGCGGCCTGAATTTCAGATCAAGTCTGTGCTCTGATCTTGCTGGCGACTTCCATAAAGCAGGATAATTGTAACAACAATTTAATAAAATAACACATAATACCGACATTTCATATTACGGTTGCACAGTGTACCGGTACTACAGTAGTATTGCGATACTAAAGCTTCAAAATACTGGCAATGCCATTGTATTGGTAGTATTGTCGGTCGATAGTACTGTAAGGAATGTTGTATGAGCGGCAGGTATACTTCGTTTGAATATGCATGCCTGCAAAAACATTAAAAGAGACTGCTGTTGCCTGTCTACTGTGCCTTGTGTAGTAAATGTTGTGTAGCGCCTTATTGTTCCCCAATGTTTCACTTAATCTTGCAATGAGATAAAGTTGCACTTGCACTTGTTTTTTCGTGCTGCATTTTTTCAGGAGGTCTAAAATTATTATTATTATTATTATTATTTATTTAAAAAAAAAAAAACAGCAGCTCAAGCATCACTTAATCAACATCATTATATCTTTATATAAGAATGAATTCTCAGTTTTCCTGCTGCTCATTTAACCACTTCTGGAACAGGTGTAATTGTTTATTTATAAAAACATCTTTGCTAAGACGATTCAGACAAATGCAATTCCATTCATCAATATAGCGGCTTTGCGCTCATTTATTTATTTATTTTTATACATTATTGTATTATCTTTTAGTACTGCTCTGCAGTCAAGGTTGGAAATTTCATGCTAGAAAAAAATGCTCCTGATAGTTCATGACACGAGCAAGAGCGTTGTTTTTGTTTAGTTTCTAATTTTTGAACAAACCAGGCGAGTCGGCGACTCACTAAGCGATTTATTATTATTTTAATTTTATTTTATTTTTCAATTGTAATTGAAGCGCAAATGCATAAATGCTATGTAGCTTCATGCCGCTTATGCTACTGTACATTGTTGAATTTGTTTACAATGACTCATTTGATTGGTAAAAAAAGCCTGTTCTCATTCTCAATTAAGTATTCAGAGAAAAATCTGGTCTGTTCTACATATTAATGAAAGTTCGGTCCATTTTGTATACTGCATGGTACTGCGATACTTCAGCTGATATAGTATTATCTAATGGTATTAGATAATTTGTTAATAGCAGTTAACACTTAAAACAGTTGCAACTGGTTGGTAAAATGTTTTTCCGTGCATGCTTGAACTGACTACGCTGCATTTACCCTTCTGACCAGTAGGCAACCACCGGCGTGTGACGTTCCGAGGGAAACTGAATCATTTTCTCGAAGCGATTGGTTCAACTGATTCAAAAAGCTTTGTTTCTTCCATCACTAGGAGGAACCCTCAACAGTTATTTTCATCAGTTGTCAGAGTCTTAACATCAATTATCTTATACAGATGTCATTGAATTTATTTGAATCAATTAGTGAGAATGAATGCGTGTATGAATTTGTCTTACCAGTCTGTGCAGCATCTCTTTAATGATAGTGAAGCTGGGTTTTGAGTTACTTCAAAACAGAAACAAATCGATTAGAAACTGAAAGTTATACAGCGTTATGTTTTATGTTTATCTCAGGACAGTGCTGACGTCAACTTCTTATTAATTCTGTGACTGTGCGTGTGATCTGACTGCACATGATGTCCGAGCTGTTTAGCAGCGCCTTAGATTAGAAATGGCAAATCTATGAAAACGGTTCAAAACATCCATTTCTTCCGATCAAAAATTGAGTATCCAGAGACTGTCACGACCGTCAGTGAGAGTGCCCGAATTAGCCACTTGAGGGCACTCCATCCTGGACTGTTTTCACCCCAAGGACTACATATCCCATCACGCACTCCCCGGACTCATTATCTCATTATCATTGCACTTACCTGTTTGGCATCATTTCATTAGTGTTTGTGTATTTATACTGAGGTGTTTCTGTCTGTATTTGTGGTTCATTGTGAATGTCACCCTTGAGTCTGAGCCCTGGTTTTTCGTGTTCTCTGGTTTTTGTTTTTGGTTTCTTGTTTCGTGTTCCTTGTTTTATGTTTGGACTGCTTTTTATGGATTTCGACTCCTGCCAGTACCTGGATTACGCCTTTTGGATTTGCCCTCAATAAACACCTTTTCTGCTGCACTTGGATCTATTTGTTTGCTTCGCGATCCGTGACAGAATGAACGACCATCCACCTAGATCCAGCGGCATGGAGTTCCGGATCCCTTTCCTGTTCCACAGTAAGGAGCGGATGGCTCAACTTCGGGCATTGAGGGCCCTACGGCAAGACGGATGGGAGGTAGGCTGCTTTGCCAAGGTCTTTTGGGCGATGGCGGTGGGGCTGAGTTACAATGATGCGGCTTTGAAAGACCTTTTTAATTGCTGCCTTGATGAGCCGTTGCCCCAATGCGAGATGGAGGGGCTACGGAGTGTAGACTTCTGGAGATTTTCCGCTTATCTCAGCCGTCGGAGAGAATGGGCTTCGCAGAGTCATCCTCATACGGGCACGGAGGCCGTCACCAGTGTAAATGTTCCAGCCCATGAGTCCGTTTCAGAAGGCACAGGGGAAGTGGGCACTGAGCCTCAGCTTCACCCCAGTAAGGGAAGGAGGAGGAGAAGGAAGAAGGCTTCCTTCATCTTTCGAGGCCTGGAGGCCGCTCCAGCCAGTGGGTCCGCTCCAGCCAGTGGGTCCGCTCCAGCCAGTGGGTCTGCTCCAGCCAGTGAGTCTGCTCCAGAGCCCGCTCCAGCCAGTGAGTCCACTCCAGCCAGTGAGTCCACTCTAGAGCCCGCTCCAGACAGTGAGTCCACTCCAGAGCCCGCTCCAGTCAGTGAGTTCGCTTCAGTCAGTGAGTCCACTCCAGAGCCCGCTCCAGCCGGTGAGTCCACTCCAGAGCCCGCTCCAGCCGGTGAGTCCACTCCAGAGCCCGCTCCAGCCGGTGAGTCCACTCCAGAGCCCGCTCCAGCCGGTGAGTCCACTCCAGAGCCCGCTCCAGCCGGTGAGTCCACTCCAGAGCCCGCTCCAGCCGGTGAGTCCACTCCAGAGCCCGCTCCAGCCGGTGAGTCCACTCCAGAGCCCGCTCCAGCCGGTGAGTCCACTCCAGAGCCCGCTCCAGCCGGTGAGTCCACTCCAGAGACCGCTCCAGTCGGTGAGTCCACTCCAGAGCCCGCTCCAGTCGGTGAGTCCACTCCAGAGCCCGCTCCAGTCGGTGAGTCCACTCCAGAGCCCGCTCCAGTCGGTGAGTCCACTCCAGAGCCCGCTCCAGTCGGTGAGTCCACTCCAGAGCCCGCTCCAGTCGGTGAGTCCACTCCAGAGCCCGCTCCAGTCGGTGAGTCCACTCCAGAGCCCGCTCCAGTCTGGCTTTGAAAGACCTTTTTAATTGCTGCCTTGATGAGCCGTTGCCCCAATGCGAGATGGAGGGGCTACGGAGTGTAGACTTCTGGAGATTTGCCGCTTATCTCAGCCGTCGGAGAGAACGGGCTTCGCAGAGTCATCCTCATACGTGCACGGAGGCCGTCACCAGTGTAAATGTTGCAGCCCATTAGTCCGTTTCAGAAGGCACAGGGGAAGTGGGCACTGAGCCTCAGCTTCACCCCGTTAAGGGGAGGAGGAGGAGAAGGAAGAAGGCTTCCTTCATCTTTCGAGGCCTGGAGGCCGCTCCAGCCAGTGAGTCCGCTCCAGCCAGTGGGTCCGCTCCAGCCAGTGGGTCTGCTCCAGCCAGTGAGTCTGCTCCAGCCAGTGAGTCTGCTCCAGCCAGTGAGTCTGCTCCAGAGCCCACTCTGACGGCACCCTGAGTGCAAAAAACATTTATCTAGCCGGCTGCGTGGCGGCTCAGTGGGAGGAGACCACTCCAGACCTAATTCTTCCACCGTTTTAGTGAGGATGCGCAGCAATTCGTCATCCCCAGCGGCTGCCACGTGCTCATTTGTCTCACTATGGGGCACCGGCGATTCTGGGACAGGACTCCATGACCAATCCTCTCGTTCCGAGGCTGTAGTCGACATGGCGTCATCGTCATCCTCCGATGCGCCAAAAGATACCGATCCGCGGGCTACTTCAGAGGGGCAGAGGGAATCTTTGGCATAAGTGACGGGCTCAGGTGAGCACAAGGCATGTGGGGGCTGACCCAGTGTGAGCTCGTCTCCCGAGTGAGAGGCCTCCGGCTGGTGCTGCTTCTTTCTCCATGGCTCGTTAGCGGCGGAGGGGGGAAGCATATTTGCAGGCATTGCATCGCCATGGACGATGGCGACATGGAGGCGAAGGGCCCTAACACTCATTTCTTCACAATGGGGGCAACCAGACCCTTCCATCACTGTTTCCGTATGGGCACGACCCAGGCAAAGTATACACAAGTCGTGCCCATCTGGGAGCTCAATATGTCCTGCGCAGGAACAGCACTATTTTAAGGCCATCTCTTTCAACTTGTCCTGAAGTTCGCTGGAACGCAAAAGGGAAAATAATCCACTTTATTGCGGCGTTGATCGATGGCAAAAGGGGTAAAGTATACAGGTGTCATAAAGAAAAAAGATTCTGATGCAATGACATCAGCGGCGGCTTTATATATCGCGCTTGCCCACCCTTTTTTCGCGTGCTTGAATGTCATTGGCCAGCGTTATGTAGCGAATTAACTCAAAGGGGAAATATGAAATTTTTTTTTTTTTTCCATCAATCTCTTTATTGAATTTTAACATGAAATAGAACAAACAAAACGCCCCTTCACATTATATATATATATATATATATATATATATATATATATATATATATATATATATATATATATATATATATATATATATATATATATATATATATATATATAAAGAAAAGAATATATAATAATCAAAAATATTTTGCCAATAGGTTGTTAAAACAGGGCAAGACCAAAACATATGTATATGTGTTGCTGCTGCCTGGTGACATCGGTCACAAGTCGGGTCAATGTTATTAAACATCTTAGCGAGCCTGGTTTTAGTTAAATGAGTACGGTGTAAAATTTTACATTGGATCAGTCCATGTTTGGCGCAAACCGAGGAGTGGTGTACCTTGTCAAGAACATTCCCCCACGTATCATCACTAAATGCAATCCCCAGATCCTCCTCCCATAGCGCTTTAATTGACGACAAAGAAACCAATCTAAGTGAGTGCATCTGAGCATAAATAAATGAAATCATACCCTTCAAAGCGGGCGCTGGTTTTAAAAAAATATCAAGGGATGTGTCAGAGGGCATAGAAGGAAACTGAGGGAACCTATGAGAAACAAAATTACGAATCTGCAAGTACCTAAAAAAGTGTTGATTTGGGAGGGAAAATGTTTTGGACAACTGTTCAAATGAGGCGAAAGTGTTATCAATGTAGAGATCCTTAAATATTTTAATGCCCATATTAGACCAAATCTCAAATGCACAATCAATTAACGATGGAGGAAAGGAGTGATTAGCTGTTATTGGTGCCAAAGTAGAATATGTTTGAAGGCCAAAGGAACGTCTAAACTGATTCCAAATATTTACAGTTGTCTTAATAATGAGATTTTAATAATTTGTATTTTTTTTATAGGTGATTTAATAGGTGAATGAGCCAAATCTGAAAGTGAAACAGGTTTGCAGGAGAAATGCTCCATTCCCAACCAAACTGACGATAATAACTGTAAACCAGAATGTAACCAAAACTGAATTATTTTGAGATGAGCCGCCCAGTAGTAAAACTTAAAGTTGGGTAGGGCCATTCCCCCTAGCTTCTTTGGGCTCTGTAAATATTGTTTACGTAATCTTGGTGGCCTCCCACTCCAAACAAAATCCGAAATAATGGCGTCTAATTTACGAAAAAAGGTTTGCGGAAGGAAAATTGGTACACACTGAAACAAGTATAGAAACCTGGGATCTTAATACTATTAATCCGAGCTGCTAGAGATAAGTTCAGCACTGACCAATGATTAAAGCTACTTTGTACTTGAGACAGAAGAGTAATGAAATTAGCGCGATAAAGATCCATGAATTTAGCAGTAACTTGAATCCCAAGATATCTTAACTCGTGCTGAGCAACTTTAAATGGCAGGGTGTGAAGTGGGTATTCACGTGCCGCCTTATTAAGAGGAAGCAGCTCACTCTTTCCTAAATTTAGCTTGTAACCAGATATGGCTCCAAAAGAACCAAAAACAGAAAGTGCAGCTGGGACTGACACAGAGAAGTCAGTAATGAATAAAAGAAGATTGTCTGCATATAGAGACACTTTCTGTTCTTGCCCACAACTCACAATACCTTTAATATGTGGGTCAGCACAAAGCGCAATAGAAAGAGGCTCAATTGCCACAGCGAATAAAAGAGGACTTAAGGGACACCCTTGCCGCGTTGAACGATAAAGAGGAAAGTAAGAGGACTGATTATTATTTGTCCTAACTGACGCCAAAGGAGATGAGTATAAAAGCTTCACCCAAGAAAGGAAATTTTCCTTAAAGCCGAATTTCCCCAAATTATGAAATAAGTATGCCCATTCCACACGATCGAAGGCCTTCTCCGCGTCTAACGATATAATTGCTTGCAGTGAGGTTGTTGACGGAAGATTATAAATAGTATTAAAAAGCCTTCTCAAATTGAAAAAAGAGTGCCTATTTTTAACAAACCCCGTTTGATCAGGAGTAATGATATCTGGAAGAACAGTTTCCAAACGAAGAGCAAGCATTTTGGATAAAATTTTGAAATCAACATTCAATGAACTAATTGGTATATACGAAGAGCAACTAAGAGGGTCCTTGTCCTTCTTCAAAATAAGAGAAATCGAAGCCTGATTAAGCGTAGGGGGAAGTTTAGCCGTCAGAAAAGATTCATTAAACATATCAATCAGAACTGGAGCTAGTTTATTTTGAAAGCATCTGTAAAACTCTACAGGAAAGCCGTCTGGCCCTGGGCATTTGCCAGACTGCATCGTTTTAAGAGCACCCGGAAGTTCTTGGGCAGTTATTGGGATTTCTAATTGATCTGCCATGTCCGAATTAACCTGAGGGATTTCTAAATGGGAGAGGAAGCCATCAAAATCACACTTTTCCACATTTGTCTCTGATGTATATAATGAGGTATAATAAGCTCTAAATTCATAATTTATTTTTTCTGGGTCTATCGTAGTGCCTGAAGATGTGGCAATTTCCGGAATCTGATGAGAGGAGATAGTCTGCTGTAATTGGTGTGCCAACATTCTACCAGCTTTGTCCCCCTGTTCAAAGTATGTACTGCTAGTCTTAAGTAACAGCTCAACAGCACGGTCCGCAGCCAATGTATTAAATTCTGACTGAGCTGTGAGGCGTTCCTTATACAACTCAGGAGTTGGAGAAATGGTTAACGCTGCGTCCAATTGGGCAATGCGATTGGTTAGAGTGACCACTATCTCCCTCCTCCGCCTTCTATCATAATTCACATAAGAGATTATTTGACCTCTAATGTAAGCTTTCAATGTCTCCCATAAGACAGAAGCAGACACATCTGGGGTCCTGTTTGTACTTAAAAACAAATCAATTTGGCTGGATATCATATCAACAAATTTTTCAAATTTTTTTTGACAGTAAGCGCGTATTAAGACGCCAAGGGTAGTGTGAACGAACCAAGCCTTTAAACCTAATGTTGAGTACAACAGGGGAATGGTCTGAGATAACCATAGGTTCATATGAGGAAGAGGTAGAAGTGAGACATGGAAGAAATCTATTATCCAATAAGAGATAATCAATCCGAGTAAATGTACGATGCACAGGAGAGAAAAAGGAAAATGCTTTACTTGTAGGGTTAAAGAAACGCCAAGGATCTGAAATTGAAAAATTCACCATAAAGTCTTTTATAACTTTAGCCGAATTTGAAAGTGTTGCCGCTTTATTAGAGGAACGGTCAATATCTGGGTTCAACCAACAATTAAAGTCCCCACCTAAAATGAGTAAGTGGGAGGACATGACCGGAAGGGCAGAAAAAAGTTTCTTGAAAAACTCAGCATCATCCCAGTTTGGGGCATATACATTAATAAAAATCAGTTGGGTGCCGTATAAACTACCTGTAATAATCAAATATCTACCATTAGGATCAGACACCACTTTAGAACAAACAAAAGGAATTGATTTATGAAATAAAATGGCGACTCCCCTAGACTTGCTATAAAATGAAGAGAAATAGTTTAAGTGTGTCTCTTGAAGATAAACTGTGCTCCTAAGTTTTTGAGATGATTTAGTACCTTAGTGCGTTTCACAGGGGAGTTCAGGCCTTTACAATTCCAGGACACCAGTTTGAGATCACCTCCATCACTACTTAGGTTTACACTCGATTGGGCCATTCACCAAAAATAGGGCAGAAAAAGAATGTCAAGAAAAATGACAAATAAACCGTCAACACAGCTGCGTAAACTGGTAAAATAATTACAAAACCAATACAATAAAACCTTGAAAACACATGACAACCTCAACAAAAATAGAACACAAACCTCCCCATCCCACCACACCACCCCATTGTTAGCATCTCCCCAAATGAGATACACACAAACCCAAACCTAACTAAAGGCACAGAACGCTCCATAATAGCTCTACGCTAAAAAAAAATAGTGCTACCTGAAAGAAAATTGACTTAATAAATAAAGCTGCACAAATGTACCTATAGAGTAGTAAAGGTCACATACTCCAAATTAAGCCAGACAAATTGCTCTCGATACATTCAATGAAACCAAAACAACATAGCTTTTTACTGTGTAAGTATTAACAACTTATTCACCCCCCCAAAAAAAAAAAAAATATATATATATATATATGTATATACATATACATACACATAGCCATAAACAGCTGTAGATAACCCAGGGCCAGTATTACAGAACAAATGACCTAATACTATCTACCTGCAAGCATTAGACTGATCCTGCCATCACAATGTCCACTCTACTTACAGTTCTTTTTAACAAGAATGTTTTCTCAGAATAACTTGTTCTCCACCTCATGTTGAAGAAAATGTTAAATGACAAAGCAAATTCAGGCAAGATCATGAAAGAACAAAAAAGATATAGAAAAATTGAGCATAGGCTTTTAGGTCTATGGCATCCAAGTTAAAATAATGCCTTACATTTTCAAAACTTCACTTCAACACTAACGTAACAGCCAATACACACAAAGACACACACACACACACACACACACACACACACTCATAATACATGAAATAAATGTAGAATTCGTATGCACTGTTGCCACTAGTTAGTTAACTAATGATGCAACGTGCATAATTCAGACGTACCAATCACACGTCATTTTTTATGTAAATTTCTCACATACGCTGCCGTCACGTCGCCGCCTATGATTAGTTCTACAGTGACGTCGCAGTGACGTCGCCGCGGGTCTATCGTCTGCCCTCCCTATCAATCACATTTAAAATTTAAAATAAGGGTAGACTGCGCCTTATCCTTCGCCTGCTTAGCCTTAGAATTGGCATGAACCACCCCTCATACATTGAAAGCTTCTGGGATTTCTCGACACACGCTCCGAAGCCTCGGCACACACCATAACATCACTAGTAAATACGCTTGGGTTAATTGATGAACATCTGTCTCCCGTTTTATCCTTTTTGTTTGTTTGTTTTGTGCTGTTTAAGTGAGACAAACCTCCCCCTTATTTCACGAGTTCACACTTGCAAATAAGTCAGATAAATAAATAGTATGTGTATTTGGCGTGCTGTCCGAGGAGAGGGCTCCGAGCTCGGTATTTGGCCCGAACCCAGAGTACTCCCCCCGCATTCTGGTTAAGGAAATAACCAGGCGCGTGTGAGATTTGGTTAGGAAGATAACTATGCGAGAGTGAGGAGATGGGGTGGTGGAGGGATGCTGAAGAACTGTCGAGGAACATGGGTGAGTCGACTGTGTATTTATAATGGTCTCCACTTATGCTGATTGGGTAGACTTGTTGATTACTGATTGCTGACAGCTGGTCAGAATGACGTGATGATTGAAAGGATCATTTGAAAGTGCTCCTCCCGATTTTTGTTAATGAAACATCATTTCACGAGTTCACACTTGCAAATAAGTCAGATAAATAAATAGTATGCGTATTTGGCGTGCTGTCCGAGGAGAGGGCTCCGAGCTCGGTATTTGGCCCGAACCCAGAGTACTCCCCCAAAATTTGCCACTGACTCTGGACAGCAGCCGGAAAATGATGTTGATAACCCCCAAAATTTGCAGAACGTGAACATGGTCGCCTATGGCAAGCTCCTGCCAGAGCGGTGGCTGTGGATCGAGACTTGGATGGAACAGAGCTCCTGCAGGAGCAGGGCAGGCGATGCTGCCATCCAATAAGCTGGTTGGATAGAGAATGAGCTCTTGCTGGGGAGGTGGCGATGAAACGCCTGTGATGGAGGAACTGAACTTGCTTCAGAATTGCTTCCAATCATCCAGTGAATTGGTTGTACAGGGAATTGGATTCCTGTGGGAGCGGAAGAGATGATCCTGCTGAGACAATGTACGGTGTAGTGGAGCTCCTGTGGGAGCGAAGTAGATGACACTGCTGCGGCAGTGGAGCAAGTTGCATGGCGTGACGGTGCTCTTGCGGGAGCGAAGTGGATGACACTGCTGCGGCAGTGGAGCAAGTTGCATGGCGTGACGGAGCTCCTGCGGGAGCGAAGTGGATGACGCTGCTGCGGCAGTGGAGCAAGTTTGCATGACGTGACGGAGCTCCTGCGGGAGCGAAGAAGATGACGCTGCTGCGGCAGTGGAGCAAGTTTGCATGACGTGACGGAGCTCCTGCAGGAGCGAAGTGGATGACGCTGCTGCGGCAGTGGAGCAAGTTTGCATGACGTGACGGAGCTCCTGCAGGAGCGAAGTGGATGACGCTGCTGCGGCAGTGGAGCAAGTTTGCATGACGTGACGGAGCTCCTGCGGGAGCGAAGAAGATGACACTGCTGCGGCACTGGAGCGGGTTTGAACTGATAAAAGGAACTCCTGCAGTGTGGAGTAGATGGCCACTGCGACAGTGGACCAGACTTTCAACTTGCTTTCAACTATCCAATGAGCAAGTAGGACGGTGAGCCGAGCTCCTGTGAGCAGAGTAGATTACACTGCTGCGGCAGTTGAGCAAACTTGCTTTTCGACTTGCTTTCAACTGTCCTTAGGGTGAGTTTGGACAGAGAACTGACCTCCTGTGGGAACAGAGGAGGTCAGTGCACTGCTGCGGTGAAAGAATGAGGTGGGCTACCTGGTAGATGCTGATGCGCAGAGGAGGTAAAATTGCTTCCATTTTTTAGTGGACTGGTGATGTTAATTGGAGAGGATGCGGTGAGCCAGTAGGTTTGGGCTTTAGCTGATGAGGGTTTGTTGAGCTTCTTTGATGTGGAAATGATTGGAACGGATATAGCTCTTGTAGGCTTCTGACGACCAGCGACCTAGTGCTTGAATCTGGTGTTGGGAAAGGCCTTTCTGAGCAGCTGTAGTTGCTGCACCTATGCGAAATGAATGGCTAGAATAGTTGGCTGCTGGGATGCCAGATTCAATCAATACGGCCTTGAGGTGTTTCTGGAACCAGAAACGTGTGATGGAGTGGTTGGAGTCATCTGTGAAGAGTGGGTCAGATGGGAATTTGGCTGCGAGCTCCTGAAATGGAGGTAAGCTAAAAGGGATTGGTATGGCTGGATTGGTGATGAGAGGTTGAAAATGTAGATGAAATGGCCTTTCCTTGTTTGATCTGTCTTGCTTTGTTTGATGAAATAAGAGATGGTGTCATCATCTAGCACTGATAAATCTGAAATTGTGGGGTGGACCTTTGGATTAAAGTTGGATGTGATAGTGAGCTCTGAGCATCTGAGAAACCCGAAGAAAGCCAATATGAACATTGCATCCAGTGTGTGGGCAGTATTGATAGAGTGGTAGCCTCGGCGGAGAGTGGTGATACATTTGGTGAGTATGTCTAGTGTTATTGGTTGTCTGGCGTCTGGGCAGGTGGGTTGGGTTTTTTGGATGCCTTTTATTCAACATAGAGGTCTGTGAATTGGCTATTTCTGATGAGGGTGAACCAAAAATGAGTTTGTGAAAAAACTGAATTCCGCTTAGATAACCCTTGATGGAGCTGGCTTGGAGGTTCTTAATCCTGTTGAGATAGGATATGAATGAAGTGATGGTGAGCAGTGAAAAATCAGGAAATGGCAGGCTGTATGTGGAGTGGAAAGACTTAAAACTTTTCCAAGCGGTTTGGTAGGATTGGAGGGTTCTGGGGGAAACGGCTTGGATAATGGAATTAAGAGAGGCATCCAGCAGGGGTTTCAATGGGTGGTTTATGGGAACACCAGTTCTGAATAGTGAGGTACTGGGGTTGGAAATGGGTCCGCCTCTGGTGCCAGCAATCTGAATTTCTGGAAAGCAAAACGGGAGAGAGCATCAGCTATTTTATTTTTTGATCCAGGAACATGTTTTGCAGTTATGATGAATTGATCACAAGCTGAAATCCAAATGAGGCATCTTAGGAGAGGCATTAGTGCGGGGGAGTGAGAACGGCCTTTGTTAATGCAATGCACGGTTGCTTCGTTGTCACAGTGTACTAAGATGCTGTTAGTGGACCATTCTTTCCCCCACAGGAAGGCTGCTACAACTAGAGCTGAGCTCTAGTAAAAACTGAGCTGAGCTCGTTGCAACATGAATTAGTTAGGGAGATTTGGTCCTCTAGCGCGTGAACTGAAGATGCGAGGGTGAGGAGATGTGAGATGAAAGGGAGGCCTTGCGGGATGATGCGCATCGCGAAGTTTAAGTGGCCGAGCAAAGATAGTAGCTCGCGTTTAGAAAGATTTGGATTGTCTCGGAGGGTGGATGCGACCAGAATAATCCTGTCGATTTTTTCCTTGGGTAGTGAGGCCTGGAAATGAACTGTGTCCAAATTAATGCCCAGAAATTCGATGGATGTGGCTGGACCCCTGGTTTTATCCTGGGCGATTGGAATCCCGAGCTCGGAAAAAACCTTTTGTACTGTGAGAAGATGCGCGGCTGGGATGGAGTCGGGAGGCGAGATGATTAAGAAGTCATCTAAAAGGTGAATGGCATAAGGAATTGCATAGTTGTTAGAGAGAATCCAGCAAATAGCTTCTGAAAGCATGTCGAAAATCTTAGGGCATCCAAAAGTTAGACGGATGGAAAAATAAAATTTTCCGTGCCAGCGTATGCCGAATAAATGCCAGTAATCTGGGTGGATGGGCATCACTTTGAAGGCAGAAGTGATGTCGACTTTGGCCAGCCAAGCGCCGCGACCTGCGTCTTTGATCAGTGTTATAGCTTGGTCGATGTTGTGGTAATGAAGAGAAAATTCTTCAAGTGGGATAAGGCTGTTTATGCTTGGAAACGGGGAGTTGTGTGGTGCTGAGAGATCGATTATTAATCGTTTTTTGCCTGAAAATTTCCTGGTAGCCACTCCAATTGGGTTTAGTCGATAACATTCAAAAGGAGGAAAGTTAAACGGGCCGATCATAAAACCTGACTCGATTTCTTTTTTGATTAGAAGGTCGACTGTATCGGGCTCGGCGAGAGCAGACTGGAGATTGTGACATATGATGCTTTGGGATGGGAGGCTTTCAACGCCGGGTTTGAAACCGTGTTCGAGACCAGACAGCAAATAGTCTGTAAAGTTAGTGTCGGGGTGGTGAGACAATTCAGTAGACAGACGAGAAATGTTCACAGGAGTCGACAAATAATTTTTAGAATCTTTATTTAAAGACCTTTTTACAGGGCATATCATGCGGGCGTGAGCGCCGCGACAGAAGTTACAGATGTGCATGTAATGACAGCGCTGCCTTGGGCTTCTTCCTGAATTGAAATTATTGCAGACTTGACTGTTTGTAGAAGTGGTACGACTTTTGGAATCTGTGATTGAGTCGAAGTTGGTGTTTACTGGCCGCGGGACATAACTGGTTGACTTAACTTGAGATGAATCTGAGCAAGGGGGAATTGACGGGCTGATTAGGGGACAAGCTGTGGTGGAGTGAGCGACAGATCTGCAGACCGCGCAGGAGATGTTACGGCATCCTAAGAAAACTCTGTTGTGTAACTCAGTGTCCAAGGCACCCCAGTAAGGGCACTGGTTCCACTGAGCCACGCGGACGGCACATTTGGCTGAAAAAAGTTTATGGTAAGTGTAAAAGTGTGTTCCTCCGTATGATAATGCTAGCTCTGCGATTATCGCGAGGTAGTCATTTAGTTCTCGTCTCCTGTGGGGAAGTGCTGCGCAAATGATTTCGCTATAACGGTTGAAAGCAATACAGAATTCAGAAAAAGAAAGAACGCGGGGAGAATTGTGCACTGGATTTTTAAGGGTAACAGAAAAATCGCCACAGTCGATTTGGCGATTTGAGATGGAGGGAGAAAGTAATGATAGCAATGATGATAAATCTATGTCCGCACCTGTGAGGATCTGTGCTCTGATGTTACTGGCGACGGGGGGTGGTTCCAATGCTGTAGCGTTTGGTGGAATGGGCATCGCCGTTGCTGAAAACAGTGTGTAAGGAGATCGAGCATGGGAGAAAGTGTTAGAAGGAAGACAAGCCGGGGCCGAGGCCGCTTGCGGAGGCAACCTCACGCTAGGGTCGGCCCCTGGAGCGAGGATAGTGGAAAATGAAGGAAACTGGGGAGGAATATAGGGCGTCTGGGCCTGCACTGCTAGTGGAGGCAGCCTCGCGCTAGAAACCGATGGTGGGGCTGCAGGCCACTGACACGGGGTAGGGTTGAAAAAAGAGATTGGAAAAGGCTGAGGTTGCGCCTGTGCTGCTGGTGGAGGCATACTCACATACCACCAGGGTGGTTTGTGTCTATGGAGTCTGGTATTGTTACGTGAGGCGCTGCTGTCTGTAGCTCTGCGGAGCGAAGATGAGAGATGTCAGTAGCAGCGGAATCCGGGGCGCGGCCCAGGCTTGCAGAGGGCCGGCTGCCGCGTCCTGAAACTTGGAGGCCCTTTCTCGTGAGGGTAGGAGATGGTGTTTTTTGAGATCGTTGGTTCGGGCCCCTGCGATTTTTATTCGGCTTGTTAGCCATTTTGGAAAGTGGAGTGGATTTTGAAGATGGGAATGCCGACTGAAGAGAAACGTACAGGTTATACAGCTCTGCTTTGTTCATTCTTCTGGAAAAGTGGACATCGGCGCTTATTAGAGCTTGTCTCAATCCCAACACTGTCCACTTTTCTATTGCAGGGATTGTGGGGTGTGCTGAAGTGTAGGATGAAGCTGAAGATGATGGTGGATGTCTCGAAGGTGGAGGTGATGGCAAGCCACGGCGTCTTGGGGTACGAGAAGATGGTACTGGAGCTTCGGTTGCGGTGTCCTGTGGTGGAACGCAGGTGTCCTGTGGTTGGGCACATGTGCTCCTTGCATCGGTGCGATACGGCGAAGGATCCTGGGCAACGAGGGATTCGTCGTCAGACACACTGTCTAATCATGTATTTCTCTTTGTTTCAGCTGAAAATGAGGACCAAAGGAAAGGCTGTCAAACTCTTGTTGAACCTGTCTTGTTTGTGGAGAGGGATGAATTTGTCCATCTTGTTCGTTTACGGAGAAGACAAAAAGCTGCGAAGGCAAACATTTCCAATGGTATGTCTGTGTTGGTCTTAACACTTGATTGAACATTTCTGCAATTATATTTTGCACAGAATTTGATGTTTCTTAAACTTTGTTTTACATACCACACAGCCCCATCAGTAATAATTCATACAATTTACCAAGTCAGCAAATTCATATCATATGTGACCCAATCTGGCGAAATGAGTCGGAAGTCTCAACGTTCTATTTTAAGATATGGGCCGATAATGTGGAAAAACAATAAAAAAAAAAAAAAAAAAATTAAGCTAATTTCAAAGAGCAGACTTTCAAAAATAATCTCCCAAAGTTTCGTAGTCCAGATAATCGAGTAAAGGTATTTAAATGGCTATTAAATTTGACATGGTTTCACTAAATTAGCTGGAAATGAACTTCTCAACTCCTCTCATCACTTATGAGCATTTCCCGTTATCCCCTGAAACGGCATTATCTCTGCTCTACAAATATGGTGTTACACGTTGTACAGAACCAATCAAAAAGCTTAGAAATGTAAACACACTGACCTAAACGCTTATTTTTAACAATGAGAAGCCCCGTTTCGACTGACAGGCACGCGATCGGTCCAGCCATCCTCCTGTCAGACTAGCGCGCCTTATAAAATAAAAACTCCCATTTGCGTGTCTCTCTTTAAAAGCCAATAAAAATTGAATCCATATAGGTAGCACAAAAATTATTTTTGCATACAAAAGCAAAGACTTTAAACTTTCATATCAAGCCTCCAACATGCTTCTGTTGCGTTGTTTTCACCCTCTAATGAGTCTGAGTAATATGCGTTTACAACAAAAATAGCACAGCAGCTAACTGAATACAAGTATGTATATTTCACATGCTCATAACTTCATGAAAAATGCACAAATCATAAAAATCGCACATCAATATTTAAAGCAGATTCTCAAGATTAAAATTAATCCAAAATCAATATAATATATTGCGTTGATCACAAGATATTACTCACGAAATGATTTAACATACTTGGCTAAAAACATGTCTCATCTCTCTGGGATGCAGTGTGTATCCAATGTTCCCGGACCCATCCATGTTCGTTTTCCAACGTGGAATAACATAAAAATATATATCATTTTAAAGCATCTTTTTAATGCATCTAACCATTTTGAAAAACTCCTAACGAGTGCTGAGAAGCACCTCTAAACCGGAGTTTACCGCCCGTTGGCGCCACCTGGCTGCGGAAAAAAATGAACAACAATTTTTCAAACTATTCTTTATAATATCACCACGAAATTTGAACCAGATGCAGCTCACATATAGGAGAGCATCACCAAAAAAGATTTTTTTTAGCGATCTTATTGTGTTCCTGAGTTATTCCATGTCAAATAAAAAAAGAAATTATTTTTAAAAAAATATATATATTTTTTTGTCTGTTATCAGCTGTTTCTCGGCAATGCGGATCCATTAGCAGTTTTATTTAAAAGGCAGAAGTAAACAGATAAGGGCAAGACAATCTCGTAACCAGGGATAGGCAGAAGGTCGGAGCTGGCGGCTAGATGCAGGGTCGTGTCACAGGCAGGGATCGAGGCAGGCGGCGAGAAAGTTCAGAGTCGGTAAACAGGCAGAGTTCGGGGTAGGCAGCGAGGGTTCAGCAGAGATAAACAATCCAAGTCGTAGCAAGAAATCAGTCCACAAGAAAACGCTCAGAAATGACTACTAAAAGCAAATCAAGACTTCGCGTAGCTGTGTGTGTGTGTGTGTGTGCATCTTAAATAGTGTGGTGTGATATGGTGCAGGTGTGATGTAATCAGTCCCAGGAATGCGGGCCTATGGGAAATGGAGTCCAGATGGGTGTGAATCAGTATTTCGGGGAGGGCTCCCTCCGGTGGCCCGGAGGATGCACCGGAGGAGCTGTATTCGTGACAAAAATAAATAGTTTATCCCTTTAAATGCAATGGATTTTGAAAGATATCAACAAAAAAACGGGCAAAAAACTTTAAAAGCGATTTTCTCAGGTTTTCAATTTGAAAAAGAGGGCAGACAACCATAATTAAAATGGGTATATCTTTAAAACCATTCAAGGTATGACTTTGACTAGGATATCATTTTAAAGCTTATTGTCTCATCTTTCCATTGATACCAAAATCTAAATTTTGAAATTTGGGTCACTGTGACTCATTTTGCTGGATCAGGTCACATATTGTACAAACGTACTCATACAAAACTCGTACAAATACCGCCTTCCTCTCATTCCATTAAACTTAGACACAAAACTCTTCCTCTTTCTGCCTATTTCTTTTCATCTTAGTCTTTTACTCCCTCACTCACTTACACTTTCTTTTTTGCTTTGTTTTAAGGTAGAAACTTGGAGTTTGCATGATGTCTTTATGTTAGACTCAGTCTGATGTATAGAGATGAACTCAGGAGACTGCTAGAGTTCCTAGTGAACTTGAGCTTGAAGCTGCTAGTGAGGCTCAGCAAGTTCTTGCCATGATCAGCCTTACTCAGAAAAAGGTTTGTAGAAAATTATAATCAATATTTATTGATCAAATCCTATGGCCTGAATATTTTGGTGAATGAACTTAATTATAACTGTTTTAATGTATATGTTTAAAGAACAATAGTAATTCAATGTGGGGTCAACAGACATTTTCTTGTTTTACAGCTGAAATAGAAGACCAAAAATGCAAAGAAAATCAGTCACAGACACAGCATGCCAGTCAAACCAGTCCTGTCGGTTTATAGCTCCTAGAATGAGCAAACCAGCTGTGCCATTATCTTCAGAATTTGGGCAGGAAATTACTGAATATGGTGAGTACTGACATCAGTATTCACCAAAACAATTTTTCTGGAGTTATTATTGACTTATGTCAGATTGTTTGAAGGAGGATTAAGTCAGTTGATGAAGAAATAGGCATGTTATATGTACTAAAGAGTTTTCAACACATTACTGATTTGTTATGACTGCTTGTATTATGTTCTCATTTTCTACTTGTATAGAAAGACTACATCAAGAGGTAGAGGAACTGGCTAGCTGCACTAAAAACTAAAAACATGTCACATTTGTCTCGTTTCTTAACGTGGCTTAAACTGTGACAGCTACACGTTTTCCAAAGTGGACCAAAGTGACTATTTCACATCTTGCCGTGTACCGGGTTGTAAACAGATATGTTGATATGTTGTTCATGTTTATATGCACTTTACTATCATTACTTACATTCAATAATTCAACAATATTCATTATGTTTTGAAATCTGCTATCACTATATAAGTCATTATTTAGTTTTTTTTTTGGCGCACCAAAATATTCTCGTCGCTTTATAATATTAATATTGAACCACTGTACTCAAATGAACTGATTTAAATATGTTTTTAGTACCTTTATGGATCTTGAGAGAGGAAATGTCATTGTTCCCTATGCAGGCCTCACGGAGTCATCGGATTTCAACAAAAATATCTCAATTTGCATACCGAAGATTAATGAAGGTCTAATGAAGGTGGCACGGCATGAAGATGAGTAATAAATGACAGAATTTTCATTTTTGGGTGAACTAACCCTTTAACGTGACTTACCATTAACAAAGCATTCATTAATGGAATTTGTGAACCTTATTGTAAAGTGTGCACTATTTCAACATTAACTGATGTGTTACTAACATTTGTAGACCCTTTATTAACATGACTTACCATTAACAAATCATTCATTAATGGAATTTGTGAACTTTATTGTAAAGTGTACACTATTTCAGCATTAACTGATGTGTTACTAACATTTGTAGGCCCTTTATTAACATGACTTACCATTAACAAAGCATTTAAATGAATAACATTTCTGTAATTGTTTAACCATTTTGTAATATTTAGTTTGTTTGCTGTGCAGAAGGCGTTTTCTCCTATGCAGCAACTGACAATACATAAGATACACCAAAGCACAACATAAATTAACGAATCACATCAATTTTATTTGTTTGCTGTACTCCAAATCTTTAGAATCCATATGTTTGTAGGAACAGATCCAAATTTACGCCTGTTTCACACATAATCTGTCTGCAGTGCGTTCGGTCCGTATCCGTATTGCTGAAGCAGGAAGCGGCCATTGTGCTTTCACACAGCACACATTTGCAGTGCGCTATGAGACTGTTCGAGTTTCGGCGAAAATTCATCAAAATTGTACTGCGTACTCCAGATTTATATTCATACATTATGTACACTTTCAACATACATATTTAGATGTACATTGATACATTAAGACGTTTTGTGCGGTCCGTATGCAGTGTGTATGTGTTGCTGAAGCAGGAAGCGGCCATTGTGCTTTCACACAGCACACATTTGCAGTGCGTAATGTTATATTCATTACGCTTATATATTGACAGTTGCTGGAGTAGTTTAGTACACGTAAACATGACACAAAGATTTGAAAACTTACTGTCGACACCAACAGCCGACGAAACTGCTTCCCATGCCTTTTCCTTCGCATTCAAATCTTTGTACAATACATTCTGCGGGTCATACAGAATTTTATGTTTTTCCACCTCAACGATGAGACAATCTTGTCATCCATGTCACCTTGTTTTTGAATAGGTTGGTTTAGGTCCGCCTGTCACGTCATTGCCTGCTGGGATGCGAGTTTCCCTCCAACGATGGGGAAAAATATATCTGATCCCAATTTTGCAAGTAAACACTGTTCTTTTTTTTTTTTAAATAAAATAATTTTGAAATGATAAAACTGAACTGTGAAATTGAAATGTTTCCTTTTATCTTGTTGCTGGCATGGCGTTAAATCAAAAAAAAAAAAAAGTAGTTTAAATGTGCATAATTTCTTTTCTTTTTTTTTTTTTTACATTTTCAGGTCAATCCATGTTCATTTTGCCCACACACAATCTGCTGTGCTGCACTTGGAGCACAGCAAAAATAGACTCGGTACGTAAACGATCGCTGCACTGCTGCAGACACACCGCTCCTGGAATGCAATGACGGACCGCAACCATGTGCAGTGTGAACACTCTAATCCGTTACCATGGGTGCGTAAAAAAACACGCAACGCATACGCACTGCAGACGGATTATGTGTGAAACAGGTGTTATCCGGCGATCTCTCAGCAGCAACCGTCAAAGTCAAAGCTCATGCTCGTTATGATTCAAATTTGAAAGTTGCGCCTGTGAGAACCTTTATTGCCTTAGTTTACAGCACTGATATCGAATGCTCATTGGTTCTCACCTGCTTTGTCACAGATTGCGACATGCTGTGTTTCAGTAGATTGACATTTGAAATGAGTGCACGCCGTCACGGACAGAAGCCGGATTCATATTTTCATGGATTAATAAGTTAAATTCTGCTCTGTACCCTATAAAAAAAAACTATTACCGCCAGAGAGGACTGTGACTGCAACTCATCATCATTTGAACTACTTTTGGTATCACTTGACATTTTTGCAAAAAATAAATTATTGTGATTATGCTTGTTTGTCCGTTATTCTTTTATTTATAACAGTATAGTTTTAAGAAATGGTAATGGATTTAGGGGTAGGTGTAGGATTAGTGGCTCAAAATGTCGTTTTAATGTTATATTTTTACTAAAATTGTCATTTTCCTTTTATATCCATTGTGTATTATTATTTTAACATTCTGTATAAAATGGGTATGTTTATGTTCACGTCATTTCCAGTTTGTTGCTGCTGCGCTGTTTGAGCCAGAGCTCCGTCGAGCTGATTCCTAATTGCTTGTTTTTTTCTCTTAATATCAAATTTATAACAGATCATTCACTCTTTTACGGCGAGGGAACACATCACCTACATTACTTCATATATAAAACAGTCGGATTGCCTTGATATCGCTAGTTATCCGACTTCCCGAACATTCGCTATTAACTTTAGCCCACTAGCAGTAGTGGTGTGGTCACGATAGCGTTTGTACTCTTCTCTCTAACTATACTATTGTTTGTGTACTCTACTGGCATGTATCGGATGTTTATTTACCTTTGTGTGCAGGTGAGGACATGTTTGAGCTGCATGCGGTGCAGTTGGAGCTAGAGGCCATGGAGCGACAGATTTGAATCCTTCTCGAGAAGCAGGCCGAGCTTTGCGAGCGGCAAACAGCGCTGGAAACATCGCGTGCTGATGCTCATCAATCCTCGGTAAGTTTGCAGCGTGAAATTAACACTCCTGCTTCCTCCACGCCGTGTGTTTCTCTGCACAGGGCCCGAGCACCCAGAACGCGTTCATCCCAGCCCTTGTTCACTCCGGCGCCGTCTCACCAGGGACCTTGGGTTCTTCAGCAGCGGAAGACACGAGCCAGGCCTCGGACCAGGACCTCTCCTCCGCTGCCGCTCCCGGTCTTTGAGGTCCCGACACGGAACCGCTTCTCCCCTCTTTGCGAGGCGGAACGCGACGCCATGGTCATCAGAGACTCCATCGTCCGCCACGTTCACGCTACCACAGCCAAAGGTAAGGTGCATAGTCACTGTTTTCCTGGTGCTTGTGTTCTCGATGTCGCTGCGCAGGTTCCCGCGATCCTGAATGGTGCTGAGACCATTGGAGCTGTAGTGCTGCACGTGGGGGTGAACGACACCAGGCTGCGGCAGACGGAGGTGCTGAAGCAGGATTTCAGGAGCCTGATCGAAACGGTACGAGTCACATCGCCCGCGACGAGGATCATCGTGTCCAGACCGCTTCCGATGTACCGACGAGGACATGAAAGGTTCAGTAGATTATTTGCTTTAAATGAATGGTTGATGTATTGGTGTAATGAACAGAAGCTGCTCTTTATAAATAATTGGAATCTTTTCTGGGAGCGACCTAGGCTCTTCCGTACTGATGGCCTGCACCCCAGCATAATCGGAGCTGATCTTCTGTCAGAGAACATCTCCAAGACGCTTTGCACTGTATGACTAGTAAGTCAAACCTCAAATCACAGTCTGTGTTCTGCCCACTTAATTGATAGAAATGTTAGTGTAGTTCAGTCTATAGAAACTATGTCTATTCCCCGAATAGTGAGGTTTAACAATAAAAATAAAGGATCTATAGAAAACCTGATCGTAATCAAACCAGAAATTCACAAAATTACTGAACAAAAACAATGTCTAAAGCTAGGGCTACTAAATATTAGATCACTGACACTTAAGGCAGTTATTATAAATGAAATGATCACAGATAATAGTCTTGATGTAATTTGCCTTACTGAAACATGGTTTAAACCAAATGATTATTTTGGTCTTAATGAATCTTGTCCACCTGGCTACTGTTATAAAAACAAATGCCGTCTGATTGTCCGAGGCGGTGGTGTAGCAGCAATCTATAGAAATATTCTTAATGTTACTCAGAAAACAAACTACAGATTTAATTCCTTTGAAATTCTTATGCTTAATGTTACACTCTCGATAAGTAAAAAGTCGCTACTATCTCTTGCTTTAGCTATCGCTTACAGACCTCAAGGGCCTTATGCTGATTTCCTAAAAGAGTTTGCAGACTTTCTCTCAGATCTATTGGGCAACGTCGATAAAGCGCTGATTGTTGGAGATTTTAACATTCATGTAGACAATACAAATGATGTGTTAGGGGCTGCGTTTACAGATTTACTAAACTCCTTTGGGGTCAAACAAAACGTCACTGGACCCACTCACCGTTTTAATCATACACTAGATTTAATTATATCACATGGAATCAATCCAACCGTTATAGAAATTCTACCGCAAAGTGATGACGTCTCTGATCACTACCTCGTAACTTGCGTACTGCATACTCATGATATTTGTCAAATTGCACCGCGATTTCGACTAGGCAGAACAATTCTCCCAACAACTGTAGATAAATTCACAAATGAACTGCCTGATCTATCTCAGCTGCTCATCGTACCTAAACACACAAATCATCTAGAGAAAATGACTAGCAGCATGTGCACTATTTTCACTAGTACATTAGATATTGTTGCACCGATGAGATTAAAAAAGGTTAAAGAGAAAAATACTGTACCTTGGTACAACAGTACTACTTGCGCTATCAAAGGAGAAACTCGTAATCTAGAACGCAAATGGAGACAAACTCGTTTATGTTACGGTTGTACTGGTTTGAAGAGATGAGGCAGGTACGGATTTCCACAATACATAATACTTTAATCCAAAAGGCAAGAGGAACCAAACATACAACGTAAACATAACATTAAGACGGACGAGGAGTGAAGGGAGTGAGTGCAATATAAAGGGAGTGCAGATAATAGAGTCCAGGTGCAGGTGATCCGTGATGATGAGGAACTGACGAGGGAAGTGAGTGCAGGTGTGGAGAACAGGAGGATCATGGGAAATGGAGTCCAGGGGAACAAGGGATCTGTGACAGTACCTCCCCCTCCCGGTAGGCGTGTCCTCGCGCCGTAAATAGAATAACCGGGAGGGGGGGGCGGGCGCCCTGGAGACCTCATGCAGGTGCCGGGGGATGAGTGGACTGGAGTGGAGGTCTCCAGGGCGGATCCATGAGCCATGGCGGGTCAGGAGCCTTGGCAGGCCACGGCGGGTCAGGAGCCTTGGCAGGCCACGGCGGGTCAGGAGCCTTGGCAGGCCACGGCGGGTCAGGAGCCTTGGCAGGCCACGGCGGGTCAGGAGCCTTGGCAGGCCACGTCAGAGGCCCACCCACATGTGTGGCGCCCACATGTCCCCCACCCACGGGTACTTGGCCCCCCCCCCCAAAAAATACTTGGAGAGGTTAAGGATCATATAGAGGAGTCCAAGGAATAAAGTCAATGTGTGGGTGGAGGAGCATGGAGCTGGTTTGGCGGCGGAGACTAGAGAACTTGGCTCGGCGGCGGAGACTGGAGAACTTGGCTCGGCCGTTCTCCAGTCTCCGCCGCCGAGCCAAGTTCTCCAGTCTCCGCCGCCGAGCCAAGTTCTCCAGTCTCCGCTGAGGGCTCGTTAAAAAAGTCAATAAGCCAGTCCAGATCTGGCGGCTCGCACAGGGTTGGAGCGGGCTCTGGAGATACAGGAGCGGGCTCTGGAGATACAGGAGCGGGCTCTGGAGATACAGGAGCGGGCTCTGGAGAGACTGGAGCGGGCTCTGGAGAGACTGGAGCGGGCTCTGGAGAGACTGGAGCGGGCTCTGGAGAGACTGGAGCGGGCTCTGGAGAGACTGGAGCGGGCTCTGGAGAGACTGGAGCGGGCTCTGGAGAGACTGGAGCGGGCTCTGGAGAGACTGGAGCGGGCTCTGGAGAGACTGGAGCGGGCTCTGGAGAGACTGGAGCGGGCTCTGGAGAGACTGGAGCGGGCTCTGGAGAGACTGGAGCGGGCTCTGGAGAGACTGGAGCGGGCTCTGGAGAGACTGGAGCGGGCTGCTTCCTCCTCCGCTGCTTTCTGGACCCAATTGAGGAGTGTGGGTCCAGCGTTGACCAGGAAATCAGTTCACTGGAGGGATATGCGGAGGGAGAGGCAGGCTGACCAACTGGCCTGGCCACCCGTGTTTCAGGAGAGACTGGACGAGATGAACACATATCCTGAACCTCATCACAATAGAAACTAGATCCGTTTAAATATAAAATTAGATTAATGGTTTCGTTCAGGGAAAAATAATCTTCAGGTTCATAAAAACGGATAGTGTTCTCGTCCAGTCCGTCCAGAAACAGGGTGATTAAACGTGCCTCAGACCAGTTAGTCAGAAAAGCTAGCTCTACAAACTCCTCCACATACCTCTCCAGTGAACGTCCAATCTGGAAGAGCCCGATAAGGCGATCGCCGGATGACAGGGTGAGAGGCGTTGGAGGCGCAGGAGCCAGGGAGCTGGTCAAAGTCTCCATCTTCTTGTGGAAATCCAGTCTATATTGGTCCGTCTTTCTGTTACGGTTGTACTGGTTTGAAGAGATGAGGCAGGTACGGATTTCCACAATACATAATACTTTAATCCAAAAGGCAAGAGGAACCAAACATACAACGTAAACATAACATTAAGACGGACGAGGAGTGAAGGGAGTGAGTGCAATATAAAGGGAGTGCAGGTAATAGAGTCCAGGTGCAGGTGATCCGTGATGATGAGGAACTGACGAGGGAAGTGAGTGCAGGTGTGGAGAACAGGAGGATCATGGGAAATGGAGTCCAGGGGAACAAGGGATCTGTGACAGTTTAGAGAACAAAACATTTTATTAAAGTTTAATAGTGATGACTTTATGAATTTCTTCACTGAGAAAATCGAAAGCATCAGAAATACAATTGTAAATGTACAACCTTTAACAGAGTTTTATAATTCAGCCTCAATTATCGCCCCTCAAAAACAGTTGCAGTGCTTTACAACTATAGGACAGGAAGAGCTAAATAAACTTATCACTGCGTCTAAACCAACAACATGTTTATAAGATCCAATACCCACTAAACTACTGAATGAGTTGTAACCTGTAGCAGAAGAGCCTCTTCTCAATATTATCAACTCATCTTTATCTCTAGGTCACGTCCCACGACCGTTCAAGCTAGCAGTTATTAAGCCTCTAATTAAGAAACCACAATTAGAAATCCAAATGTATTAGCAAATTACAGACCCATTTCAAATCTTCCATTTATGTCTAAAATACTAGAAAAAGTGGTGTCGGTCCAATTGTGCTCCTTCTTGCAAAAAAACGCTATCTATGAAAATTTTCAGTCACGATTCAGATCTCATCATAGCACAGAAACTGCGCTCGTTAAAATTACAAACGACTTACTTCTAGCTTCTGACCAAGGCTGTATCTCACTGTATCTACTAGTGTTACTTGATCTCAGTGCTGCGTTCGACACTATAGATCATAAAATACTCCTAGATCGACTACAAAATTACACTGGTATTCAGGGACAGGCATTACGTTTAGGTCGTACCTATCAAACAGTCACAATTTTGTCTATCTAAACAGGGAAAAATCTAAGATAACGATAGTAAATTATGGAGTGCTGCAAGGATCAATGTTAAGCCCTCTGCTATTTTCAATCTACATGCTGCCACTCAGCAATATTATAAGAAAACATGGAATTAGTTTCCACTGCTATGCAGATGATACTCAGTTATATATTTCAACACAACCAGATGAAATCTCTAAATTATCCAATCTGACAGAGTGTGTTAAAGAAGTAAAACATTGGATGACTAGTAATTTTCTTCTATTAAATTCAGATAAGACTGAAGTATTACTTATTGGGCCAAAAACCTGTACACAGAATATCTCAGACTACAATCTACATTAGAAGGATGTACTGTTACTCCATCCTCGACAGTTAAAGACCTGGGTGTTATATTAGACAGCAACTTGTCCTTTGAAAATCATATTTCATATGTTAGAAAAACAGCCTTCTTCCACCTCAGAAACATTGCTAAGATACGGAATATGCTATCTGTTTCTGATGCAGAAAAGTTAGTTCATGCCTTCATGACGTCTTGACTAGATTACTGTAGACCTCAGAAGATGCACCATCCACATTCCCAAATTTCTATATATCCTTATTATTGTTGATGTATTTCATTTTTCCAGGAGCTCATTGCTTCTACCTTAAAATTAAATGCTAACAGTATTTGTTAATTAATTGCACAAATTATTACATTATTTGCTAACTGCATTCTTCTAATATTGTAATTTTGACATGCATTCTCTGTAAAGCTGCTTTGAAACGATATGTATTGTGAAAAGCGCTATACAAATAAATGTGAATTGAATTGTTCGGGATGGGGTTTAGGGATCTTACGTTTATCTACAAAATGATAAAAGGGAAATTATACATATATCTTTATGACACGAAGGATATATAAATATTTTAAGTTTTTTTGCTAAGTATTTTTACGTTTTAGTGCTATAAATGTGTAAATTTTGTACGTTTCAGCATCTTTCTAAATGTACAAAAATGTACGTATTAACAATGAGACCAGGCTGGTAATAAAAGTTCTGTAAATGTAATTGATGAATAGCTTTTACTCATTTAAGGTTGAGTAAAATCAATAAAGTTCACAAATTCCATTAATAAGTGTTTTGTTGAATGTAAAAAAACTTGAAACGTGATGATGAGAATGATAGTTTGAACGGATTAATAGAAATGAATACAGTTTACCAGTGTAAATAAACATTGCCAGTAAAACTTCTCTGTCTGAACACTCTTGAACTTCTAACAAGGTTCATAAAATGTTTGATACTAATAAAACTAATGACACAATCTTTAGGAAACCTGCTGGACAAATGAAAAGCACTTTAATGTCATCACTATATTTATAGAGCTGCATTATTTTATATTGCCAGAAAAATCATCAGAAATCCATCATTTGTAATGCTCTCACACATTTTTATTCCTGAATGATTCTGGAGCAAAACACTGAAGCAGAACCACAAAACAAGACATTTCATTCAGTGAATTAAATATTTAAGACGGGTCAGATTTAACCAGACGACATCAAACTGATGTAATTTTGCACACTGAGAGTGAGACTGGGGAGAAACAAGTATCAGCGCACCGGTGGAGTGTGTCGAGTTAAATGAAGCATGGTGTACTGGCCAATTAAAACTCATTCTCTACACTCATTCTTTTAAATATTTATATGCTCCTGACAGTCACAGAGACAGATTTAGTTTCACATTTAAACAAAAGTTGAGCCTGACTATAATAGAAGCATGTCTGACATCTACTGTATGTAGGAGTAAAAACACTAAAGTCTCCTAAGTGTATGGATTAAATCAGATGTTCAGAGTCTTTATTAATAAAAGTTGTGTAGATTTCATCCTAAAAGTGTACTGTATGTACGCACTAAATGTTTTGAGAGTACATCAGAACGTGCAAAATTCCTTTTAGAAATTCTAGTCAGCTGAAGATTGTGTGCACAAGCAACTCCTCCCCGAAATAATCATATATTCTTACAACGCCTAGTTTTACTATGCATACATCATGTACATATTTCCATTTTTTTTTTTTTTTTTGTACAAACTTCTTTACACCTTACTAGTCATGTCAAGTCAAGTCACCTTTATTTATATAGGGCTTTTTACAATGCAGATTGTATCAAAGCAGCTTTACATTGATAACTGGTACATAATTTGGCTGCACAGCAGCTCTTAAATAATAGTGTCAATGCAGGCAGATCAGTTGCACTGTTGAATAAATGTCAAGAATACTATTGAATATCAAATGTCAAGTGTCCCCAACTAAGCAAGCCAAAGTCAACAGCGGCAAGGAACCCAAACTCCATCAGGTGACGTCAGGTGGCAAACAAGTGGCATAAGGTGTTAAAATGGAGAAGAAAAAAAAACTTTGGGAGAAACCAGGCTTAGTCGGGGGGCCAGTTCTCCTCTGGCGAACAGTGCTTTGTTACATTCAGGTTGCTATCACAAGTCTTTTTCTGATGTAACGAGTACATCTGGTGTTATAGGAAGTGTTCCTGGTTCCGGCTGACCTAATTTATGCAGCCTAATAATCCTTTAACAGATTTGAAAATATAAATTAATAATGTGTTATGTGTATGCCAGGTTAAAGAGATGCGTTTTTAGAGTCAGGCAGAGTGTGTCTGCATCCCGAACAATGCTAGGAAGATTGTTCCAGAGTTTAGGTGCCAAATAGAAGGATCTACCACCTGCAGTTGATTTTGATATTCTAGGTATTATCAGCTGGCCTGAATTCTGAGATTGCAATAAACGTGAAGGACTATAATGTATTAAGAGCTCACTTAGGTACTGGGGAGCTAAACCATTTAGTGCTTTGTAAGTAATTAGCAAGATTTTAAAATCTATACGATGTTTAACAGGAAGCCAATGCAGTGACGACAGAACTGGGCTAATATGGTCATACTTCCTAGTTCTAGTAAGAACTCTAGCTGCTCCATTTTGTACGTGCTGTAGTTTATTTATCAAGTGGGAGGAACAACCACCCAGTAGAGCGTTACAGTAATCTAGCCTTGAGGTCATGAACGCATGAACTAACTGTTCTGCATTCTTCATCTCAACGCTGCTGCCTGCCAGCTGTCTGATCTACGCTCGGAGCTTCGTGGAGTTTATCCTAAATCATTCTCTTTATTCCTATTCACATAATATAACTTTCTTATTTTTCACTAGATTACTTAACCTATTGCATAGTATTACTAAACGGAACGATTTATTACTAGCAATCCACCAGCGTAATCACCTAGTGGTAGCCATAGCCTGCTAGCTACCGTCTACTTTCTTTTTTCCTCTAAACCAACCTTCCTTGTCGATTGAATGGCGGATTTATGCGATGTATGTTATTCTGATCTGTCCTCGCCAGATCGGGAAGCTGTGGAGACGTTGCTGCCCGGCATTCATCGATCCACCGCGAGGCACAGCGTCCCGCACATCACCCTCGCCCCAGGCACCGGCAAGCGACCGAGACATCCAGCCAGCGAGTCCCGTGTGCGTTGCAGTTTTTCGGACGGCGTTCATCAAACACACGGTCAGTCATGTCCGACGATTATCATGTGTAGTAAATGCAACATGTACAGCTTAGCTCTTTCTGTCAGCAGTGAGACTTACACATGTGATAAATGCAGGGATATTGTCAGGCTGACAGAGAGAATCTCAGAATTAGAGACACGCATCCAAACTTTAATTGAGGATAGTGAGAATGAAAGGGCCTTAGATACTGCTTTGGATGCGACTAGCCTAGTAAACACTACACATTCGGTTCCGGTTGTAGAAGCCACGCAGCAGGCTAACTGGGTGACTGTGAGGCGGCATAATGGCAAGAACAAACACCACTCTTCCGTTCCGATTAGAACATCAAACAGGTTCTCCCCACTCAGTGACGCACCCACTGAGAATCCTGTTGAAAGTGCCCTAGTAATTGGCGATTCTATTACACGGAACGTGAAAATAGAGACACCAGCCACCATAGTCACATGTTTGCCGGGGGCCAGAGCACCTGACATCAAAGCAAATTTAAAAGTGTTGGCTAATGCTAAACGTAAATATTCTAAAATCATTATCCACGTCGGCACAAATGATGTTCGACTTCGCCAGTCGGAGATCACTAAAATTAACATTAAAGAGGTGTGTGAACTCGCAAATTCAATGTCAGCAAAAGTAATTTGTTCTGGCCCTCTTCCTGTTCGTCGGAGTGATGAGATAGTTAGCAGGTTATCATCACTCAGTGGCTGGCTGTCTAAGTGGTGTGCGCAGAATAATATAGGTTTCATAGACATGCTATTACTATGGAAAAACTTTTGGGGCAGACCTGATCTGTTGAAAAGAGATGGTATTCATCCCTCCCGGGATGGTGCTGCTCTTCTCTCTAGAAATTTGGCAAATAGTCTTAGAGCTGAAACATGACAAACCAGGGCCCAGATCAGGACGCAGACAAACTGGCTAAACCGACCGTCTGCTAGCCACCTCACGTCACAGAACTCAGATAATTCACAGCACATAGAAACACTTTCACCTAGATATTATCACATAGAGACTGTGTCTGTACCTCGAACTAGTAAATACAAAAAACTTCCGAAACCTTTTAAGGGTAAAAATTTAATTGATGTTCAAAAAAATGAAAATCATAAATAAATCAGATAAACAAATGATAAAGCTTGGGTTACTGAATATTAGATCTATTTCTTCAAAAGCACTTATTGTAAATGAAATTATCACAGACAATAAACTAGACTTGCTGTGTTTGACAGAAACCTGGATAAAACCAGACGATTACATTACTTTAAATGAATCTAGTCCTCAAGGTTATGATTATCGACACAATCCTCGACAGAAAGGCAAAGGGGGAGGTGTTGCTGGAATTTATAGTAATATATTCAGAATCATTCAAAAGAATTTCAAATATAATTCCTTTGAAGTGATGGTGCTTTATGTAACATTATGTAAGTTGACATTTGTGCTGGCTACTGTATACAGGCCACCAGGGCACCATACTGACTTTATCAAAGAATTTGCTGAGTTTCTATCAGAGTTAGTACTGGATGCGGATAAAGTCCTTGTTGTTGGTGATTTTAATATCCATGTAGATAATAATAAAGACGCATTTGGATTGGCATTTGCAGATATTTTAAACTCTATTGGAGTTAGACAACACGTGTCAGGACCCACTCATTGTCGTAATCATACCCTAGATCTAATACTGTCGCATGCAATAGATATTGATGCTGTTGAAATTCTACAGCAGAGCGATGATGTATCAGATCATTATTTAGTCTCGTGCATAATACAATTAGCCAAGGCTACAAAACCACCACCCAGCCATAAATATTGTAGAACAATCACGTCTACCACTAAGGATTGCTTTATAAATAATCTCCCCGAGCAGTTTCATCGCCTTAGTATACCTGACAACTTAGAAGAACTCGATGCTGCAACAGAAACTATTGGCTCTCTCTTTTCCAGCACATTAGATGCAGTCGCTCCTTTACGTCTAAAGAAGATTAAGGAAACTAATCCAACGCCGTGGTATGATGAGCACACTCGGGCTCTAAAACGAGCTGTTAGAAAAGCTGAACGTAGTTGGAAGATTGATAATATTAGAGAGAAAATTATAAACATGCAACCGTCTACAGTTTCGCTTCAGACAGTGCACTGTAGTGTCCCTGAGGTAAAACTAGAATCATTCGCCGCTATAGGAGAGGAAGAATTATCTAAACTTATCAAATCATCAAAATCAACGACATGTATGTTAGACCCAATGCCGACTAAACTACTGAAAGAAATGCTTCCAGAGGTCGTAGGTCCACTTCTTGATATAATTGATTCATCTTTAACACTAGGACACGTGCCAAAAACCTTTAAGCAGGCTATTATCAAACCTCTTATTAAAAAACCTCAACTAGATCCGAGAGATTTTGTAAATTACAGGCCAATCTCAAATCTACCTTTTCTGTCAAAGATACTAGAAAGGCAGTTTCAACACAACTGTGCTCCTTTTTAGAAAGAAATGGAATCTGTGAGGATTTCCAGTCAGGATTTAGACCATACCATAGTACTGAGACTGCTCTCGTTAGAGTTACAAACGATCTACTCCTATCATCCGATCGTGGCTGTATTTCTCTATTAGTGTTATTAGATCTCAGTGCTGCTTTTGACACTATCGATCATAACATTCTTTTAAAAAGACTTGAAAACTATATTGGCATTAGTGGAATTGCTTTGGCATGGTTCAAATCATACTTATCTGACCGTTATCAGTCTGTGGTAGTTAATGAAGAGATGTCGTATCGATCACAGGTTAAATATGGGGTACCACAAGGCTCAGTATTAGGACCGTTGCTTTTCACTCTGTACATGCTGCCCTTAGGAGAGATAATTAGGAAGCATGGTGTTAGTTTTCACTGCTACGCTGACGATACTCAGCTCTATATTTCCTCGCGCCCTGACGAAACCTACAAATTCACAAAACTAACAGAATGCATAGCTGACATTAAAAACTGGATGACAAGAAATTTCTTATTATTAAATTCAGAAAAAACTGATATCCTAATCTTTGGACCAAAAACTTCCTCACGAAAAAACCTTGAATACTCTCTAACACTTGACGGGTGCTCCATTAAACCTTCGTCCTCAGTTAGGAACCTGGGTGTGCTCTTTGATACCAATCTTTCATTTGAAAGTCATGTTTCTAGTATCTGTAAAACCACCTTCTTCCATCTAAAAAATATATCTAAATTACGACATATGCTCTCAATGACAAATGCGGAACAGTTGGTTCATGCATTCATGACCTCAAGACTAGATTATTGTAACGCTCTACTGGGTGGTTGTTCTGCTCGGCTTTTAAACAAACTACAGTTGGTCCAAAATGCGGCAGCTAGAGTTCTTACTAGAACCAGAAAGTATGACCATATTAGCCAGTTCTGTCAACATTACATTGGCTCCCTATTAAACATTGTATAGATTTTAAAATCTTGCTACTTACTTATAAAGCTCTAAATGGTTTAGCTCCCCAGTACCTAAGTGAGCTCTTAATGTATTATAGTCCTTCACGTTTATTGCGATCTCAGAATTTAGGCCAGTTGATAATACCCAGAATATCAAAATCAACTGAAGGCGGCAGATCCTTTTCCTATTTAGCACCTAAACTCTGGAACAATCTTCCTAGCATTGTTCGGGAAGCAGACACACTCTGTCAGTTTAAATCTAGACTAAAAACACATCTCTTTGCTCTTGCATACACATAACACATTATCACTACATTAACATTTTTCAAATCCGTTAAAGGATTGTTACGCTGCAATAATTAGGTCGGCCGGAACCGAGAACATTTCCTATAACACTAGATATACCTGTACATCAGAATAAGAATGGCATCTACGCTAATATCTGTCTCTCTGCTTATCCTGAGGTTTGCCGGGTGCTGGATCCAGGCCGTATCCAGATCAGATGGAGAACCTGCGTCTGGACCTGACTACAACGTAGCCCAGGAGACAATGGGCCTAAAGATCCAATTCTGGCTGCATCTATAATTCAGATTTTTAATCCCCGTATCCGCTTACATATATTTATATATAATCTATTTTTAATCTCTATAATAAAAATGTATAATTCAGATTTTGATCTCCATATACATTTACATATATTATATATATCTTCCAAGGGGTTTTTTCCCTCCTAGGACTTTTTTCCCAGTGCTAGCACGCTGGGTTTTTCTCCTAGGGGGTTTTTTCCACCCCTGGAAGTCAGCCGACATTGGCTTAATGTAGCACCATCTTGTATATGTTACATATTACCACGCTTGTTTGTACAGTTTATTTTTAACCACTTCCCTTTTTTCTGTGCTTCTAATATGTAAAGCTGCTTTGAAACAATTACCAATTGTAAAAGCGCTATATAAATAAATTTGACTTGACTTGACTTCATTGAGAGCATATGTCGTAGTTTAGATATATTTTTAAGATGGAAGAATGCAGTTTTACAGATGCTAGTAACATGGCCTTCAAATGAAATATTGGTATCAAAGAGCACACCCAGGTTCCTAACTAACGACGAAGACTTAACAGAGCAGCCATCAAGTGTTAGACAGTATTCTAGATTATTGTGTGAATAAGTTTTCGGTCCAAAAAATTTGAATCTCTGTTTTTCCTGAATTTAGTAGTAGGAAATTACTGGTCATCCAGTTTTCTATATCAGCTATACATTCTGTTAATTTAGCGAATTGGTGATTTTCGTCAGGGCGCGAAGAAATATAGAGCTGAGTATCATCAGCGTAACAATGAAAAACTAACGCCATGCTTCCTAATGATATCTCCCAACGGTAGCATGTACAGAGTAAAAAGCAACGGTCCTCATTGCGGCTCATTGTACCATGGTGTTGGATTAATTTCCTTAATCTTTTTTTAAACGCAAAGGAGCAACTGAGTCTAATGTGCTGGAAAAGACAGAGGCAATAGTTTCTGTTGCAATATCGAGGTCTTCTAAGCTGTCTGGTATGCTAAGGCGATGAAACTGATCAGGAAGATTATTTATAAAGCAATCTTTAGTGGTAGAAGTGATGGTTCTACCATATTTATGGCAGGGAGGCAGTTTAGCCTCTTTGACTAAATGTATTATACACGAGACTAGATAATGATCAGAGATGTCGTCACTCTGCTGCAGAATTTCAACGACATCAATATCGATTCCATGTGACAATATTAGATCTAAAGTATGATTACGACAATGAGTGGGTCCCGACACTTGTTGTTTAACACCAATAGAGTTTAGAATGTCTGTAAATGCCAATCCTAATGAGTCTTTTTTATTATCTACATGGATATTAAAATCACCAACAACAAGGACTTTATCTGCAGCTAGTTCTAATTCTGATAGAAAATCGGCAATCTCTTTGATAAAGTCTGTATGATGTCCTGGTGGCCTGTATACAGTAGCCAACACTAATGTCAACTTACATAATGTTACGTAAAGCACCATCACTTCGAATGAATTACATTTGAAAGACTTCTGGCTGATACTGTAAATATTACTATAAATTATAGCAACACCTCCCCCTTTTCCTTTCTGTCGAGGATTGTGTCGATAATCATAACCTCGAGGACTTATTATTTACTAATAAATTATTGTGGTCTAAAACTGTTTCATTATCCAACCCATTGTCTGCCCTGCAGAGTTCAGTTCCAACCCTAATCAAACACACATGAACAAGCTAGTCAAACTCTTCAGAGTTGATAGAAAATTGCAGGCAAGTGAGTTCGATCACGGTTTGAGCTAAGCTCTGTAGGACAGTAGCCCTTTAGGGCTGGATCTGAGGAATGCTTGTCTAGAGTATGTGAACGGTACACACATATTTACTCCAATTTATATTTACTAAAAGTTGCATAAATCCCGACGTGTGTGGAAAATCGTCTATGGAAAATTGTGTATGTTTATACATCAGGCCCCTGCTAATGATGCTAAATTTTCAGTTTTACAAAGGACTGATGTAGCAGGTGACACAAATCACATGAAATAAGAATCTGCGCCTGTATCAGGTAGTAAGTCCTAATAGCAGAGCAGCACTCATAAACTCTTTACATTTAACATTATACAGACCAGCTGAGCACCAGAAAATTCACAAGAATGGCCACTGGAGGTAATGGAAATCAACAAGTCACATTAGTCCAGGGATTCCCAAAGTGTGGTACACGCACCCCCAGGGGTATGCGAGCTGCCACCAGGGGTTGTGCGAGAGGAAAAATGTAATGGCAGTCTGTTTTTTTTTAAGTGGGATTTTTCCATACAAAAAAAAAAAGTCTCATAATTGAACACCTCAACCAACTCCCTGTCTCCCACCCCCTCACTCTCTCTCTCTCTCTCTCTCTCTCTCTCTCTCTCTCTCTCTCTCTCTCTTGCTGCAGGCTGAGCGACTTTTGCGCTGCACTTGAAAAGTTCCAGATGGATCCTCTTTTATCCTCTTTTAATTTATTTTATGTTTGAGCATATGCTCTTTGTTACGTAATTATGTTGTGGATTGTGTGTAGGCTAATTTTATTGTCGCACTTGAAAAGTTTCAGATTGATCCTCGTTTTTATTTATTTGATCTATTTCGGAGCTTATTCTCTTTAATGTTGTTGATTGTTTGTAACTTAATTGCAATTTAATCAATGTACTGTCGTTCTAATTTCTATAACTCCAAGGTCATTTAATAGGCCTAGTCTATTGCTGCAATGTTTCTTTTACGCGGCTGAAAATAACCGCGCTTTCTGTTACTGAGCCTGTGTCTGTCACTCTTCCTCTTAAAAGTGGAAGCTTGTGCGTAGTTTTGTTGCATTATATTGAAACTTTGTTGATGTTGTTATTGTCATGCGTGTTCTGGTTATTTGCGCATGATTAAACTTGAGTCTTTATATGGCGATAAAACAAAGCTTTGTTGCGTTTTCTTTTTCTTTTTAGTGGGGATTGGGGGTGCGCCAACCCAGTTGGGACATAGAAGGGGGTGTGCAGGAAAAAAATTTTGGGAACTGCTGCATTATTCCAATGTAAAGGGAAAGAAGAATACATAATTATCACTGCCATACAGTCTCCTGTTACCATCACAATGAAACCAGTAAACATCAGATATACAACTCAGGTTTATGGTGTGAAAAGATAACCCTATTTACATATTTTAGTTAGCAATTATGCATTTCCATTTATTTCAATCTATATGCAATTCTTATTATTAACCAGGGGCAGGGGCACATAAACGCACAGGCTTCCATTGACTGGGCAGGGGCCTACTGGCTACACAAAAATTATATTTTTCAAATAATTATTTGTAGGGATGAACCAAAATTTCGTCCTCCATAAATTATCAGCCAAAAATGGCATTTTCGTTTTTGGATTTGTTTTTTTTTTTTTTGCAGAAAGCCAAAAATATAAGCCAAAAATATGCTGTCCAGCCCCATATGCTGTCCAGTAATCAGGTTTCACTCTCACACAGCATGTTTTGTAACTTTGCAATAGGCTTTACTTTTGAAGATGCACAACTTACATTTACATTTATTCATTTAGCGACTTACAAATGAGAATAGCAGAAGCAATCTTATCAACATGAGTGCATGAGTAAAGTGATCGTAGCAAGGATCCCCCCCCCCCCCCCCCCTTAATACACAAATAGATGGAGAAAGAGAATAGAAATTGAAAAAAGATAAAAGATAAATAAAAAGTAAGTGCTACTATTACTGGGTCAAGTGTTGACGAAAAAGATTTGTTTTTAGCAGTTTTTTGAACATGGCTAAAGACTCAGCTGCTTGGATAGAGCATGATAGGTCATTTCACCAGCCATTAACAGAGCCAGAGAAAGTCTGTGAGAGTGATTTTGTGCCCCTTTGGGATGGCACCACAAGGCACCATTCACTTGCAGAATGCAAGCTTCTGGAGGGTGCATAAGTCTGAAGTAGTGAGTTTAGGTATAGTGGTGCATAGCCAGTGGTTGTTCTGTAGGCAAACATCAGAGCCTTGAATCGGATGTGAGCAGCTATTGGCAGCCAAAGTAAACTGATGAAGAGAGGTCAGAGGTGTGACATGCGCTTTCTTCCACCAGCGTTTTCTTCCACCAGTCTTGCTGCAGCATTCTGGATCGGTTGTAGAGGCTTGACAGTGCATTCTGGAAGGCTTGCCAAGAGAGCATTACAATAGTCCAGTCTGGATAAAACAAGAGCTTGAACAAGAATTTGTGTGGAACGCTCTGATTGTTACAGATCCCTTGTTCTCCTAGACTCCATTTCCCAAGATCCTCCTGTTCTCCACACCTGCACTCACTTCCCTCGTCATCTCCCTATCATCACGGATCACCTGCACCTGGACTCTATTGTTAGCACTCCCTTTATATGACACTCACTCCCTTCACTCCTTGTCCGTTCTGAATGTTGTTTACTGTGTATGTTGGCGTTCCTTACCTTTGTTACATTAAAAGCATTATATTATTGTGGAAATCCGCATCTGCCTCATCTCTCTACCAGTACACGTAACACTGATAGGAAGGGTCTGATCTTTCTAATGTTGTACAAGGCAAATCTGCAGGACCGGGCCTTTGTAGCAATATGATCTGTGAAGCTTAAACAATCATCCATCACCACTCCAAGGTTCCTGATTGACCTGGAAGCAGTTATGGTTGACGAACCAAGTTGAATTGAAAGGTTATGATGAAGTGTTGGATTGGCACCAACCACAAGCAGTTCCATTTTTGCAAGGTTGAGTTGAAGGTGGTGGTCCTTCATCCAGGCAGAAATGGCTGTCAGGCAGGCTGTGATGCGACCAGCAACTGTCAGATCATCTGGTTGGAATGAGAGGTAGAGTTGTGTGTCATAACAATGATAGGAAAAAACATGTTCCTGAATGACAGATCCTAGTGATGACATGTAGATGGAGAAGAGAAGTGGTCCAAGCACTGAGACCAGAGGTACCCCAGTAGCAAGATGATGTGACTTAGGCACCTCACCTCACCCAAGATACCCTGAAGGACCTACCTGAGAGGTAAGACTTGAACCACTGGAGTGCGGTTTCTGAGATACCCTTCGACCTGAGGGTTGACAGGAGGATCTGGTGGTTAACTGTGTCAAAAGCAGCAGACTGATCCAGCAAGTTGAATATTTTGAAGTTGCTCGTGCCAGTCTCAGGGCTTCAGTAACTGAGAGCAGGGCAGTCTCAGTTGAGTGGCCACTCTTGAAGCCAGACTGGTGGTTGTTAAGGAGGTTGTTCTGTGTGAGATAAGTAGACAGTAAGTAGACTTAACTCTCTTAAGTGTCTTTGCAATGAACAGAAGTCTATAGTTTTCTAAAAGTGCTGGATTTAAAGTGGGTTTTTTAAGCAGTGAAGTAATCCTAGCCTGCTTAAAAGCTCTAGGAAATGTACCAGTGTGAAGAGAAGAATTGATAATATGAGTGAGTGCAGGTACAATTGAGGAGGAGATGGCCTCTCACAACTTCAAAGCGACTGCTCAATGTTTCACTTCGTATGTGTGCTCTCTCATGCAGTGGTGTATAAAGTACTCGAAAACCATACTTGAGTAAAAGTATAGATATCTTGCCAGAAAATGACTTTGGTAGAAGTTAAAGTTGCTGTTTAGAATGTTACTTGAGTAAAAGTTTTAAAGTACAAAAAAATATTTTTTTGATATTAAATGAACTTAAGTATTGAAAGTAAAAGTACAAGTAAATGTAAAATACAAAAGGAGCAAAAAAAAAATAATAATAAATTAATAATTGTTCTATACACAGTTTGAGCAGCAAGATTGTGTTCAGTTTTAACTCTCTTACATTTTGTTTCTTTAAATTAAAAAAAAATGGCTAAACGCTAAATGTTTATTGTAATTTTTATACATAAAAAATACTAATATATTAATTATACATTGATAGTTCGTTCATGTTAATTCATAGTGCATTATAACTAATGTAAGAGACAACTTTAAAATGTTAAAATGTAAATGATGAAATTAAAAATGAACAATACTTTTATTAACCTTATTTAATGTTACAAATGTACTCTTATTGTAAAATGTTACTATTTCATATAAATCCAAACAGTCATGCTTATAAATTACCATCTTTACACACAAAGGCATAGCATGGGTCTATTATATGTGTACTTTCACACATTATTTGGCTCTATTTTAGAAAAATTGATGATTATCTAATCAAAATGTGTGTTACAGTGCCGATAAAAACTGAAATTGAATAGGCTACATTTCTGATTTGTTAAGCTTCTGTCGCTGTATGAGAATACAGTTTAAATATGCAACTTCGCCGGATAATTAATGCATAACAGCGAACAAATAGTTATAAACTAATGCAAATGAATGGTAACAATCGTGGCATACAGTTGTTGTTGTTTTTTTGTCACATTGTTTTAACCGCTTAAGGTTAGTACTAATCTTAGCATCCTCTCAGCCTCGACGGCAAACATACTGTTCTCCACTAATGCAGCATCTAGTCAACAAACTAATTACTTTATAGTGATATGAAAACATGTACTGTAGTGCACATTGTATAACATACCGTTTTGTTGTCCGTTTTAAATCGTTTTTGAAGTGTCCCGCTCTGTGCAGCGCGCAGCCTCACATCACGTGTCAAAAGAAACCATACGAGGCATCAGTGATAGTTTTTATTTCGCCTCTAGAGGCCGCTCTTGTAATGTCTTGTAATCTATGCTCGTAATGACAGCGCACTCTTCTCAGCCGCTCCAGCAATGGACGCAACCCGGAAAATGAAATTAACCGCAGTTGTGCAAGCACTTGTTTGCACATGCTTGCTTGCAGACTGTGTTCTTCCGACTTTATTTTGTAGTAAGTAACGGAAATGTTTTGGGAAAGTGTATCGGAGTAAAAGTATATAATTTATTTAGGAAATTTAGTGGAGTAAAAGTAAAAGTTGACAGAAATATAAAAACTCAAGTATTTTTTGGGAGAATCTGTACTTTACTTAAGTACTGTAACAAAGTATTATTACTTAGTTACATTACACCACTGCTCTCATGTACCATTCATGCTTAACGGAAAAGCAAATTCTCCTCAAAAAACAAGCGACATGAAACTTCTCTGGACTTGTTTGATTCTGTTTTGGCACTTTTCCACTGTGTGGAACGACTCGGCACGGCACCGTAAGGCTCGACTCGCTTCACTTTTCCACTGCATGGTACAACTCGGCTTCGCTTGACTGATAATAATTGCTGTGTAGGACTAACTTATTTTCATAATTGGTCAAAAATAAATCTTTCATATCTGATTCTGTTGCATAGAACTGAATGGAGAATAGTATATTGATATATTGATATTAATATATTGATATTTTACATTATTTTAATACAGGCCTATTTTCTGTTCAATTTTTTGTTACGTTAGTATTAGTTTTTACTAATCTAATAATAGTCTAATAATAATAATACAATTATACAAAAAAAATTTACAGTGGCCACCATGTACACACACACACACACGCACACACAAACATATATATATATATATATATATATATATATATATATATATGTGTGTGTATACACGGTGCCCTCCACAAATATTGGCACCCTTAGCAAATATGATCAGAGGTGGCTGTGAAAAAAAAATCTGCATTGTTTATCTTTTTGGTCTTTCATTCAAAAAATTCACAAAAATCTAACCTTTCATTGAAGGTGTCATGAATGTGGCTCCCTCGTCTCATCCTCCGGACCGCCAGAGGGAGCCATCACCGGAATACTGAATCTCATTCGGACTCCATTACCCATAGGCCCTCAGTCCTGGGACTGATTGCACACACACCTGCACGGCATCACACACACCCTATATAACACACACACTTGCATTCATACATCGCGAAGTCTTGATTTGCTACGGTGGTCATTTCTGAGCGTTATTCCCTGGACTGTTATCTCGTTGTTTCTTGGACTGTTACTCTCTGCTGAACCTTTGCTGCCTACCCCGATCTCTGCCTGTGCCCTGGACTGTGTTTGTTTGCCGCCTGTCTTGATCTCTGCCTGTGACCCGACTCTGATTCTCTGCTGCCAGCCTCGACCCCTGCCTGTCCCTGTTTACGGTACTGCCTTGCCCTTGTTTGTAAACACTGCTGTGTTTTAATAAAAAGCTGCAAATGGATCCGCACTCTGTTGACCCTTCATTACAGAAGACTTCGCCACCCGGTGATCCAGCAGCTCTAATACAGATTTCCTCCGAGCTCTCAGCTCAAGCCAACCAGCTAGCGATGCATCACCATCAGCTGAGTCGACTAACTTCATTAACAGAGGAATTAGTAAAGACACTGCAGGGCCTACGGCTCAACCCCACCGAGGTCGCCACGCCGCCTCCCATGGCATCTGCCACACCAACCTTCCCGTCTCCTCCTGCTGTCAATCCCCGCCTGGCCCTTCCTGAGAAGTTTGACGGTACCCCGGCCAAATGTAAGGGCTTTCTGCTACAGTGCTCCCTGTATGTTAACCAACAGCCCTCTCTGTATACCACCGAGACGAGTAGAATATCATTTGTCTGCTCGTTACTGACGGGTAAGGCTTTGGACTGGGCTACTGCTGTTTGGAGGAATGACAGCTCAGTATTCCCCACTTTCACTGAGTTTCTGCAACAATTCAGAGAGGTGTTCGAGCATCCTGCAGGCAGCCAGAGCCCGGGTGACCAGTTAATCTCTCTCACGCAAGGTAAAACAACAGCCTCTGAATATGCCCTGCAATTCTCTAGCAGCTCAAACTAACTGGGTGGAGGATACACTGAAACTGCTGTTTCGTCGAGGGTTATCGCTGGAATTACAAGCAGAACTCGCTTGCCGCGATGAGGGAGGCTCACTAAACACGTTTATCGAACTTGCTATTCACATTGATAACCTCCTTCGTACCAGGCGTCCTGCACGGATTCCCAGCGCAACCAACATTGCCCCTGAGGCCATGCAAATCGGATACACTCCACTTCTGCCGGAGGAGAGAGAGAGGAGACGGCAGATGCATCTCTGTCTATACTGCGGCCAGGCTGGCCACGTCAAGGCTAACTGTCCAGTTCGACCCACGTCAACCAGCTCCCGGGCGGTGAGTTCTCCTCTTCCCTCTGATTACGCATCTAACTGCCTCAAAATTCCTGTCCAGATCACCTTTCATGAACGGAACATACTCACTCACGCCCTGCTGGATTCTGGAGCTGCGGGAAACTTCATGTCTGACACGTTCATTAAAGATCACCATATCCCCTTAACTGACTGCCACTTTCCCTTAACAGTGGAGGCGCTAGACGGGAGACCCATTGGAGGAGGAAAGATCGCTCATATCACCGACGAACTTAAACTCCAAGTAGGAATCCTTCATCAAGAACCCATCCGCTTCTACGTCATCCACTCACCTAACAACCCCATCATCCTTGGTATACCGTGGCTTCGTATCCATAACCCACATATCTCCTGGAAGGAGGGTCAAATCCTGCAGTGGGACACTCTTTGCCACCAAAACTGTTTCAAACACGTCACTCCTTTACCCATTCGCTCTGTGGAAATACAGGAAACCGTCCCTGGACAGCTTGACATCCCAGCTGAGTACACAGACCTGGCCATAGCCTTTAGCAAACAAAAAGCTACAGAATTACCACCTCACCGACCTGGAGACTGCGCTATAGACTTGCTACCCGACACCTCGCCTCCTAAAGGCAGAATTTTTCCCCTGTCACAACCAGAATCCGCGGCCATGAAAGCTTACATTGAGGAGGAACTAGCCAAAGGTTTTATTCGACCATCCACGTCCCCTGCATCATCAGGGTTCTTCTTTGTTAAAAAAAAAGATGGAGGTCTGAGACCCTGCATTGACTATCGAGGTCTGAACGAGATCACAGTCAAGTTTCGCTACCCATTACCATTAGTACCTGCCGCTCTGGAGCAACTAAGACAAGCCAGATACTTCACGAAACTCGACCTCCGCTGTGCCTACAACCTCATTCGGATACGTGAGGGGGACGAATGGAAGACGGCATTCTCCACAACCACCGGTCACTATGAGACCCTTGTTATGCCGTTCGGGCTCTCCAACAGTCCATCCGTCTTCCAATCCTACATTAATGATGTGTTCAGAGACATGTTGAACCGTTGGGTTATCGTCTACATCGACGACATCCTCATATATTCCAATACACTGGAGGAACACATACAACATGTTCGGGCCGTGCTACAAAGACTCATCCAACACCAGTTATACGCAAAAGCAGAGAAGTGTGAGTTCCACCAGACTTCAACCTCCTTCCTGGGGTATGTTATCAGTCAAGACGGCATCGCAATGGATGACACGAAGGTGAAATCCGTACTGGACTGGCCGAAACCACGCACGCTAAAGGAACTACAGAGATTCCTGGGCTTCGCTAATTTCTACAGGCGGTTTATACGAGGCTTCAGCAGTGTTGCAGCCCCTTTAACTTCCATGACTAAGCGTCACATATCTCGGCTGCACTGGTCCCCAGAGGCAGAGGCGGCTTTTAAAGGATTGAAGGAACGGTTCACTACAGCTCCCATACTCCGTCATCCTGATCCTGAAAGGCCCTTCATCGTCGAGGTTGATGCCTCCAACACGGGCATTGGTGCCATTCTTTCCCAATGCCAAGGTACCCCAGAGAAAATGTTTCCTTGTGCTTTTTACTCCAGAAAGTTATCCGCGGCTGAACGTAATTATGATGTGGGAGATCGTGAATTGCTGGCAATGAAGGCGGCGCTGGAAGAATGGCGTCATTGGTTGGAGGGAGCCCAACATCCATTCACGGTACTCACGGACCATAAAAATCTAGAGTACCTCCGCTCAGCCAAACGGCTTAACCCTCGCCAGGCTCGGTGGGCAATGTTCTTTACTCGCTTCCAGTTCAAGGTGACATACAGACCTGGGTCCAAGAACACGAAAGCCGACGCACTATCCCGGCAAGCTGAACACCTAGAACGTACTGAACACGCAGAACATATCATTCCTGACACTCTGCTTCTCGCACCCGTCCAGTGGGATGTAATATCCAAGATCACACAAGCCAACGAACAGTCTGCTCCTCCAGCTACATGTCCCCCTAACCGTCTGTTCGTACCAGTTGCTCTGAGAGAGAGGCTCCTGCATCATGTTCACGATTTGCCCAGCTCTGGACACCCAGGAATTACCGCCACTCACCACCTCTTGCAAAACCGGTTCTGGTGGGACACCATGCTCCGTGACGTCACCCAGTTCATTCACCACTGCACCGCTTGTCAGACATCCAAGACACCACATCAATCTCCCGCTGGTCTGCTTCAGCCACTACCCATTCCACAACGTCCCTGGTCACACATAGCCATAGACTTTGTAACCGATCTACCACTGTCACAGGGCAACACCACCATACTCACGGTTGTTGACAGATTCTCCAAAGCCTGCTGCCTCATTCCCCTTCCTAAACTTCCCACTGCCTTCGAGACTGCGGAACTACTATGCAACTTCGTGTTCAGGTTCTATGGGCTGCCTGAGGATATCGTGTCAGACAGGGGACCACAATTTACCTCTCGTGTGTGGGCAGCGTTCTTTAAACAACTGAACGTCAATATCAGCCTGACATCGGGCTACCACCCAGAATCTAATGGCCAGACAGAACGGCTAAACCATGAGATCACACGGTTCCTCCGCACCTACTGTCAGCAGAACCAGGCTGAATGGAGTCGGTATTTGATGTGGGCGGCGTATGCCCAGAATTCTCTGAGAAAACCGGCCACGGGTATCACTCCCTTCCAATGTGTCTTAGGATTTCAACCACCAATGTTCCCGTGGTCTGGTGAACCCTCTGACCTACCCTCTGTCAACGAATGGTTACAAAGGAGCGAGGAGACTTGGAACTTGGCTCATCGCCACCTACAACGGGCAGTTCGGCAACAGGAGGTACAGGCCAATCGACACCGGCGTCCCAATCCCCAGTACACCGTGGGTCAATGGGTCTGGCTCTCCACGAGAGACTTCCATCCAAGAAACTCAGTCCCAGGTTTGTAGGGCCTTTCCAAATTGTTAAACAGATCACTCCTGTCTCTTTTCGGTTAAGTTTACCTGCTAACTATCGTGTTTCTCCCACTTTCCATGTTTCGCTGCTGAAACCCTCCAGGGGTCCGAGAGGAGAACCAGAGGGAGCCGAGGGCTGTAATCCTCCACCGCTGGTAATTGAGGGCGAGGAGGCTTACCAAGTTCGGGAACTGCTCGATTCCAGGCGTCGGGGTCAGAGACTACAATACCTGGTCGACTGGGAGGGGTACGGACCGGAGGAGCGATCCTGGGTCAACCGGGATGATATCCTAGACCCCACACTCATGGAGGAATTCCATCGGACGCACCCGGAGAGGCCGGCCCCTCGACCACGTGGTAGACCCCGGCGTCCGCCTCCTCGCATCTGGAGCCGCTCGCAGGGTGGGGGCTCTGTCATGAATGTGGCTCCCTCGTCTCATCCTCCGGACCACCGGAGGGAGCCATCACCGGAATACTGAATCTCATTCGGACTCCATTACCCATAGGCCCTCATTCCTGGGACTGATTGCACACACACCTGCACGGCATCACACACACCCTATATAACACACACACTTGCATTCATACATCGCGAAGTCTTGATTTGCTACGGTGGTCATTTCTGAGCGTTATTCCCTGGACTGTTATCTCGTTGTTTCTTGGACTGTTACTCTCTGCTGAACCTTTGCTGCCTACCCCGATCTCTGCCTGTGCCCTGGACTGTGTTTGTTTGCCGCCTGTCTTGATCTCTGCCTGTGACCCGACTCTGATTCTCTGCTGCCAGCCTCGACCCCTGCCTGTCCCTGTTTACGGTACTGCTTTGCCCTTGTTTGTAAACACTGCTGTGTTTTAATAAAAAGCTGCAAATGGATCCGCACTCTGTTGACCCTTCATTACAGAAGGAAAAGAATTGAAAATGATGGAAAAAGCTCATTATGAAATAAATGTTTTTCTCCAATACATTTTTGCCACAATTATTGATCTGACTGAGTTGTCTGAGTTGTGAGATCCAGGCGATCACCAGGCGCAGTGCTCATGTACCCCGCCGAGAGCAGCTGTACCTCAGTTAGTCCTTCTGACATTCGCAGCTGGAACAGATGTCTCTGTAATGGTTAAACAAGATATCATTCATCTTGTGTATAATAGGCAATCTTTGGTCTCATTAATTTATAATTTGTTCCCAGGCAAATCGTTTTGGCTGAGTGCAAAGTCAAGTTTCATAACTTTATATATTTATTTAACTTACCGTTATACTTAGTGAGCTGTACGTTTGACTGAATTGTTTGCTTGTCTTTATTTCTTATTGTATAGCTTCTCATACTTTATACTTATACTTTTATAATGGTTATTATTGGTAATTAAAACTGACTTTTAACAAAAAGAGAGGGTTGTTTTGTCTTTTCATTTTATTATAGGTACATGTAGGTTACATAGAGTGAAGATAATCAGATTATATGCACATATTGCCTGAACAACACATTAACCCTTAAATGCATGACTGTTTCGCCAATCATTCTTACATATTCGGGTCGTTATCGACCCGGATCAATATCTAACATGGAAGGATCTCTACCTGTCGCGATAATATAAAACTCCTCTGATATTAGAGTAACAATTACAGAAGAATAAAATAAATCGTATTTTGTTACCTTTTGGAGCTTGAAAGGGCTCATTCTGAGCAGATGTTTTATGCCATCATCACTGTCCTCATCAGAGCTCATTTCCCAGTACATTCAGCAAATAATGGGCTAGTTTTATGTTTCTGGTCAACGAATATGAGCCCATTCGCGATCTCAAACGTATTCTCAAAACTATTTCATTTTCAACATCTTTAAAATCAATATTTCGATCACTAACAGCTTCACCAGATCCATCCAGTAACAGTTACAGTCATATTTCATTGCGTTCAGTACTTACTCTGCAGTAAATCACTGAGCCATTTCATGTTGTTATTATTTCGTTTTCTGTTTGAATGAGTCGTCACTTCAGCATTGTGTATCAGACACTGCCACCTTGTGGAATAAAGGTGAATCGCACTTATTCCGTCATCTAAGATTATATGTACACTCATACACACCTCGGGTCGTTTGCGACCCTATACAATTTTTACAAAAAATGCATACAAAAATAGGCATTCTTTTATGATTTTATGATTTTTTTCTTGTTATATTCTTTATAATGAATTGATTGAGGAATGCCAAGAAAGTTGATGTCTAACTTTAAAAAATGAACGAGGAGGAGGGTAGTGAATGACGTCCCGGGTCACAAAAGACCCAAGGTATGCATTTAAGGGTTAATAGGTTTCATATTTTTTTAAAATAAAAACGAAAAAGAGGCAGGGTTGTGTTTTATATTTTGTTTTGTTATATAGCCTACAGGGTTAAGAAAGGGTCCCAAAAAAGTGGTATGGCATGGTTCGGAATTATGGTACCATTCACAACTTTTGACAATGGAAACGGCAAAAATTGCGTACTGTACTGTACCGAACCGAATTGAACCATACCACTCAGTAGAAATTAGCCATAAGGTAAACATAGCCTATATTTTAGGATTTTTATATATTTTAATTGAAACAGATAGGCGGCCTTGTTTTTGCATTGTAATGACGTGTCACTGTAGCCTGACGTGGTCATACTCAATTCTAGTCAGAATATGAGTCTGATACTGCTCCATTGGGCTTTGATTATGGGGGCGTATTTCAACCGATCCAGGAAAGACCTCAATTGGATAGACCTACAACCAATCAGAGCTACAGAGTAAGTGACGTATGTTGAGCGACGCATAGTTGTCAACAGAACATCTCGGTTACGTATGTAACCCTCGTTCCCTGAAGGAGGGAACGGAGACGTACGTCAGTAGTGACCGACAAATTGGGATATCGCTTAGAGAGCCCTATCAGCTTCATGTAAACTAAAACAAGCCAATGGAATTGGCGTGCGATATTTGCATAATGTGCACCGCCTCCGACAGGTGTATATAAATAGGAAGCAGATGCAATCGCACTCTGTTTTTCGCTGAGGAGACAACTGGTGTCCGCGCTACAGCGAGGGTACAGAAACTGTGGCGACGGGACGTACGTCTCCGTTCCCTCCTTCAGGGAACGAGGGTTACATACGTAACCGAGACGTTCCCTTTCAGTCGGTCAGGTTCGACGTACGTCAGTAGTGACCGACGAATTGGGATCCCAACTAAAGCGCCACAGTTACGAAACCCCTTCCAGTGCCCAGCGCAGGCTCAGCTGCCCATAGCACCGGCTGGCGGTGAAGGGGGCGAGCTTACACCGAGAGAGTCTACTGCTGTCTAACCCATACCCACTAAGTAAACTAGACTACACTGGGGAAGCGAACCCGTAAGGGACGCTGCGGAGACCACTACCTACCCAATGGGGGAGGAGTTTACGTGGGAAATACACATATGGACTGGCCCGGGGGGCAGTACGCATATGGAGTCCCTGGGATGGCTCCACCTGGTAGGGGGAGACTCATCTGACAGGTGACAGCAGAGCTGGCTCTGCTAAGGGAAAGACACAGACTCAGCCCGTAGGGAGTTTTAAACCGTGGATAATTACACATATGGGACCGCTCACGTAGAGGGGTCACGACATATGGGCCACAGCCAACAGACAGCGTCAGCGACGGATGTAGGCCTGGCATCAGACACTCCGCAATGTCCGAGCCGAAGGGGGAGGCGGAGGAACTCGACAGGGTTCGCCAAGCGGGGAACACGATTGGAGTGAAGTATGCTCGTATCCGGCCGGTGGCGGGAATGGCACTGCAAGCCGACACTTAGAGCGGGTACAACACGTCTACCGACTAGTGGATGCGAGTACACGTGAGGATACCGGCTCTACACGTAGGCTATAAAACCTAGCGAACGTGTTTGGTGTCGCCCAGCCCACAGCTCTACAGATATCTGTCAGCGAGGCGCCATGAGCCAGCGCCCAGGAAGAGGCCACTCCTCTGGTGGAGTGGCTCTCAACCCGAGCGGGCAAGGCACGCCCTGGGAATCGTACGCCAAGGCGATGGCATCCACTATCCAGTGGGCCATCCTCTGCTTGGAGACAGCCTTTCCCTTCTGCTGGCCTCCGTAACAGACGAAGAGCTGATCTAAGGTCCTGAAGCTTCGCGTTCTGTCCACGTAAACGCGCAGAGCGCGGACGGGACAGAGCAAAGCTAGGGCTGGGTCTGCCTCCTCCGAAGGCAGCGCTTGCAGGTTCACTACCTGATCTCTGAAGGGAGTGGTAGGAACCTTGGGCACGTATCCAGGCCGGGGTCTCAGGATGACGTGAGAATCACCGGGCCCGAATTCTAGGCACGCTTCGTCGACCGAAAATGCATGCCGGTCCCCTACCCTCTTCAGGGAAGCCAATGCAACCAGAAGAACCGTCTTGAGAGACATTAGTTTCAGGTCGACTGATTGCAAAGGCTCAAAGGGATGACCCCGGAGAGCTGTGAGAACCAGGGTCAGATCCCAAGAGGGTACGGAGGAAGGGCGAGGAGGATTCAGTCTCCTGGCCCCCCTCAGGAACCTGACGATCAGATCGTGTTTCCCCAGGGACTTACCCTCAACTGCGTGGTGATGTGCGGCGATAGCGGCAACATACACCTTCAGGGTGGAGGGAGACAGCCTTCGCTCCAACCCTTCTTGCAGGAAGGAAAGCACGGATCCGACTGAACATGATCGGGGGTCCTCTCGGCGAGAGGCGCACCATTCGACGAACAGGTTCCACTTCAGCGCGTAGAGACTCCTAGTGGAAGGAGCTCTAGCGGAAGTGATGGTGTCTACGACCGCTTGCGGGAGATCACTCAGAACCTCCGCATCCCGTCCAGGGACCACACGTGGAGGTTCCATAGATCAGGACGCGGGTGCCACAGGGTGCCCCGTCTCTGAGTCAGGAGGTCCTTCCTCAGAGGAATCGGCCAGGGAGGGGCTGTCGCGAGGAGAATGAGGTCTGAGAACCAGGTCTGAGTGGGCCAGTACGGAGCCACTAACAGAACCTGCTCCACGTCCTCCCTGACCTTGCACAGGAGTTGTGCGAGAAGGCTCACTGGGGGAAACGCATATTTGCGCAGACCCGGGGGCCAGCTGTGTGCCAGGGCATCCGTGCCGAGCGTGCCGCCGGTCAGGGAATAAAACCACTGGCAGTGGGCAGTTTCTGGGGAGGCAAACAAGTCTACCTGGGCCTCGCCGAAATGCTGCCAAATCAGCTGAACCGCCTGGGGGTGGAGCCGCCACTCGCCCGCAAGTGGAGGCTGCCGTGACAGCTCGTCGGCTGCACGGTTGAGCACACCTGGGACATGAGTGGCCCGAAGGGACCTCAGATACTTCTGACTCCACAACAAGAGATGGCGGGCGAGTTGCGACATGCGACGGGAGCGTAGACCACCTTGACGGTTGATGTACGCAACGGCCGCGGTGCTGTCTGAGCGGACTAGAACGTGCTTGCCTGACAACAGCTTCTTGAAGCGGGCCAGCGCAAGACGAACCGCTAGCAACTTGAGGCAATTGATATGCCAATGCAGCTGAGGCCCCGTCCAAAGACCTGCCACTGCATGCCCGTTGTACGTGGCCCCCATCCCGTGGCAGAGGCATCTGTGGAGACCACAGCATGCCTGGACACTTGTTCGAGGGGTACTCCGGCCCGCAGGAACGAAGGGTCCGACCACCGGACAAGGGTGCGACGGCAGCTCGGTGTCACGGGGACACGGAGCGTGCCGCACTGCCACGCCCATCTCGGGACCCGGCCGCGGAGCCAGTGTTGAAGCGGTCTCATATGAAGCAATCCGAGCGGCGTGACCGCGGCTGCAGATGCCATATGCCCCAGGAGCCTCTGAAAATCTTTCAGTGGAGCCGCTGTCCTGCGCTTGAGCGAGCTCAGGCAGTTCAACACCGACTGGACGCGCGCCTCGGTGAGACGCGCAGTCCGTGCGACCGAGTCTAGCTTGAGACCGAGATAAGAGATCCTCTGCCCGGGGGCGAGTTTGCTCTTGTCCCAGTTGACCCGAAGACCCAACCGGCTGAGGTGAGCTAAAACCATGTCCCTGTGTTCGCACAACTGCTCTCGCGAGCTGGCCAGGATCAGCCAGTCGTCGAGATAGTTGAGAATACGAACGCCCTGCTCCTTGAGGGGAACAATGGCCGCCTCCGCAACCTTCGTAAAGACGCGGGGTGACAGGGCCAGCCCGAAGGGTAGGACTTTGTACTGATATGCCCGACCCTCGAACGCAAACCGGAAGAAGGGTCTGTGTCGAGGCAGAATCGAGACATGAAAGTACGCGACCTTCAGGTCTATTGCTGCAAACCAATCCCAGGGACGGACGCATTCGAAAATACGCTTCTGCGTGAGCATCTTGAACGGCATCCTATGAAGATACCGGTTCAGGACGCGCAGATCCAGGATTGGCCGTAGCCCACCGCCCTTTTTCGGTACAATGAAGTAGGGGCTGTAGAACCCCGACTTCATATCGGCTGGAGGGACCGGCTCGATTGAATCCTTCGCCAATAGGACAGCAATCTCCGCCCGGAGAACAGGTGCACTGTCCAACGACACTTGAGTGAAGTGGACACCCCTGAAAACCGGGGGACGCCGGGCGTACTGAATCACATAGCCGAGTCTGATGGTGCGAATGAGCCAGCGGGACGGGCTGGGAAGCGTGATCCACGCCTCCAGACTCCGAGCCAGCGGGACCAAAGGCACCACAAACGCACCGGGGGTGGGGCAGCAAGGCAGAGAGGGACCCGACTCGGACGGCATGGGAGCGGCCCGGAGTGAGGTCGGACTCTGCGAGGCAGCAGTACGAATGGGAGACGGCGCACGGGACGCGGTCTGCGCCATCACACTGCCGCCTACTGGCGGAATGGGAGGGGGTTGCGAGCGGCGAGGCGGGGCCTGGCACACTGGCAAACGCGCCCTCTTGTGACCTGGAGTTTGAGGAAACTGCTCTTTTTGTGGCAAAGTGGGTACCGCTGGACTCCGGAGAGCCAGCGGCGGTAGATGGACAGATGCCACAAAATCCCCCCGGCCCTCCTCCGGGGGTGGGAGAGCAGATGGAATACTCTCCCAAAGGGCAGGAACCTTCCGCTCCAGGTCGCCCGTCTCAGGGCCGAGTTTTCCTCGACCGCTTGCCACCTGGCTTGGCAGAGACGGGCTGGGCACCACGTCCGCGACCGGCACCCTGCTGTTTGGCTAATGTAGGCTGCTGCTTTGCCGACTTAGCAGGGGCGGAGGAAGACGCAGGCGGGCACCCTCGGCGTTGAACGGGCTGAGGCTGAGCCACAGGCGGCTGAGTGGAGGCAGCAGCGGACCGCCGTGGCATGACATGTCTGATAGCCTCAGCCTGCTTCTGTGCAGCGGAGAACTGTTGGGCACAGCTCTCCACCGCGTCGCCGAAAAGGCCGACCAGAGACACGGGGGAATCCAGGAACTGATGTTTGTCGGTCTCCCTCATGTCTGCCAAGGTCAGCCAGAGGTGGCGTTGCTGGACTACCAGAGTAGACATCGCCTGGCCAACAGAACGCGCTGTCACCTTCGTTGCCCGGAGGGCAAGATCAATGGCAGCGCGCAGCTCCCCAAGCAGCTGTTGGTCAGGACCTTCCTGGGGCAACTCCGACAGCGTTTTTGCCTGGTAAACCTGCAAAAGGGCCATCACGTGCAGGGCGGAGGCAGCCTGCCCACAGGCACTGTAAGCCTTCTCAGTCAGACCGGCTGAGAGTTTACAGGCCCGGGATGGGAGACGCGGCTCACCGCGCCAGCCAGTGGCTGTTGGACACAACCGCGTCGCAACAGACCGCTCGACTGGCGGGATCCTCGCGTATCCCCTGGCTTCCCCGCCGTCCAGGGAGGTGAAGGCGGACGAGGGACCAGGCCCTGTACGAGCCCTATACGGAGCTTGCCAAGACCTGGTCACCTCATCGTGTACTTCCGGGAAGAAAGGCATTGGGGCGGGACGCTGGGTTTGACCAGCGCGACCCCCCCCAAGTACCAATCATCCAACCGAGATGGGCCGGGACAGGGTGGAGGGTTCCACTCAAGCCCGACGCACAAGGCGGCCCGGGAGAGCACAGCCGCGAGCTCGGGATCCGACTCGGGCAACGCTACCGTCCCGGGCGGCAGCGCGTCCGAATCTTCCTCCCCCGAGGACTCAGGCTCACCTTCCGATGCAGCGATCGACATCCGATCCGCCGCCGGCACACCAAAGGTAACGGCTGGACAGTCCGTAGAGGGCCCAGCGGAAACCAACGGTGGCACAATGGGTTGCGGTGCTGATGAGGCGGCAGGGGCCCGAGGAGCGTTTCCGCTCGGCGGGGAAGCCCTGACCGTAATCCTCCGGTCACCCTTCCTATACACCGCCGAACCGTCATTCCGGCCCGGGCCGGAAAAAACGGTCGAACGGGGCATAGGGGAGGGGACCCCCGCTTCCTGAGACTTCAGGAAGGAGAGTCTCGACCTCAGCACCGCGATAGTCATGTTCCCGCAATGGGAACATGAACCATCCACAAAAGCTGCTTCAGCGTGCTGAATGCCCAAACACAAGATGCAACGATTGTGCCCATCAGCAGGGACCAGGGAACGACCACACCCATTAACGCACAGACGAAATGACATACTGTCAGGGTTCGTCTGTAAAGCTCTTTTAGAAGGGGAAAACAGTCAACTCGCTCGTGCCGAAGCACACAGGGAGTGACGCGATGTGCCAGGTACACCACTCCCTGGACACACCGACGAACCGGCCCAAATCGCAACACACACTTCACTCTTAGGCGTGTGCTGTGAAAACAGCAGTCGAGAGCTATAGCTCGGATCCTCGGGGGCTCGCGACCTCGCTGTAGCACCGATACACCGGCACACACGGTTTGCTGTGAATCCTCTTCGAGGCAGTTTAGTTCACACAAAACAGTCTTCTTAAACAGGGACACCACTGAATGGCTCCGAAGCGAAAGACAGAGTGCGATTGCATCTGCTTCCTATTTATATACACCTGTCGGAGGCAGTGCGCATTATGCAAATATCGCACGCCAATTGCAAAGACTCGTCCCCCTTAGTTACTGTTGCTTTGTCCGACAAGCCGTGGCGCTGTCACGCCACACAGAGTGGAAAATACATTGCAGAGCAAAGAAGATACTGACAACACATTGACAGACGAGACAGAGCAGGTTAGTTATGATATTAAACAAAGTCCCAGCTTTCAAACTGTGTAGTTATTAAAAAAATTCAAACAATAAAAACCGTTTTGTGGCTCTTTAATGTGTTGTGACCATGATCGTGACAGATTGCTGTAGCGCCTCAGCTCAAGAGGCTCGTGAACCGATCATCTCTTCCTACTAGTCCATTTATAGCATCAAATAAACATGAATGAACATGAGAATGAATGTTGTTTCAAACGCGGAAAGACGTCAATATGCACAATTTTTCAAGTTTAACTCCACCGATGTTAATCTTCTAACTCCTGACTGCTTTGTTGGACAAAATGGCGGATGCGGCGTTCTGATTGGTTAGATCGCTTGTCAATCAAACTCCCCAAGCGCTCTTTGATGACATGGGTGGTTACGTAACCGCAGATAGTCTGTCCATCATTGATTAAAGCCCGCCCTGGCAATTTGATTGGCTCGGCCTTCTGGGAGCCGAGCATAATTACTCCACAATGGATCGAGTCCAGACCGAACTTCCCGTCCAAAAAATGTTGTGGGCGGGGTTCGGGCTGGCACCCAGGCTAGTGTCACTGACAAAACATTTTAAAAATCAAACGTGCATATCTTACCGCTTCCTTCAAAATCTATACAATGACATTTTTCATAATATTGGGAAGACCATGAAATAAGTTATCTTTATGCTACTGTCTTTCTGTGCACGACACCAGCAGCACACCTGCGTTCAGCAGAGGTTGTACAGTACTGTGTACAGTAGCTAGGTACTCGTCTCTGGTATCTGTCATTATGCCATTATGTTGCTAAGCCATCTGCTTAGATGAAGTGAGCATCATTATTTGCGCAAAAATATTTTCTCAGAACATGAGTTCTGCTATATTTATAACACAATTTAAAGAGGAATTATCATGCGCCAAGCAATCCTCGCTGTAGTTAAAACATTAAAATATAGCATCCCAAAAGAAAAGTTTATATACTATTTATATAATATTTATATTTAAATTATTATGAAAATGTTGTAACTTCTGGATAATGATATCATGTAATTTCTGAGAGAGACATATTTAAAAATCTAAATGTGGAAATTGAAATGTTTAAATGGAAAACAGAGTTTAAAATCATTCTGTTTACTTCATTACTTCGCTCACTCCAGTAAAAGAGTGCGTACGCATTAGTGATGTCCGGTTCGCGAACGAATCGTTCTTTTTAACCGGTTCTTTTCAGTGAACCGGTTGAACCAGTTCACCAAATCGGTCTGAATCGTTCCAAACAGTTCGCATCTTCAGTAAGGAAACATGAATCCACAAATTACTAAAGTTACTCACTTTTTGACGTGCCTGACACTACCTCTCGAAATAAACCAACATCCCGGAGTTATTCAGTTACTCCAACAGTACAGTGACTTAACCTGCTGTAAAGAGAGAACTGATGATGATGGGCACGAGCTGCAGAGCAGCTGATATGAGTGCGCATGCGCGGCGTACACGAACGAACATACACGGCCTGTCACCGTTCTCATTCTCAAGTCAAGAACCGGTTGCAGCGGTTTTCGGATCATCAGTACACAACCGAGAACCGCTTCTTTCGGACATGTCCGATTTGAGAACCGGTGAGCTGATGATACTGCGCATGCGTGATTCAGCGTGTGATCTGAAGCTACCGAACAGTAACATCACAGCACCGGCTAACTAGACAACTGATGCTATGAAAGAACTCGAATGAGGGGCCAATCTGGCGAAACGTAAGTTTATTTAATCATAATGTAAGAGGATGGTTTCTGCGCTGTAAAACTTTGTTTGCACATCACTGCCTGTATATGTGTTTGGACGCTTTAGATGCAAAACTAAATTGTAAGAAACGCTTCAGATTATAATGTTTTAGTTGACTGATGTTATGATTACTAACTTTATATATTTGAATCACTTGTTTTTTCAACCCGGCCCGCGATAGACGACGTCATCGCGGATGACGTCATTACGTCGGAGCGTAAAAGAACCGGTGAACCGTTTTTTTCAACCAGTTTATTGAATCGAACTGTCCGAAAGAACCGGTTCGCGGAAAAGAACCGAACTTCCCATCACTAGTACGCATGGTCTGCAGCTCCCCTACTGTTGCATACAGAAGGGGAAGAAGACACAGGTAGAATACAAACAGTGTTTATTGAACAACCAGAGATAGCGGGCAGAGTGCAGGTAAGTGAAGGCAGGTATATTTCGTGGCAGGGGTGATCGTAGAACTGATACTTGTCTTGTTTTTCCCAGGGATCGTGGATGGCAGGCAGACAAGGAGCAGACCAGACACTCACGGGAGACGAGGTGAACACTAGGAGACGAGGAGAACGCTGGTGTAAGGTCTGCACAGGATCAAAAATTTGGCAGGCCCACCATAAACTGTGTTTAAGCCCTAACCCATTGAACTTTTGTCTGTAAATCTCGCATTGGCTCCGGCCTGGGGGACACTAACAGTTCACTGGACATGTTTTATGGCTATTTCGATAGATTCCTGAACATCTCGCTTGCGACTTCAAACGAGCGTGGTCAACTCGGATCGAATTACTGCAAGCCATGTGGCGGCATTCCAGCCAAATCCCAATACACACCACACACACACATACACACACAGACACACACAAACCTGCATGAAGACTGTATGCATAAATATGACTGTGCCTAAGTGTACTCGCCGTTGTATTTCAAATTGCATATATGTAGCCCTAGTATATAAGCTATGACCATAGTGTGTTAGTGTCATCCTAAACGATGAGATTTGAGTATACCATATCTTCCCTGTTTGTATAACTGTATCTTCCCTTTTATGTTTTTGCCACCTGACAAGTTTGGTTTCATTGTAAAGCTCTCTTTATGCCTTATTCGACAAAGTATGTCACATTACTGTAAAATGCATTGTTCTAGTTTTAATGGTACTTTGGAGAAAATACACTCCGATCTGACACTTCATAATTCATGCAAATGAAGTCATAAATGGAGACAAAGAAAAGTTTGCACACCAGGATTGCACCCGCATCTATTGGCTATTTCACCCAAGGAGGCGTGTTGGCTTGGTTTTCCATAAAAGACAACAACATGCAATTTTTCCTTTGTCTCTCGATTGTCTCTGAATTGTCCATCACACTCATGCACGTCTCTCCCGGACGTCTCAGACGACTGTGCTTCCATCACGCGCTATTCTTCCCTGGGACGACCATCTTCTTGGCACAAGCTTTGCTTTTGTCAAGCCTTAGTCATCCGCCATCACCTAGGAGATGGACTCTCTCTCTTCTTTCTTTTCCGGTTATTTTACTCTTCAGTTTAAACCTTGTTTGAAAAACCCACCGGAGGACACCCTCCTGAAGAAGGACTGTAACGTAGTTCGAAAATGTGGGAAGAAGGAGGCGGGAACCGGCAAACGTTCAAACAAAGTTTAATTCAAAATAAACAAAGAACAAAACGAAAGTAGTAAACATAATAAACACAAACATAATAAACAATAAAATAAAGTCCAGGCCTGGTCCTCTCTCATGCTTCACTGTAGTCGCTCCTCCTTTTATGCTCCCGGAGCTACTCCGTGAGGGACTCAAGGCCGGTGCGCCTCCCAGGTGAAGCTCATTAACACTCGCGCCACCGGCCTCGTGCCGTTCCCTCACAGCGGTACTCCCGAGACTGCGCTCTACAAAAAAAAGAACAAAACGAAAGTAATGCCGGCAGACCCTCGCGGATGTCTGCCGGCCAAACAAACATAATAAGCCATAAAATAAAGTCTAGGCCTGGTCCTCACTCGTCCTTCACTGTAGTCGCTCCTCCTTTTATGCTCCCGGAGCTCCTCCGTGAGGGACTCAAGGCCGGTGCGCCTCCCAGGTGAAGCTCATTAACACTCGCGCCACCGGTCTCGCGCCGTTCCCTCACGGCTCTCACCCGCCCTGGTCACCACAAGGACCAATTACCAAACCAAGCGCTCTGAAACTCTAAAACTACAGCACCCGAACCTATAAGCAAGTATTAACTTCTTTAAGATTTGTGTACTGAGTTTCCTTGCTGGCTCTCAAAGGTTAACTGTTTGTAATTTGCCAATCTTTGATCACCTCTCTTTTCCTGCCTTTACCAAGTCACTTCTTCGTTGTCGATCCGACAACACTGCTTTACACTTTGATGCTATAATAGGAACTTATTCTCGTGGCCAGAGAATAACATTCTTTTTATAATAGTCTGTGAGGAAACTAAAAACTAGAATAGTTTCTCTAAACAACTATGTTGTATTAAACTGAAACTAATCAGAACTGTAATTGATTATACTTTGTTGCAATAAATTAACAATATATGTGCATAATTCCCTCTTGGGTGGATATATGTATCATAATTAATCATAAGGCTTTATGATTTATTATATTCATATATTTCACCCATGAATTTATTAAATACTTTTAATATCGCTAAAGATTCATTACACTGGAGACAGGTAAGTAATCGTCAGAGGAGTCCTTGAGGTAAGCATAACAGGTAGTATGCGTTAACGAGATCGGACAGTGACTGTGTGTGCTGCTGTGTCTTTTGTAGTGCCTGTGATGATGGTGCTGAAGCGTGGCAGATGTGGATGATTAGTACTCTGGTGAGGGAGTGTGCTGTGATTGGGTGACTGTGGAGCCTGGCGTGTCTGTGACATTACCCCCCCCACACACACACATCCTGATGTCCTGGGTCGACAGCCAAACCTTCTGTCCCGGCTGGTAGTTCGGTGCTTTGGAACGACGAAGGTCCGCTGTCATACTGCTCCTGCATAGGGCTCGTTGGAGTTGGAGATGAGCTGAGTCCCAGACCCTCTCTTTCTCCCAGAACCAGTAATCCACTGCAGGGACATCTGACGGTTCCCCGGTCCAGGGGAACAGTGGGGGTTGATAGCCGAGTACGCACTGGAAGGGAGTAGGTCCAGTAGTAGGCTGTCGGAGGGAGTTCTGGGCGTATTCGGCCCAACCCAAAAACAGGTTCCAGGAGTCCTGGTGGCCGTGACAGAAGGTACATAGGAAACGGCCGATCTCCTGTATCTTCCTTTCCGTCTGCCCGCTTACGGGAGGCTTACGGTCACACCTAGGAGTTTGAAGAAGGATTTCCAGAGTTGTGAGCCGAACTGTGGTCCACGGTCAGATACTATATCTCCGGGCAATCCATAGTATCTGAAAACATAGTTAACACTCTGAGGTCTGACGGTATCGCCGGCGATACCACCGTGGTTTTTTTCTTATCAGTGTGAAAGAGACTCAAAATACTCCGTCAATGTTGCACATACAATTAAGAGTTATACACCATTTTAATCTGTGGAATATCTTCTTTCATTTGTGTACACTCAGAGTAAAAACAGAATTTTGTGCTTTTTGTAAAATAAAGAAAACTAACATGATGCGTGATTTCTCCTCTCCCTCTGAACGAACTCCAATCTGATAGTTCTCAGAAAATGAACTGTAACTTAGTGAATACTAATGACAAAAAAATTACACTTATGTCTAAAAAAACGTTAAGATGTCAGGTTTTAAATCATGTAAGTCAAATCGAAAACAAACCTTCTTTGTTTATGTAATCTGTATGAAAAGAGAGCCATGTCAGAAATCCGTGATTCAGCTCATTATCTGCTAATGCGGCCACGCCCACGGAGCCAGCGCTATTCAGACGCTAATTCAGTCAATACATGCATTTATTATCTCAATCGTGTATTTATTGTCTTGAAAAGTGTTTATCTGGATGTAAAAGTCATGGTTAGCGATCTCTAGAAGACATGCAGTTACTTCCTGTTTACTTGTCTTCTACAGATGAAGTTTAGATGAGTTTTTGTTTCTTTAGCGCCCTCCTGCTGCTGTATGTATTGGAAACTCCATTCATGGAATAGCCTCTTCTTCTTTTAGATGAATTTGTGGACTAAAATGCACAGAGCGCCCTCCGACTTCAAGGATGAATTGAAAACACCAGCGCTCATAGTAATGACAGTGAATATTAAATAAAAATAACTCCTCTGTATAGAAAATTGACATAAGCATATGAGAATCCAATATTTCTCCAAATGTGCATGCTTTTAAACTAAAAGCCTATATTCAGACTCTTTGCATCACAGAAATACATTATATTTTAAAGTATAATATAAAACCATTACTTTATATTGTAATAATATTTTTCTGTATGTTTCATATATCATAATGAGCTTGAGACATCACAGAAGGTTTTTTTTCACAGCCTACCTGACTGAAATGCCTCATTAATATGCAAGTCATTTCAGCTCATTACTATCCAATTCTTTTGTCTTCTCAGGTGAGAATGGCCCATTTTCAGTGGTGATTCACGCCTCCTCGCATACTGTGTTTCTTGGCAAAAAGTGTCTTACAAAAACTAAATCAATATATTGTTAAATATGAAGGAGTAGGCAGCATAATTTTTACATAATTTTGAAGCAAAAACTCTAGTCTACAACCTCCAATACCCTAAAGTCTTATGAACACAGATTTATTATACTTTTTTTGGCCTCATTTCAGTGACTTAAGTTTTTTGTTTTTTCAACAACCACGCATAAATGTTATTCCTTCAAAAACACAAACATGTACATACATGTTCCTCACATATTATTGTAGCCTAGTTTGTGCTGAATACAGTGTAATGACACTTTTTCCATTAATATGTTTATGAACAACTGAAAAAAGCACAAATGTCAGGGCATGTCAAAAGTTCTCCAGGCCCCAAATCAGCCTCAGACTCCAGAGGGTTAAACATGATCTCAGTAGTTTCCATTGCTGTAGGAAGTCCTCGCAGGGGAATCAATTGACAGGACTTAGAGAACTGATCCACCACCACCATGATACAGGTGCATCCGTCAGAGACTGCAAGATCTGTGATGAAATCCACTCCTAGGTGTGACCAGGTTGGGAATGGGCAGAGGTTGTAGTTTCCCGGACGTCAGCTGCCATGTTGGGTCACCAGAAGCGTTGTTTCAACAACGAGAGGGTTTCATTGACCCCTGGGTGGCCAGTGCCCAGTGATGTGTGTAGCATATGCACATGTATCAGGATAATCAATAAACTTTGGAATGTTCGGAACGCTTTTAGCATGCTGGACTGAGTTGTAAAATCTCATCTCATCAAATAGTGCTACGCATCTATTGGCCGCTACAGTTCAGGAGGTGTGTTAGCTTGGGTTTCCATAAAAACAATGACACACACCTTCTCCTTGGTCTCCCGATTGTCTCTCAACTGCCCTGAACTGCCTCAGGCGACAGCACTGCCATCACGCGCTCTCCTTCCGGGACGACCATCTCCTTGGACTCTCTCTCTCTCTTCTTTCTCCTCTGGCATCCTATGCATCAGTTAAACCTCGTTTGAAAACCCCGCCGGAGAAACCCTCTTGGAAAGGACCAACTAAGCCAGGTGCATTGAAACTGCTACACACAGACTTGAACCAATAAGAAGGTATTATAATTTCTCTGAAATTTGTTTAAACTGATTTCTGTGCTGGCTTTCTCAAAAAGGTTTAACTGTGTAATTTGCCATTCTTTGATCATCTTTCTTTTCCTGTCTTTTCTTCATTTTCACTCTTGTATATATATATGTGTTTACCTTCTGTATATATTTAGACGTATAACCTCTGTAGTCGTAGTTTGCATATATTAAACACATTATTCATGATGATTGTTCTTTTTGCTCATTTCAACAAAAGCCAGGTCACTTTAACGTTTCGATCCTATATCCTTGCTTTACGTTTGGATGCTATCATAGGAATTTATCCTCGTGGCCAGAGGATAACATTTCTGTCGTAATAGTCTGTGGATAACTTATCGGTTTGCTGGACGGACCGATAGTTTTCTACATAATTATTAAACCAGAACTAATCATATATGTGATTGATTATAATTCGTTGTAATTAATTCACCATATATGGTTAATTCCCCCTTGGGTCGGTATGTGCATAATAATTATTCATAAAACTTTATGAATTATTATATTTATATTTCACCCATAAATTGATTAATAACTGTACAATCACTACATTATATTATTTGGTGGAGTAACGCGGGGAACGTTTTAAACTTGGTTTTTGGTGAACGAGCAATGTAGAAAAATGTGTGTGATTTAATGTGTAACGCGCGCTATACATATTTCAGTGAGCAGACACGCCGTCCCTCCCTTTGAAGATACGTTAACAAGCTGCTTTGTGTCTAAAAACAGGGTAGTAAATTGTTGAACGTGATATACACTGCAGTCCATTAATATTTCAAACTTGTATCTATAAAGGACGACAATCTTTGCAGTAAGTTACAGTTTGACTATTAATTTCTGCTTGAATAAGCGAATTGAGTCGTATTCAATGTTTTGAAGGGAGATTTGTGGCGAGATTCCCACTATCTTTCAAAGGCCTTATTATTATCTGCCACTATTAAATCTGAATTAATTGTGTCGTCCAAATAATTCACAATAGTTGGCGCTCCTTGGTGACCCAACCCACGTGACCGTTACAGATCTAATCGGAAAAGCAGTCTATCTATTTTAACGATTGATGTGTAAAATTTGGAGCTTACAATCGACATCCTGATCCAATGTTGATTAGTAACAGCGGCGAAGAAATTCCGCAAAGTTACATATTCGCATGCATTAAAGTTTGCACCAAAAGGGACTGATTCCCAAAGTTGTGTACCCGTGAGTAAAACGGTACATATATATTTATGAAAGAATCCGCTGAGGTACTATAGTTGTAATCGTGATCGTGCAGTTAAAACAGTGTAAAAAGGGTCAGAACCCCACAAGTGCGCTCGTTTTTATATCACGAATTAAAGAAGGTGGATGCAGTAACTCTGACCAGATGCGGCACCCCTCCCTACTTATTGGTTGTGTGGACTCATTGACGCCACCGTGTGGACGTTCTGAGTTAAAGCCACTCTCCATACTTTGAACTGAATTATCTCCAAATTATCTTTTGCTGCTCTATACTGCGGGGAGTTGTAAAAGTAATTTGCTTTTGGTGGTTATGCTTTCCAATCGTTTTCGGAATGTGGTTTACTGATTTAACTGTAATTTAAACACGTTTAAATTTTTAATTTAAATTAAGTCTCCCTTCCAACAAGAGAATTCACCTTCTGAGAGTGCTCCCCCTGGTCGACACTACCTGATAAGTAAATTCTCTTTTCCTTGTATTTTTTTCCTGTGTTCACAGATTTGCTCTATTCTATTTTATTTTATTTTATTTTATTTTATTTTATTTTATTTTATTCTACTTCATTTTATTTCATTTATTCCCTTTTGTCTTTTCTCTCTCTTTCTCTCGAGTTATTTTCTTAATTTTTCTATTTTTACTTTGGACATTTACTCCTTTGTATTACTTAATGCTTTATTTTATTCACTCTTAATCCTGTGTCCTGTTTGTTATTGGCTGGCAATAGCATTCACACACACCCCCAAGCCTCCCTTATTTCATACACTTCACTGATGTAAATTTTTTAACCAGCATCTGTTCTATCCATAGATACCAAACATTCATTAATTTTAAGAACTTTAACCCTTTAAATGCTGGTTTGTTTACATAATGCCATGGGTGTTTTTTTATGAAAAAATTAAAAATAGTAGTTAATTTTCATAAACTAAATGCTAAGCAGAATTTTTTTTCTTTGCTTATTAGATTCTTGGGTGGGTCAATGAAGAACAACAACATTAATTTTGAGGCATTTATATTTTTTACGTAGTGTCAGATTTTTTACAAAAAATAACACTTAGGTCAATAATGGACAAAAATGTCCATGCCAAAAAACTGCCATAGAAATATTATATATTAATATTTTTTCCACTTTCACTGATGTCAATTTTTTAACCAGCATCTGTTCTATCCATAGATACCAAACATTCATTCATTTTCAGAATTTTAACACTTTACAAATCGGTTTCTTTACATCCTCGGCTTCTAATGCACCTGTGTGCTCAGTGTCAGTGGGCAGCACTAGCTTCAGAGCTTCCTCTGCTGAGTAACGTCTCTTCAAACAATGAAATGATCAACCCCTCAAGCACCACATATGTATAGGTTTAGCTGTGAGGACACCTGTGTGAATTCAAACTTTGTATAAAATCTACCAGACTAAAAAATCAGTATTTTCTTGTGGTGAAAACTAAAATAATGTGTTTAGGGGCTTCTGAACGTCTACTTCAAATTCAAGCGTAACTTTTATCTCTGTACAAAAACAATAACAAGTGAAAAAGTGCAATCAAGGGTTAAGATGCGTGTTTGGTCAAAAAGAAGAACCTTAAAGCCTTCTTTGACCTTTTTCATAGTTTTCACATGACCCTATGACCCTGCCAAGGGTGTGACTCATACATTGAGTGGGATTTTTGATTGCCAGTATGATATAATTTCTTTCAAACTAATTACACAAATTAAATTTTCAGTAAACACCTGCAAACTACACTCTGACATCCTTACCAGTATACCCACACAGTTATAGCTGCATTATTTTTCAAATTGACTTTATCATAGACTATAATATGCATAAGCAGAAAACTCAAATAAAGCGAGTATTTCTTTTATATGCCAAATTTGAAAATATGGCACAATCTAGTAAAAAATGGTAAAAATGTAAAATTTGAAGCCTTGCCGATAGAATGAATGCCTATTTGCAAATATTGTATCATTTTATAGTCAAATGGCCCTGGGTTAAAAAATTGCAGTTTTAATGGGTTTCAATGTGGACATTTTTGTCCTTAAGGTCCTAAGTGTGAGTATTTTTTGTACAGAGGGTAAAATTGATTTTTTGAAGGAAATGAGGGTAAAATATTAAAATTCCAAGAAAAATAAACACCTGAGCCAAAATTCATGTAGGTGGCATTAACAAAGGCACACTTATAACAAAAAACAAAACTGAATTGGACAAAAATGTCCATGAGGATGCACAAGGGTTAAATAAAATTTAATTGAATTTTAAAATTAAGTAGTGTCAATCAGTTGGCATTTTTGCTCATCCAGAAGCAATTCCCTTCGGGGAAACTCACAAATAGGGAAGGCTTCCTCCTCTCTTTTCCCATTCTGCTATTCTATGCACTTGCTTGAATTCAATTAAACAGAGTTTAATTCGCATTTGAATCAAGTGCATCTGAATTATTTTGTTTTTTTTTTTCTTTACCCTTTCTGCTCATTTCCGTTATAGTTTCCGAAGTGCACAATTGTGCTGATGTTCCCTGTTTGAGAGGTTGCACCGTGGTACTTTTGTTTACTGTTCTATTTCTCATTTAATTACATCCACCCGGTTCTGTTTTGCTTTTCTAATGCTTTTGTGCCTTTCAGTTCATGTAAAAGCAGAGCCTGTGAGAGCCATCACGGAAAACTGAGTAATAGATTGACAGCCGAGCAGCGAGAGTCATCAAAGGACTCTTAGAGCTACCGCCTGTCAAATTCTTTGTTTAAATCCGGAATTCACCCACACAAATTGACCCACGTGGTCCTTTTGGCTATCGACAATTAAGTGTCTAGCCTACATTCCACTAACTGTCTGCACCAGTTAATTGGAACCAAACCAAAGAATTATATAATCATGCATTATTATAAGTCGTTAGTTCTGCGCGTGCTTGCATTGGTTCTGTTTGTGCTGTCTTTCTCTCGCCAACAGCAAGCTAACGCAGCCAGCCCCAGCACCCACGGGGACCGACTCAAGACCTGGATGGGCTCCCTGACCAGCACGTTCCTGTCCAGCGCCGCAGTGGATCCCCAGCACCTAAGCAACGAGCAGCTGGACGACAACCTGAATCGACTGATAGCCCACGATCCGACGCCGAGCTACAAAGAATGGGCGAAAGTCATCTGAGCCATAGCCCACAACCTCAAGCTCCAAGCTGAGAATGCCCGGAGGAATCAGGCCCAGACTCAACATCACCACGATCAGCGACTCGTCAAGTTCCAGGACCAGCGTTGGACAGCGGATGAATCCAAACCTGAGCTACAGGAGGAGCTGCAAAGACTTCAAAAAGCCCTTGCAGAGCTCCACCTGGTGGTGGAGCATAGAGAACTGTTGGAAAAGGTATCCAGAGAAGAACTGACTGGAAAACTCCAACACAGCGAAGCTCCCCTAGCCAAAGCAGAGACTAAGTAGAAAGACAGACACACTGAAGCCATGGCCTGTGAAAATCATCTCAAACAGGCCCAGAAAGGAGTTATGGCTCCGAAACAACAAAGAGACTATGTGAATGAACTTGACACTGGTTACAGAGAACTGAAAAGTGGCATTGGAGGGGAAACACACATCACCGAGTTTCCCCTAACCAGTCAAGGAGCCCTAATTTTAAATGGGGTTAAAAGTCCACTGCCCAAAACGTCCAGCGGCCAAGAAACTCTGCCAGCAGCTGTCACATCCAACTGCCAGCACCTGCGACAGGCTCTGATCCAAAAGCATTCTGACCCTGCATCAGATCAAGGGCTCCCTGCTGCCATGGACCTAAAACGGGGCAGACTGAAAAACCCATACACTTGCAACAGCCGAATGCAAAGAGGGTACTACGGAGCACGTAACCAGCCAACAATGGAGGAAGATTTCATCTTCAAAACTCTTTTTCTCCGAGCGCTGCACCCTGCGGTGAATGATCATCTGGCAGCCTTGGCCTGCTCACGCAGTATGTCTACTCAGCAGCTGAGAGACTTGGGCCACCAAGCTCATGCCAAGCAGAGGACTGCTCTTGAAAAGACTGTAGAAAATCCAACCCGTTACCCAGGCTCCGATCACTGCCCAGAAATCTGTCCTTACCTTTTTGAAAGACTGAGAAATGAAGCTGAAAGACAAAATCAGACTCTCAAGTCACAAAGATGTGAGCTGAATGTGCAGTCACACAGTCTAAATGAGGTCAACCTTGAACACACAGCTCCCATGCACCACACCATTGGTCGAGTGAGCCTGGTACCTCCTGTGTGCGTAGCGCAAATGGACACGTTTCCTTGTTTCATCCACAAAGACCCACTAGACTGCTTTGAGCCCTTATTGAACGCCAGACCGCTGAAAATCTGGGCTCAAGTGTGTGAACTTCTGCCTTCATAGTCACCCAGACCACCTGAGCCAGACGGTCAGGTCACAGAGGTCGCGGGAAATCCCCCAGCTAGCCGCGGGAACCCTGTCTCAGAGCACAGTTCAAGTTCGCTACCCGGCGCACTCCAACTGACCATAGGCTGTAACTCCTTCTGCTCCAAGATCATGACAGACTCACAGCTGAATGATGTAACTACAACAGACATTATTCTCACATTGCGGGCAGACAACTTCAGCCACACACTGCTCAGTGCTCTCATTGAAGGAACACCGGACCTCCCATGTGTCAACAAGCAAACACACTTCCCACTAGACTTTCGTCTGCCAACCATGACGACTGTCAAGGACACCTGCGTTTCGAACTTGAAATGGAACAACCAGCGCCTAACCCATCACTTCCTGGACTTTCCAGACTTTCTGACACACTCTAAAGCTCATATGGACAGTGCAAATAAGTTGTTGTGGGCCCCAAGGACGGTACAGCCCCCATGTTGTTCCTGTCAACACCACCAACTTCCTGTCAGGCCAGACCATCCAACAGGTCTGCATCCTGATCAACATACAGGAAACTGTAGTACCACCTTACACCAAAGGGGGTGCTGTTTGGCTCCACACACAGGAAACGGTAGTACCACCTTACACCAAAGGGGGTACTGTTTGGCTCAACAGGCAATGTGGTCAAACCCTAAACCACACGCTGGGCTCCTTCACACTCTCACCTGAAGGCGTGGAACTTGGACTCACTCTATAAGCCACACAGCTAACTGAAGTGTCACCCTATGTAGTTCACAGTTGGCTCAACGAATGCATGGTCACAGACATCAGCATTCCCAAAGCCTACCCTCTAGAATGGATAATGGACCACGGCCCCTATGACTTTGAACTCAGGTTAACAGTCATTAACTTAACACCAGCTGCCATGGTCCCAGAAGGAAGCTTAGACAACACAAGTTTCACAGCATCCTTCAAGAGCATCTCCATCACTTCCATCAAACTGGTACCCACAGAACAGGTGCGCAGAACGGAGCTGATGGAGGACAAACACCTTGCAGTACCCACAGTCTCTAACCAGCCTGCCTGTAAAACTCAAAAAGGCGCTGCACCTCTGACAGCCAACCTGACAGCTAACACCACAACAGAGGAGCCATTCCCCAGGTTTGAGTCTAAAGGCCAAAAGATTCAGAAAGATGCAAATGTCCCAAAGAATGATGCAGACTGTCAAAAACTCTGACAGGTCCTGAACAAATTCAAAGTGACATTTGACAAAGACTTTTTAGGCTGGGGTCTCACTAAACTTCACACGATGCATAGTGCAACACACCCAAATGCTCCTCCCACCTTCATCAGGCAATACAAAAGTCACATCACCTCACATGAACCAGTGCAGGAAACTATTTGTTTCATGGAAGGAAAAGGTTAGCTACCCATGCAACAGCACCTGTTCAGTCCCCATCTGGTCCATTGTCAAACCAGACAGCAAGTGGCGACCCACCATCGACTTCAGGAAGTCAAACCAGCAAATGGCACTGCCACAACGTGCCAGAAAGCACAAGTCTGCACGTAGCGGAGATTCAGCTGCCTGCCAAAACTGCTATAACAGCACACCAGAATTGACACTTAAGATAAAGGTACCCCAACAACAGCAACCAACCTGTCACGGGTACCTCAAAGAGAATGCGTGCCAAGGAATGCCCATGGCCTACGTCGATGGACATTTCTACATCCATGAGGGCATCCCACAAGCAAATGCAGGGGTATGATGGTTAAGAAAACAACCCTGCCAACCACAGAACAGCAGGTGGGGTCCTCAGTCATGTCAGTATGGTGAAACAGCTACCCTCAAAACCATCCATCTCCTCAGCCCACAACATCAGAGAACTCATGTGCACAGACTCACACTATGCCAGACCTTGTTTCACATGCCATCTTCTGGGCTGGAAACAAACTGGTTTCAAGACTGAATGCAACAAGCAGGTAAACATCAACACCTGTTCCAGACACATGATCACCTCACCCAAGCACACGACACGATCGCGTACGGGGAAAAGGTGAACGACCAAACTAATGCCCTTGCCAAGACTGGCACCCTGCATAACAATCTATGGTCACACCCACCCCAGTCGCCCACCCTTAGTGTGGCAACAACAACCCGCAGCCAGCGGACTGTTCCTGCAACATTTCCCGCCTTACTGCCACTGCCACTGACAACTAAAATTTCCAACACTTCCATACAAACTGGTTTGCACCGCCACTCATACACCTCCAACCTCCCGTTCACGGGCATCTGGTCCCACGACGGCCCCTGTCCACAAACGACTACATGAGACCAACCACATGCTGCGTGTGGAAATGAACTTTCTAAAGTATGTCCCTGATGTCCTCACAGCGCTAAAGCTTGTACTGCCACAGGGCCAAAAGGGGGGTAAACTGATATACACCCACAATGCACCATGTGCCAAACACCATGGCACCAGAATCACTCATGAGACATTAAAACAAGTGGCGTACTGGCCCAGCATGCAGCAAGATGTGGCAGAGCACGCCAGAGGATGTCAAGTTTGCTGTCAAGTCCAGACTGCAAACGCAAATTACACAGCTCCACTGCAACACAGAGGAGTCATGTTTCCATGGTCAGTCAACCAGAAAGACTTGACTGTAGAACTTCCTCTGATGCTCATGGCCATCACAGACACCATACAGGAGTCAACTCAGGTGTTCCCCATGGAACTACTGACGGCATGGCAGGTGACACTGCCATTGCACCTGTACCAACCAGGAGACTCGAGTCTCATCACAACCTACTCCACTCATCAGCATCTCAACAAGCTCCGCCTACTGCTGAGAGAACAATTCGCAACACAGAGCCAAACCCTGCAAACCATCTGCAAAACCTGGAAAGGTATTGTGGTGGTTCTCTGTACTCAGTTTCCTCCTAATCCAAACGGCGAATTCAATGAAGCAGCTGTTTACAGTCTTCCAAAATGACTTTGCCCAAAATCAGCTGGTCATAGCTCTGATGACAGACCTGCTGCGAGAAGTTCGCTTCTCTATGGACAGAGTGGCTATGAATAGGATCCCTCAGTATCCTACACAAACTGTGCTGGACCTTGCTACTGGCAGACCCACCAGGACTGTTCCAGCCCACTTCATGGACTCCCTGGGTGCTGCCATCCTACTGCATGTCGACCCCGAGCAGAATGAGGTGGCCGTCCTTCTCAATCTACCCAGCGGTGAACAAGATAACATCTCCAGACCCAAGGACAAGGTCAATGTCAGGTGGTGGCAATGTAACACCCATGCCAAGAAACACACCTCAGATGTGGTAGCCTACCACAACAGCAACCCACGGCTGTGCCTGGCTCCCCACTTTTGCAGGTGTAGTTTCACCAAAGACTTTCAGTACTTCTGCCCAAACCAGCCCTTTCTCAGAAACCACACTGAAGGAATGGGCCGGTTGCAGCCCATGACCAGCAACACACGTTGCCCTGCCGAAGCCAAGCCTCGCACCCCAGTCATCGGAACACAAGCCGAGATTGTGGGTGATCGACTGCTCGTCCACCCCCCCACTCATGCTGCCACCCTAACCTACAATCAGCACAACACCGCCACTCGGGTCAGCCTGCCCAATCCAAGTAAGTGGATCCAGGTACCCCTGGGTTCCATCCTTCACCGCTGCAATCTGGCAGTGTACTGTCTCTCAAGCAAAGAGGACCAGTCAGAACCGTAAATCACATCCCCCTCCAGGAATCACCATCACACCTTAGATCCAGAATGTTCCGAATGCTTTTAGCATGCTGGACTGGGTTGTAAAATCTCATCTCTGCTCCAACCGGTCTGCAAAAGTTGAACCCACTTGACACCTTTGTTACCTTCCAAGGTAAAACAGGAGGCCCAATTTCCTTGCTCTTAGGACATCAAAGGGGCCCCTCATGTGGACTACGGGCCAGATCCACATTCCAACACACACACACAGACACATACAGAAACACACAAACATACATTTTTGACTGTATATGTAAAATACAACTATGCCGAAATATATCCATCATGTATTTCGAGCGTATGCATGTTTCCTAGTGTTTAGATTTAGTTTAAATGAGTGTATTGGTGCTAGTGTTAGTTGTAATAAGGGAATTTTGTCTGTAAACCATAACTTCCTTTATATGCCTGTCTGATCTATCGAGTTTGATCTCGTTTTAAAACTCCGGACTCGAGCTATTCACTGAGATATGTCACAAAGCTGACAAATGCATTTTTCTATGTGTTTAATGATATTGTGAAGAAAGTACTCCATCTCGAAATCTGATCTGATAGTCATTAAGTATGCAAATTCAGCTAGGAGACCAAACAAAGGAACTTTGCCCGCCAAATAGTGCTGCACATCTATTGGCCGCTACAATTCAGGAGGTGTGTTAGCTTGGGTTTCCATAAAAATAACGGCAGCCACCTTCTCCTTGGTCTCCCGATTGTCTCTCGACTGCCCTGAACTGCCTCAGGCGACAGCGCTGCCATCACGCGCTCTCCTTCCGGGACGACCATCTCCTTAGACTCTCTCTCTCTTCTTTCTCCTCTGGCATCCTACGCGTCAGTTAATCCTCGTTTGAAAACCCCGCCGGAGAAACCCTCTCGGAAAGGACCAACCAAGCCAGGCGCATTGAAACTGCTACACACGGACTTGAATCAATAAGCAAGTATTATAATTTCTCTGAAATTTGTTTAAACTGATTTCTGTGCTGGCTTTCTCAAAAAGGTTTAACTGTGTAATTTGCCATTCTTTGATCATCTTTCTTTTCCTGTCTTTTCTTCATTTTCACTCTTGTATATATATGTGTATACCTTCTGTATATATTTAGACGTATAACCTCTGTAGTTGTAGTTTGCATATATTAAACACATTATTCATGCTGGATTGTTCTTTTTGCTCATTTCAACAAAAGCCAGGTCACTTTAACGTTTCGATCCTATATCCTTGCTTTATGTTTGGATGCTATCATAGGAATTTATCCTCGTGGCCAGAGGATAACATTTCTGTCGTAATAGTCTGTGGATAACTTACCGGTTTGCTGGACAGACCGATAGTTTTCTACATAATTATTAAACCAGAACTAATCATATATGTGATTGATTATAATTTGTTGTAATTAATTCACCATATATGGTTAATTCCCCCTTGGGTCGGTATGTGCATAATAATTATTCATAAAACTTTATGAATTATTATATTCATATTCCACCCATAAATTGATTAATAACTGTACAATCGCTACACGTGTGTGATGCATGAATGAGGGGAGAGCGCAGTGTCCGGGTGATGTACTGCAAACCTTGGGGGTAATCCGGCAGGGTGTTGGTGGAGGCATTGGACACGGGAAGTGTTTCTTCGGACCAGGCGATGGGGTTGACAAATAATTTCTCAGGAGTATGGGCTTTGGGTCGTCAGTACTTTCGTCAGGACCATGAATACGGGAAAGAGCATCAGCTTTTATGTTCTTAGATCCAGGTCGGTAGGAGATGGTGAAGTTAAACATAGTGAAGAAGAGAGCCCAACTCACTTGGCGCGGATTCAAACTCTTGGCGTCCTGTAGGTACTCCAGGTTTTTATGGTCTGTAAGAACCACAAACGGGTGTTGGGCTCCTTCGAGCCAATGGCTCCACTCCTCCAGGGCGAGCTTGATGGCAAGAAACTCCCTGTTGCCGATGTCATAATTGACCTCCGCCGGGTTGAGTTTGCGGAAGAAGGCGGCGCATGGATGGAGTCTACTGGGGTTCCCCTGCTGCTGGGACAGGACCGCTCCCACTCCTGTGGTAGAGGCATCTACCTCAACGATGAACGGAGTATCGGGATCAGGATGGACCAGGAGTGGAGCGGAGGGGAACGCTTTCTTGAGTGTGTTGAAGGCTTGAGTGGCAGCTGGGGACCAGGACAGAGACTTGGGCTTACTGCGTAACAGGTCCGTGAGGGGGGTGGTGGTGATGCTGTAACCTTGGATGAATCTTTGGTAGAAATTGGTGAAACCCAGGAATCTTTGCAGTTCTTTCATAGAAGTGGGAATGGGCCAGTCTTTGATTGCGGAGACCTTCCTCCTTTCCATGCGGACGCCACTGCGATCGATGTTATAACCAAGGAACTGCACTGAGGGCTGATTGAAGGTGCATTTCTCGGCTTTAAGGAACAGGTTGAAAGCACTCAGGCATTGCAGGACCTCTGCAATGTGATGGCGATGGTCGGCCAAGCTCCCAAGAACTGACTTGTGCTCCTGGAGCACCTCATGCATGAAATCCTGAAATACGGAGGGGGCGTTGACAAGTCCATACAGCATTACGAGACAGAAGACATCGCTGAATTGGGAGTAACATGCAGGGATGTCCATTGAGTGAATTTCGAGTGGGCTTTCCACAGATATAGCACAGACTTGGACTTCTTCGGAACGTGGGAGACTAGGAACAGGAAACTCGGGGAAACAGTCATTAAAACATTGGTTACCCCACTTCAGGATCTCTCCTGTCCTCCAGGAGATGATGGGGCTATGCTGCTCTAGTCAGGGTTGCCCTAAGATCATATCAGCCGTTGAATCCTCCAGAACCAGCAGGTGGATCTCTTCTGTATGAAGAATGCCAATTTGAAGTTGAAGAGGACCGACACTATGTTGTACTTGACGTAGGGGTCTTCCTGTTACATTGGTGAGCGGTTTCATCTTGTTCAACGTAGGCATGATAACACTCACCATGGGTCACACCATTGCTGAGTGGGGCATTCAGCAATGTAATGCCCAGCGTGGCCACAGTACAGGCAGAGATTCTGGGTCAGCCTCCTCTGCCGCTCAGCAGAAGAGAGACGAGAATTTTCAATTTGCATGGGTTTCTTTGGCTGGTTCTGGGAGGCTGACGGATTCTGGCTGGCGGAGGATGGATGGAAAAAGTGACTGGCCCTGGTGCTCTTCAAAACACGACTGCATACGAGTGGCGAACCTGATGGAGAGTTGAATGAATCACTCGAGCCAGATGGAATCCTCATATGCAGCGAGATACAACTGCACACGGGGGTCCAGAACTTGACGGTAGGTAGCGATGAGGGCTTGTTCGTTCCAACCACTTGATGCGGCTAGGGTTCTGAACTGGAGAGCATAATAACACTGCAGCAGGAATCCGTTGCAATCCTCCGCCGAGCCAGAGAAGGGCACCGGTTTGGCCATGGGACTGGCGACCGCAGGTGGTGAAGGAGATGCGGAAGTGTGCGCTGGTCATGTTGTTGTGGGAGTGCTGGAAAGCGTGCAACAAAGTGCATCCACAAACTCTTGAAAAGGGTCGGGAGCGCTCATTCTGGTTGTTCAGACAGTTTGGTCCGGTCTTCTGTTACATACAGAAGGGGGGGAGGGGAGACACAGGCAGAATACAAACAGTGTTTATTGAACAACCAGAGATAGCGGGCAGAGAGCAGGTAAGTGAAGTCATGTATATTTTGTGGCAGGGGTGATCGTAGAACTGATACTTGTCTTGTTTTTCCCAGGGATCGTGGATGGCAGGCAGACGAGGAGCAGACCAGACTCAGAGACACTCAAGGGAGAACACTAGGAGACGAGGAGAACGCTGGAGACAGGTAAGTAATTGTCAGAGGAGTCCGTGAGGTAAGCATAACAGGTAGTATGCGTTAACGAGACCGGACAGTGACTGTGTGTGCTGCTGTGTCTTTTGTAGTGCCTGTGATGATGGTGCTGATGCGTGACAGGTGTGGATGATTAGTACTCTGGTGAGGGAGTGCACTGTGATTGGGTGACTGTGGAGCTTGGCGTGTCTGTGACATGTACAGTGCATACATATTTACGCTAAGTTTATTTTTTATAAATTCTAATATGTGCATGGAAAATTGAATACACACATTTCAGTGCCTTTTTTGTGCGTACGCAACATTTATACATCAAGCCCCTGGTGCTGTTGCCGGTTTTATGTGCTCGCGCTTTTAGAGCAGTTTGCAGCCTGCATTTAAGCTAAGTGATTGTTTTGATCTACTGCTGATGAATAATAAATATTCTGTTTCATTTAATGATTTATAACATGGAGCGGTAATATTTTCTTCCTTCTACCATGCACTCTCTGTTCTCTGCGGTGTCTCCTCCTAGGAGCAACAATTGCAGCCATGTCGCAAAATGGGTTAAGAGATGCTTTTTTGTAGGCTTGAAATAATGGTGCAAATACCAGTAAATTGACTAGCGGAAACATTAGTAAATCACGTTTTGTGATTCATTTAAATAATCTCCTCCAATAAATTTTTCATCTGAAAAGGAAACTCCTACAAATACAATGCAATAAGGTCAGACGCAAAAACAACTCAGTCCACACCTTTCTGCACTAATTTTGCACTGCCTGTCTTTAGTAAATCCCAACAGTAGTTTTTTTAATGCCAAAAGAGGGTTTGCGCTGGTGAAAGCTGTTAGTAAATCTACCCCCTGTGGTGTAGTGTTATATACATGTATGGTGTAATTGAATATTGACTCCACTAGAGGGCCACCTTGGTTTTACTGCTGGGATTACCAAGAGTGTAGAGTGAGTGATTCACAGACAGAAGCAGGTGAGCAGCAAGCTGCTAGTGTGTGTTCAGTTGTAATTATGTGGTTCTGAGAGATACCTCTCCGTGTGTGTAGTTTATCAAATACACTACACGACAAGGAATACTACATGGTGTCAGAAGAAAGTCGTTTCATGAAGTCGAACCTGCATTTGACAGCACTGAGACGTGACAGAGAAAGTCGCTGCATCGTGACTGAAGTGAGTCTGCCATAGTGAAAAATAAAAATAGATCAGTTAAAACTACCACCTCCATTAGTCCTGACATGAAATAGAGGAGGACATGGAGGAGATAGATTCAGCGGTTCAACATTTACATGACTGCTACAGGATCAGATTCAAAAAGTGAGAACGTAAAAATAGCCATTCTAATCCATGCATTAGGAGAAGAGGCCTTAGAAGTGTACAATTGACTGTCTATTGAGCCAGATGGGGAGAGTGAAATAATCCAAGATATAGTTGTAAAGATCCCATCTCTGGGCTGCTGTTCCACTCCTGGCCTGCAGGACCTAATTTATGCAGCCTAATAATCCTTTAACGGATTTGATAATATAAATATATAATGTGTTATGTGTAAGCCAGGTTAAAGAGATGCGTTTTTAGTCTAGATTTAAACTGACAGAGTGTGTCTGCATCCCGAACAATGCTAGGAAGGTTGTTCCACAGTTTAGGTGACAAATAGGAGAAGGATCTACCACCCGCGGTTGATTTCGATATTCTAGGTATTTTCAGCTGGCCTGAATTCTGAGATCGCAATAAACGTGAAGGACTATAATGCATTAAGTAACAACTAACTGTTCTGCATTCTTCATTGAGAGCATATGTCGTAGTTTAGATATATTTTTAAGATGGAAGAAAGCAGTTTTACAGATGCTAGTAACATGGCCTTCAAATAAAAGATTGGTATCAAAGAGCACACCCAGGTTCCTAGCTGACGACGAAGACTTAACAGAGCAGCCATCAAGTGTTAGACAATATTCTAGGTTATTACGTGAAGAAGTTTTTGGTCCAAAAATTAGAATCTCTGTTTTTTTCTGAATTTAGTAGTAGGAAATTACTGGTCATCCAGTTTTTTATATCAGCATTCTGTTAATTTTGTGTTTTTGGTAAGTTTCGTCAGGGCGTGAAGAAATATAGAGCTGAGTATCATCAGCGTAACAATGAAAACTAACGCCATGCTTCCTGATGATATCTCCCAAGGGTAGCATGTACAGAGTGAAAAGCAACGGTCCTTGTGGTACTCCATATTTAACTTGTGATTGATATGACATCTCATCGTTTACTACTACAAACTGATAACGGTCAGATAAGTATGATTTGAACCATGCCAATGCAATTTCACTAATGCCAACATAATTTTCAAGTCTATTTAAGAGAATATTGTGATCGATAGTGTCAAATGCAGCACTAAGATCCAGAAACACTAATAGAGAGATACAACCACAATCTGATGATAAGAGCAAATCATTAGTAACTCTAATGAGAGCAGTCTCAGTACTATGGTATGGTCTAAATCCTGACTGGAAATCCTCACAGATATTATTTCTTTCTAAAAAGGAACATAGTTGTGATGAAACTGCCTTTTCTAGTATTTTTGATAGAAAAGTAAGATTTGAGATCGGCCTGTAATTGACTAATTCTTTAGGATCTAGTTGTGGTTTTTTAATAAGAGGTTTAATAATAGCTAGCTTAAAAGTTTTTGGTACATATCCTAATGACAAAGATGAATTAACAATATTAAGAAGAGGATCTATGACCTCTGGAAGCATCTCTTTCAATAGCTTAGTTGGTATAGGGTCTAACATACATGTTGATTTTGATGATTTAACAAGTTTAGACAATTCTTCCTCTTCTGAAGCAGTAAATTAAATGAATTTTTCCTCAGGGACACTACAATGCAATGTCTGACACGGTACTGTAGTAGACGGTTGCATGGTTATAATTTTCTCTCTAATATTGTCAATCTTGCAAGTAAAGAAGTTCATAAAGTCGTTACTGCTGTGCTCTTTGGAAACATCAGAAGTTGAAGCTTTATTTCTTGTTAATTTAGCCACTGTATCAAATAAATACCTATGGTTGTGTTTATTTTCTTCTAAGAGTTTTGAAAAATAGGCAGATCAAGCAGTTTTTAAGGCCTTTCTGTACTCAATCATTTTCTCTCTCCACGAAATGCGAAATACTTCTAGTTTTGTTTTCTTCCAGCTACGCTCCATTTTTCTGGCTGCAGTTTTTAGGGCCTGAGTGTGCTCACTGTACCATGGCATTGCTAAGCTGTCTGGTATGCTAAGGCGATGAAACTGATCAGGAAGGTTATTTATAAAGCGATCTTTAGTGGTAGAAGTGATGGTTCTACCATATTTATGGCAGGGAGGCAGTTTAGCCTCTTTAACTAAATGTAGTATACACGAGACTAGATGATGATCTGAGATGTCGTCACTCTGCTGCAGAATTTCAACGGCGTCAATATCGATTCCATGTGACAATATTAGAATCTAAAGTATGATTACGACAATGAGTGGGTCCTGACACGTGTTGTTTAACACCAATAGAGTTTAGAATGTCCGTAAATGCCAATCCCAATGAGTCTTTTTTATTATCTACATGGATATTAAAATCACCAACAACAAGGACTTTATCTGCAGCTAGTACTAACTCTGATAGAAAATCAGCAAATTCTTTAATAAAGTCTGTATGGTGTCCTGGTGGCCTGTATACAGTAGCCAACACATGTCAACTTACATAATGTTACGTAAAGCACCATCAATTCGAAGGAATTATATTTGAAAGACTTTTGACTGATAATGTAAATATTACTATAAATTACAGCAACACCTCCCCCTTTGCCTTTTTGTCGAGGATTGTGTCGATAATCATAACCTTGAGGGCTGGACTCATTTAAAGTAATGTAATCGTCCGGTTTTAGCCAGGTTTCTGTCAAACACAGCACATCTAGATTATTGTCTGTGATAATATAATTTACAATAAGTGCTTTTGAAGAAAGTGATCTAATATTTAACAACCCAAGCTTTATCATTTGTTTATCAATATTATCTCTATTTTTTATTTGTTGAACATTAATTAAATTTTTTCCATTAAATGGGTTTGGAAGTTTTTTGTTTTTATTAATTCGGGGTACAGACACAGTCTCTATGTGATAATATCTAGGTGTAAGAGTTTCTATGTGTTGGGATTTATCTGACTTCTGTAACGGAATACTCGTTACTCTTCTGCTTTTGGGTTCCGATGTCTTGGAGTTAGCTCAGTGGAGAACACGCCACACTTAGAACAACCAGAGACCTGGGTTCAAGTCCAGCCAAGGGCGACATCCTTACAGCAAGACTGAACCCAGCAGAACGACCTTCACCACCCTCTAATGTGGACCGTATTTTGGCAGCCCTCTCAGATCAAGCAGCAACCCTAGAGTGGCATGACCAGGCGCTTTCGTAGATCCTCTATATTTTGAATCTCCAGTCTCAAGCCTCCTCACCCCAAGAACCTCAATCCCCCCCTGATCTTCCAAACAGATCCATGTTGCCATTCCCATCAGAGCCCAAGTTACCAGCACCAGAGAGGTTCGATGGCAGTCCTGAGAGATGCGGAGGGTTTATTACCCAGTGTAACCTGGCCTTCCAGCTTCAACCCAGCAGCTTTCCTACTGAGAATAGTAAGGTAGCTTACATTATTACACTCCTAACGGGCAAAGCTTTGGACTGGGCCTCTGCTTTGTGGGACCAGAGGTCTCCAGTAACAACCAACTGCCATGAATTCATTTCTGAGATGAAAAGAGTTTTTCAACATCCAACCAGCATTAGGGATGTGGATCACCGCCTGCTCCACCTCTCTCAAGGTACCTGGAGTGCAGCAGAGTTCACTATAGAGTTTCACACTCTTGCCACAGAGAGTGGGTGGGATCAACGAGCTTTGAGGGCTACCTTTGAATTACCTTTCACCATGCTTTGTCTCCCGATATCAAAGATGAGTTAGCCTTCCAAGACCCTGTGCCTGACTTTGAGTCCCTCATTGATGTGGCTAACCGGGTAGATCATCGGCTCAGGGAACACCACCAGGAGCAACAGGAAACTAGATTTTTTGAGCCAGTTTGTTTTTTAGTAGTCTTAATGGGATTTTGCAAAGTTGTAACTCTGATGAGTATTTGTTTTTAGGTGGTGATTTTAATTGTACAGAGAATTATGTACTAGATCGGAATCATGCTGAACCTCATGCAGCCTCAAGCTGTGCCATACGAACTTGAAACTCATAAGTTGTGTGATATATGGAGGTGTTTGAATAAAAATGATAAGCTATATACGTGTACACATACTCGAGACAATTTAATTTCTTTGGCCAGATTAGATAGATTATATTGCTTTAAACATCATTTTAATATTGTGAAAACCTGTGACATTAGTCCTTCTGGTTTTTCTGATCATGCTATTGTTATATGATAAGCTTTTATAGCAAATATAAGGTCAAAGAGTGCCTACTGGCATTTTAATGTGTCTCTGTTGAATGATCTAAAGTTTAAAGAGGTTTTTCTTTTCTTTTGGAAGGGATTTTCTTAAAGTCTTAGGCAAATGGATGCCCCATCCAAGTTCTCTTTTAATTTGGAAAGAAAAAATGGCCAGAGTCGATATATTCACTCATTACGCTCAGAAAATGGGCAAGAGCTGACAGCGCCATCTGAAATAAGACAGTGGGCTGTGAGGTTCTACAATTAATTGTATGGGAGTGAATATGAGGAAGATGAAGAATTGTCTGCAGGTTTTTATGCGGGCTTATCAAAGCTTCAAGAAAAGTCAAATGCAGTGCTAGAGAGGCCTCTGTGTAAGGGAAAACTTGGGAATGCACTGCAGAACATGGAGAGTGGAAAGGCTCCAGGTATTGATGGTCTTCCAGTTGAATTTTATTTGGGAGGTGTTGGGTGAGGATCTCTTGGATGTTCTCAAAGAGAGCATAGCTGAGGGTTCTCTACCCCTGAGTTGTAGGAGAGCTGTGATTACTCTTCTACCCAAAAAAGGTGATCTGCAAGAAATTAAGAACTGGAGACCAGTGAGCTTGTTGTGCTCAGATTTAAAAATCTTCTCTAAGGCTCTGGCCAACAGATTGAGAGAGGTGATGGGGCAGGTCATATACCCTGACCAGACGTATTGTGTGCCTAGTAGGTCTATTTCAGACAATATTTTTCTTGTCCGGGACATAATAGTACTTGCTGGCCTTTTGGGTATCAATCTAGGGCTCATTTCCATTGATCAAGAGAAAGCGTTCGACAGAATTGAGCACCAGTACCTTTGGAAAACTCTAAATGCTTTTGATTTTGGCCCGGGTTATATTGGATTAATAAAGGTGTTATACAAAGATATTGAAAGTATGCTAAAAATCAATGGTGGTTTGAGCGCCCCTTTTAAAGTTAATAGAGGCATTAGACAGGGATGTGCACTTTCTGGAATGCAGTACTCTTTAGCAATTGAACCGTTGTTAAATAAGTTGCGTTCTAAAATAGAAGGTTTACTATTATCTCATAACAATTTGCACCATCAGATTTCAGCTTATGCTGATGATGTAATGATTATGGTTAATGGACAGAATGACATAAATACTTTGGTTAAAATTGTTGAGGAATTTGGAACTATATCTGCTGCTAAAATAAACTGGAGTAAAAGTGATGCATTGGCTGTTGGAAAATGGGAGAATGGTTCACCATTATTGCCTGGTGGATTAACTTGGAAAAAAGGAGGGATCAAATACCTTGGAGTTTTTTATTGGGGATACTGCTACACAATACTGCTACACAAAGAAAAAAAATCGGTGGGGGTGGTTGAAAAAATGGATACATCCACAGCTTTCCTTTAGAGGGAGGGTTTTAATAATTAACAATCTGACTGCCTCAATTTTGTGGCACACATTTTCATGTGTGGACCCTCCTCTCGGTTTGCTTTCTAGGTTGCAAGCAATGTTTGTGGATTTATTCTGGGATTAGCTTCACTGGGTTCCCCAAAGTGTACTTTTTTTGCCTGTGGATGAAGGAGGTCAAGGACTGGTGCACTTGCCAAGTAGACTAGCAACGTTTCGTTTGCAATTCATCCAAAGACTGTTAACTGGACCTGAAGATCTGGTATGGAGAAAAGTTGCCCAGATTATTCTACAGAAGACTGATGGACTTGGACTTCACTGCACCTTGATGCTGGATCATAGACAGTTGAATTTAAAGGAATTACCCTCTTTTTACCGTGGACTTTTTAAAATGTGGGGACATTTTAATCTTACCAGGGATTGTAAGACAGAATCTTTGTTTTGTTTGCTCAAGGAGCCTTTGGTTAAAGGAGCTCGCTTTGATTTATCAAATGAGTGTTTGCCAGGTCTCACACAAAGGCTATGTGGCTCTGGTATGGTAAAATTAAGAAGTTTAAATGATGTGGCAGGACCTGACTTAAGTGATGTATCTGCATTGGCCTCTGCATTAGGCCAGAGTCCTTCATGTCAAACTGAGTTGTTTTTTTGTTTTTTGTTTTTTAATGTGGAAAGGAAGGTTAACAGAGGAAGACAATACAAAATTTGTACCAATATAAAATTTGGTAATGGAAGTCTGATTCCAAATAAGAGAAATCCCTTTCCAAAAATTGTAATTTCACCAGATTTAAAGGGTATATCTAGCATACTGCTGGATTTAAAAGGGATGTATAATTTGGATTTGGTTTCAGGAAAATTGTTTTATAGGTGTTTTGTTTTAAATAAAGTGGCTCTAAATGAGAAGAAAGACACTGTGTGGCGAGAAAAATTCAGATTAAAAGAGGAAGAAAGACCAGTTTGGAGGGTGATATACAAACCACCATTGAATAAACAAACCAGTGTTTTGCAGTGGCGAATTTTGCACAGGGCTATAGCAGTTAATGCCTTTGTTTCTGTTATAAATTCAGATGTTGACAAATGTGCTTTTTGTGGAGCAAGAGAAACGTTTTTTCACTGTTTTACAGAATGTATTAGATTGACATCACTTTTTGTTTGGTTGAAGGATTTGTTTTTAAGATTTCAGGAACAATTCACTTCTAATGTGTTTGTTTTTAGGATCACGATATTGTCAAGAACAGAGAATAAAATGGCAGTTAATTAATTTTATTGTTGGACAAGCCAAACTTGCGATTTATATCACAAGAAGAAATACGATGGAGAACAGACATGGTCAAGATGTTGAACTTCTTTTAAAATCTTTTTTAAAGGCTAGGATTGGTGTTGAATATAAATACTATAAACTAATGAATGACATTGCAGTGGTGTTATGGTAAAATTATTTGTACTGTAATTGAGGGAGATTTAATTTTTGATATGTTACTAATTTGAATGCATTTGATTCAGTGATTTGTTGTCTGGTAAAATAAAGTTCCCTTTCAGTCGGTCACGTTCGACGCACGTCAGTAGTGACCGACGAATTGGGATATCGCTTAGAGAGCCCTATCAGCTTCGTGTAAACTAAAACAAGCCAATGGAATTGGCGTGCGATATTTGCATAATGCGCACCGCCCCCGACAGGTGTATATAAATAGGAAGCAGATGCAATCGCACTCTGTCTTTCGCTTCGGAGCCATTCAGTGGTGTCCTGTTTAAGAAGACTGTTTTGTGTGAACTAAACTGCCTCGAAGAGGATTCACAGCAAGCCGTGTGTGCCGGCGTAACGGTGCTCTCCCGGGCCGCCTTGTGCGTCGGGCTTGAGTGGAAACGTCCACCCTGTCCCGGCCCATCTCGGTTGGACGATTGGTACTTGGGGGGGGGGTCGCGCAGGTCAAACCCAGCGTCCCGCCCCAATGCCTTTCTTCCCGGAAGTACACGATGAGGTGACCAGGTCTTGGCAAGCTCCGTATAGGGCTCGTACAGGGCCTGGTCCCTCGTCCGCCTTCACCTCCCTGGACGGCGGGGAAGCCAGGGGATACGCGAGGATCCCGCGAGTCGAGCGGTCTGTTAAGATGCAGTTGTGTCCAACGGCCGCTGGCTGGCGCGGTGAGCCGCGTCTCCCGTCCCGGGCCTGTAAATTCTCAGCCGGTCTGACTGAGAAAGCTTACAGTGCCTGTGGGCAGGCTGCCTCTGCCCTGCACGCGATGGCCCTTTTGCAGGTCTATCAGGCAAAAGCGCTGTCGGAGATGCCCCAGGAAGGTCCTGACCAACAGCTGCTTGGGGAGCTGCACGCTGCCACTGACCTTGCCCTCCGGGCAACGAAGGTGACAGCGCGTTCTGTTGGCCAGGCGATGTCTACTCTGGTAGTCCAGCAACGCCACCTCTGGCTGACCTTGGCAGACATGAGGGAGACCAACAAACATCGGTTCCTGGATTCCCCCATGTCTCCGGTCGGCCTTTTCGGCAACGCGGTGGAGAGCTGTGCCCAACAGTTCTCCGCTGCACAGAAGCAGGCTGAGGCTATAAGACATGTCATGCCTCCACCCAGCCGCCCGTGGCTCAGCCTCAGCCCGCTCGTCGCCGAGGGCGCCCGCCTGCGTCTTCCCCCACCCCTGCTAAGTCAGGAAAGCAGCAGCCTACACCAGCCAAACAGCAGGGTGCCGGTCGCAGACGTGGTGCCCAGCCCAGACTTGGAGCGGAAGGTTCCTGCCCTTCGGGAGAGTATTCCATCTGCTCTCCCACCCCCGGAGGAGGGCCGGGGGGATTTTGTGGCGTCTGTCCATCTACCGCCGCTGGCTCTCCGGAGTCCAGCGGTACCCACTTTGCCACAAAAAGAGCAGTTTCCTCAAACTCCAGGTCACAACAAGGTGTGTCTGCCAGTGTGCCAGGCCCCGCCTCGCCGCTGGCAGCTCCCTCCCCATTCGCCAGCAGGCGGCAGTGTGATGGCGCAGACCGCGTCCCGTGCGCCGTCTCCCATGCACACTGCTGCCTTGCAGAGTCCGACCCCACTCCGGGCCGCTCCTAAGCCGTCCGAGTCGGGTCCCTCTCTGCCTTGCTGCCCCACCCCCGGTGCGTCTGTGGTGCCTTTGGTCCCGCTGGCTCGGAGTCTGGAGGCGTGGATCACGCTTTCCAGCCCGTCCCGCTGGCTCATTCGCACTATCAGACTCGGCTATGCGATTCAGTTCGCCCGGCGTCCCCCGGTTTTCAGGGGTGTCCACTTCACTCAGGTGTCGTTGGACAGTGCACCTGTTCTCCGGGCGGAGATTGCTGTCCTCCTGGCGAAGGATACAATCGAGCCGGTCCCTCCAGCCGATATGAAGTCGGGGTTCTACAGCCCCTACTTCATTGTACCGAAAAAGGGCGGTGGGCTACGGCCAATCCTGGACCATCCCCAGGATTGGTTTGCAGCAATAGACCTGAAGGACGCGTACTGCCTCGACACAGACCCTTCCTCCGGTCTGCGTTCGAGGGTCGGGCATGTCAGTACAAAGTCCTACCCGACATGGTTTTAGCTCCCAGCCGGTTGGGTCTTCGGGTCAACTGGGACAAGAGCAAACTCGCCCCCGGGCAGAGGATCTCTTATCTTGGTCTCGAGCTAGACTCGGTCGCACGGACAACACCAGTCGGTGTTGAACTGCCTGAGCTCGCTCAAGCGCAAGACATCGGCTCCACTGAAAGATTTTCAGAGGCTCCTGGGGCATATGGCATCTGCAGCCGCGGTCACGCCGCTCGGATTGCTTCATATGAGACCGCTTCAACACTGGCTCCGCGGCCGGGTCCCGAGATGGGCGTGGCAGTGCGGCACGCTCCGTGTCCCCGTGACACCGAGCTGCCGTCGCACCCTTGTCCGGTGGTCGGACCCTTCATTCCTGCGGGCCGGAGTACCCCTCGAACAAGTGTCCAGGCATGCTGTGGTCTCCACAGATGCCCCTGCCACGGGATGGGGGGCCATGTACAATGGGCATGCAGTGGCAGGTCTTTGGACGGGGCCTCAGCTGCATTGGCATATCAATTGCCTGGAGTTGCTAGCGGTTCGTCTTGCGCTGGCCCGCTTCAAGAAGCTGTTGTCAGGCAAGCACGTTCTAGTCCGCTCAGACAGCACTGCGGCCGTTGCGTACATCAACCGTCAAGGTGGTCTACGCTTCCGTCGCATGTCGCAACTCGCCCGCCATCTCTTGTTGTGGAGTCAGATGTATCTGAGGTCCCTTCGGGCCACTCATGTCCCAGGTGTGCTCTACCGTGCAGCCGACGAGCTGTCACGGCAGCCTCCACTTGCGGGCGAGTGGCGGCTCCACCCCCAGGCGGTCCAGCTGATTTGGCAGCATTTCGGCGAGGCCCAGGTAGACTTGTTTGCCTCCCCAGAAACTGCCCACTGCCAGTGGTGTTATTCCCTGACCGGCGGCACGCTCGGCACGGATGCCCTGGCACACAGCTGGCCCCCGGGTCTGCGCAAATATGCGTTTCCCCCAGTGAGCCTTCTCGCACAACTCCTGTGCAAGGTCAGGGAGGACGGGGAGCAGGTTCTGTTAGCGGCTCCGTACTGGCCCACTCGGACCTGGTTCTCAGACCTCATTCTCCTCGCGACAGCCTCTCCCTGCCCGATTCCTCTGAGGAAGGACCTCCTGACTCAGAGACGGGGCACCCTGTGGCACCCGCATCCCGATCTATGGAACCTCCACGTGTGGTCCCTGGACGGGATGCGGAGGTTCTGAGTGATCTCCCGCAAGCGGTCGTAGACACCATCACTTCCGCTAGAGCTCCTTCCACTAGGAGTCTCTATGCGTTGAAGTGGAACCTGTTCGTCGAATGGTGCGCCTCTCGCCGAGAGGACCCCCGATCATGTTCGGTCAGATCCGTGCTTTCCTTCCTGCAAGATGGGTTGGAGCGAAGGCTGTCTCCCTCCACCCTCAAGGTGTATGTTGCCGCTATCGCCGCACATCACCACGCAGTTGAGGGTAAGTCCCTGGGGAAACACGATCTGATCATCAGGTTCCTGAGGGGGGCCAGGAGACTGAATCCTCCTCGCCCTTCCTCCGTTCCCTCTTGGGATTTGACCCTGGTTCTCACAGCTCTCCGGGGTCATCCCTTTGAGCCTTTGCAATCAGTCGACCTGAAACTAATGTCTCTTAAGACGTTTCTTCTGGTTGCATTGGCTTCCCTGAAGAGGGTAGGGGATCTGCATGCATTTTCGATTGACGAAACGTGCCTAGAATTCGGGCCCGGTGATTCTCATGTCATCCTGAGACCCCGGCCTGGATACGTGCCCAAGGTTCCTACCACTCCCTTCAGAGATCAGGTAGTGAACCTGCAAGCGCTGCCCTCGGAGGAGGCAGACCCAGCCCTAGCTTTGCTCTGTCCCGTCCGCGCTCTGCGCGTTTACGTGGACAGAACGCGAAGCTTCAGGTCCTCAGATCAGCTCTTCGTCTGTTACGTAGGCCAGCAGAAGGGAAAGGCTGTCTCCAAGCAGAGGATGGCCCACTGGATAGTGGATGCCATCGCCTTGGCGTACGAATGCCAGGGCGTGCCTTGCCCGCTCGGGTTGAGAGCCCACTCCACCAGAGGGGTGGCCTCTTCCTGGGCGCTGGCTCATGGCGCCTCGCTGACAGATATCTGTAGAGCTGCGGGCTGGGCGACACCAAACACGTTCGCTAGGTTTTATAGCCTACGTGTAGAGCCGGTATCCTCACGTGTACTCGCATCCACTAGTCGGTAGACGTGTTGTACCCGCTCTAAGTGTCGGCTTGCAATGCCATTCCCGCCACTGGCCGGATACGTGCATACTTTCACTCCAGTCGTGTTCCCCGCTTGGCGAACCCTGTCGAGTTCCTCCGCCTCCCCCTTCGGCTCGGACATTGCGGAGTGTCTGATGCCAGGCCTACATCCGTCGCGGACGCTGTCTGTTGGCTGGGGCCCATATGTCGTGACTCCTCTACGTGAGCGGTCCCATATGTGTAATTATCCACGGTTTAAAACTCCCTACGGGCTGAGTCCGTGTCTTTCCCTTCGCAGAGCCAGCTCTGCTGTCACCTGTCAGATGAGTCTCCCCCTACCAGGTGGAGCCATCCCAGGGACTCCATATGCGTACTGCCCCCCGGATCAGTCCATATGTGTATTCCCACGTAAACTCCTCCCCCATTGGGTAGGTAGTGGTCTCCGCAGCGTCCCTTACGGGTTCGCTTCCCCAGTGTAGTCCAGTTTACTTAGTGGGTAGTGGTTAGACAGCAGTAGACTCTCTCGGTGTAAGCTCACCCCCTTCACTGCCAGCCGGTGCTATGGGCGGCTGAGCTTGCGCTGGGCACTGGAAGGGGTTTCGTAACTGTGGCGCTTTAGTTGGGATCCCAATTCGTGAAAGGGAACGTCTCGGTTACGTATGTAACCCTCGTTCCCTGAAGGAGGGAACGGAGACGTACGTCCCATCGCCACAGTTTCTGTACCCTCACTGTAGCGCGGACACCAGTTGTCTCCTCAGCGAAAAACAGAGTGCGATTGCATCTGCTTCCTATTTATATACACCTGTCGGGGGCGGTGCGCATTATGCAAATATCGCACGCCAATTCCATTGGCTTGTTTTAGTTTACACAAAGCTGATAGGGCTCTCTAAGCGATATCCCAATTCGTCGGTCACTACTGACGTACGTCTCCGTTCCCTCCTTCAGGGAACGAGGGTTACATACGTAACCGAGACGTTTTTTTTTTCTAAAAATCAAAAATCTCCCTCTCTCTCTGAGCGGATATTGGGAGTGAATGGGCGGAGTTAGTGTGCGTGAGTGGAAAGGAACGCATAGTATGAGTGAGTTTTTCTATCTTTTTCTATCTTTTTCTAACTTTTTGCGGCTTGTTTTTGTCAATATTTTGTTTGGCAAGTGTGTTGTTGAATAAGTAGAGATGATGATTGAAAATGCTGTCAATCAGCAAAAGCTGGTTAACATGGCAGCGTCTCAAAGTTTGGATAACTTAATGAGGCATGGCATTAAAGTCATTCCCGCGGAGCGTTGTTCTGTTGAGGATTGCATGATTGCAATTGCTGAAGTAGTTGGATACTCTAGTATCTTGTCTGCAGCCAGAATGAATAATGCTGTAGTGATTTTTTGAATAGTATAGAGAAAGTTAATTACGTTGTAGTGAAAGGGATTGTCGTTAACAATGTGTTTACTCCGGTATTGCCTTTGGTCCAGCCGGCCAAAAAGAATACTTTTTCAAATGTACCGCCATTCATCAGAGATGATATGATTGAAAAAGAATTAATGAGACATGGTAAAATTGTGTCTAAAATCAGGAAGATCACGTTAGGTTGCAGGTCACCTCAGTTGAAACATGTGGTTTCATTTAGAAGACAAACACACATGATTCTAAAAAATGAAAATGAGGAACTTAATCTAGTCATGAAATTCAAGGTGGACAACTATGATTATGTGATCTATGCAACTTCTGAAAGTATGAAGTGCTTTGGTTGTGGACAGAAAAGGCATATGATCCGTGCTTGTCCTGAGAAGGAAGAACTGGTTGTGCCTTTGAATGAGAATAAAAATGAGCAGGCAAATGTAGACCGAAATGAGGAACACAGACATTCAGATGCTGGTGAAGGATTAAGTGTCATTGACACAGGAAAGAGAGATGGAAACGATAATGGAAAACCTAGTAAGGAAAAGTTGGATGAGTGTGGTGTAATTGATGCCAGCTTGGTTGCAGTAGAAGTTGAGGAGGATATGGAAATGATAGAGGATGAAAGTGTTTTTAAAACACCTGCAATAATACGTAAATTGAAGAAAAAAGGCCATTGGAAGAGAGCTAGGAAAGTGTCTGGAGATGAAAAGTCAGAAAAAGTTGTTGAAAATCTTGGGATGCAGATGGAATCCGATATGAGTAATGTTGATGACTCTGCCTCAGGGACTGTGAATTCAGTCTCACAAAAAAAGATCTGTTAGAAGTGCTTACACACTTGAGAAAATCAGAAAATTTCTACAAACAACCAAAGGAATGAAACAAGTGAAAGTGGAAGATTACTTCCCAGATCAAGAATTGTTTATTAATTCAGCTAGAGTGTTGATGAAAGAAAAGGGTGCAAATAGCTTTACTGATTAAGAAATGTTCAGGTTAAAGAAAATTGTGAAAAAGTTGAAATTGAATATACCGCATGATGAATTTGAAATTGAAAGATTTTTTTTTTTTTTGTGTGTGTGTGTGGTATTTGTGGTTGTTTTGCCCATGTCTGGTTTTTATTCATTCCTTTATGAATACACTAAGATTAGGCACACTCAATATAAATAGCGCACGAGAAAGTGAAAAAAAAAAGAAAAAAAAAAACACTGCTTTTTGAACTAATAAGACAAAAGAAATATGATGTAATGCTGGTTCAAGAAACCCATAGTGATGTTAAGAATGAATGTGACTGGAAGATGGAATGGGATGGGGAAGTTATTTTAAGTCATAAAAGTTCATTGAGTGGTGGTGTAGCTGTCCTTTTTCAAAAACATTGTAAACCTTTATCATATGAGGTTGAATACATTATTGGAGGAAAATTATTGAAAGTCAGAGCAAAATTTGAAAAGTTTGTGGTAACATTTGTAAACATTTACACTCTTGTTCTTGGTCCTGAGAGGGTTTGTTTTTTAAGGAAATTGAATGATGCACTATCTTGTTTTAAGAAGAGTATATGTGTTACAATAGGACCAGGCAGGAGACAGAAGATAGGAAAAACATGTTTTTTTTTTTTGAACACAAGTAGAGTATAACGGTGCAGACAGGTGTGTAGCAGATGCACTTTGGTGATGTACAAATGATATGGAGAATGACACAGTCCTTTGTGTTTGCAGAGTGACAATGGAGAATGATACTTGCTGAATGGAGTTGATGACTTTAGACAACACTTCACGCCAGATAGGAATCGAGGAGAGGAGCTAGGAAACCCGGAGTACAGGTAAGTAGCAAGAGGAGTCCTTGAGGTAAGCATTCAGGTAAGTCCTTAGATGCAAACGAGGCCGGACAATGTGACTGTGTGTGAGTGTGTCTTAAGTAGTGCTGGTGAGGAGTGTGCTGATGAGGTGCAGGTGGCCAGAACTCAGGGGATGGTGTGCGCTGTGATTGGAGGGTGCTGGAACCTGGCGTGTCTGTGACAGTACCCCCCGCCGTCAACCAGACCCTCTCGCTCTTTTGGAACCAGTAATCCACAGCAGGAACATCGGAGGGTTCCCCAGGCCAGGGGAACAGTGGGGGTTGGTAGCCGAGTACGCACTAAAAGGGAGTCAGGCCGGTGCTGGATTGTCAGAGGGAGATTTGGGCGTACTCGGCCCAACCCAGGAACTGGTTCCAAGAGTCCTGGTGGCCGTGGCAGAAGGTACGGAGGTAACGCCCAACTTCTTGGATCTTACGTTCCGTCTGCCCGTTCGTCTGTGGGTGGTATCCTGAGGAGAGGCTTACGGTCACACCTCGGAGGGAGAAGAAGGCTTTCCAGACTCTGGAGATGAACTGAGGACCTCTGTCGGATACGATGTCTTCAGGGATACCGTAGTATCTGAAGATGGCGTTAAACATGATCTCCGCTGTTTCCATGGCTGTTGGCAGACCTCGTAGAGGGATGAGTCGGCAGGATTTAGAGAATCTGTCCACTACCACGAAGATGCATGTGAAACCATCTGAGGCAGGTAGATCTGTCACGAAGTCCACTCCTAGGTGTGACCATGGTCGGTTGGGAACGGGCAGAGGAAGAAGTTTGCCAGATGGTAAATGGCGTGGGCTCTTGGACATTGCGCACTCCTTGCATCCCTGCACGTACCTCCTGACATCGTTGGCCATGTTAGGCCACCAGAAGCGCTCTTTTAGCAGCGAGAGGATCTCATTGACCCCCGGGTGGCCAGTGCCAAGTGAGGAGTGTGCAGAGTGGATCAGTGGGGTGCGTCGTGCTCGGGTGATGTATTGTAAGCCCTCGGGACAACCCGGCGGAGTGTTGGTGGAGGCATTGGAAGGAGGGAGAGTTTCTGGAGTCCAGGTTATGGGGTTTACTAACAGGTTTTCAGGCAGGATGGGTTCAGGTTCTTCACTGACCTCGTCAGGAGTATGGATTCGGGACAGAGCGTCGGCCTTGACGTTTTTCGGACCAGGGCAGTAGGAGATGATGAAATTGAATCTGGTAAAGAAGAGGGCCCATTGGGCTTGTCTGGGGTTAAGCCTCTTGGCAGTTCGAAGGTACTCCAGGTTCTTGTGATCGGTCAGTACAACGAAGGGGTGTTGAGCTCCCTCTAACCAATGCCTCCACTCCTCTAGAGCCAACTTGACGGCTAGAAGTTCCCGATTGCCGATGTCATAGTTCACCTCCGCCGGGTTGAGCTTACGGGAGTAGAAGGCGCATGGATGGAGATGGCTCGGGTTCCCCTGCTGCTGTGAAAGGACCGCTCCAACTCCGGTGGTCGAGGCATCGACTTCCACGACGAGGGGCTTGTCGGGATCCGGGTGTACCAGGAGTGGAGCGGTCGTGAAGGCTTGCTTGAGTGTCTCGAAAGCTTCGGTGGCAGCTGGAGTCCAGGACAGAGACTTGGGCTTATGGCGGAGAAGACTGGTGAGTGGACTGGTTATGGAGCTGTAGTTGTGAATAAATCTTCGGTAGAAATTGGAGAATCAGAGGAAACGTTGAAGTTCTTTGATCGTGGTGGGTGTTGGCCAGTTTCTGACGGCTTCCACCTTCCCCTCGTCCATCCGGATGCCACTGTGATCGATGTTGTATCCAAGGAACTGCACTTAGGGCTGATGGAAGGTGCATTTCTCGGCTCTGAGATAGAGTTGGAAAGCCCTCAGGCATTGCAGGACCTCCGCAACGTGGCGTTGGTGTTCGGCCATACTCCGGGAGTATATCAGGATATCGTCGATATAAACCAGCACGAACTTATGGAGGAACTCCCGGAGCACCTCGTAGATAAAGTCCTGGAATATGGAGGGGGTGTTGGCCAGGCCATACGACATGACCAGGTACTCGTAGTGGCCAGTGGGCATGACGAAGGCGGTCTTCCACTCGTCCCCCTCACGTATTCGGATCAGGTTGTAGGCGCTGCGGAGGTCTAACTTGGTGAACACAGTGGCTCCGCGAAGGTGTTCCAAGGCCGCAGGGACGAGAGGAAGGGGATAACGGAACTTGACAGTGATGGAGTTTAGAGCACGGTAATCAATGCAGGGCTGCAAGCCTCCGTCCTTTTTGGCCACGAAGAAAAAGCTGGAAGCAGCAGGGGAATTGGATGGTCGGATATATCCTTGAGCCAAAGCCTCCTCGATGTACTCCACCATGGCCTTCTCCTCCGGTATGGATAAGGGGTAAATTTTACCCCGTGGCACTGACTCACCCGGAAGCAGGACGATGGCATAGTCCCATGGCCAGTATGGAGGCAGCTTGGAGGCTCACTTGGGGCAGAATACGTCTCTGATGGGGGCGTAACAGGTAGGAATGTCCACAGATCGCTTCTCGAGTGGGTTCTCGATGTTGCACAAACTGGAAATGGATTGGAGCAAGGAGACTTGGGAACAGGCAGGTTGGAGAAACACTCGGAGAAGCAATGGTCGCCCCACTTCAGGACTTCCCCAGTGTTCCAAGAGAGGATAGGATCGTGAAGCTGCAACCACGGGCGCCCTAGAATCACGTCAGCGATGGACCCCTCCAGAACCAGTAGTTGAAGGAATTCTTGAAGAAGAACGCCAACTTGAATGTGGATTGGTTTTGTAATCCGGTTGACATGTCTTCGACTTGTCATGGCTTGGATCTGGTAAGCTTTAGGCATAATCTGGGTCTTGATGTTGAGTTGCTGACAGAGGGCGCCGGAGATGAAGTTTGCCGCTGACCCAGAATCGATGAGGGCACATACTGTAAGAGAAATATCAGCGGCAGTAAGTTTGATCGTCGTGGTGAGTGGCTTTGAAGTCTGGAGAGTTGAAATAATGGCACTCACCATTGGATGTGCAGGACGGGTAGGACAAGAGGAGAGTACATGTCCTGGTAAACCGCAGTAGAGGCAGAGATTCTGGGTCAGCCTTCTCTGTCTTTCCTCAGAACTTAACCATGATTATTCTATTTGCATGGGTTCAGAAACTGGTTCTGGAGTGATGACGGATTCTGGGCGGCAGAGGATGGTGTTAGTGAGACTCTGACCCTGGTGCTCTTCGAGACACGACTACATACGAGTTGCGAAGCGTATAGACAGCTGGATGAAACATTCGCGCCCGATGATATCCTCGTATGCAGCGAGATGCAACCACACTTGAGGATCCAAACCTTGACTGCATGACGTCAACAGCGCTTGTTCATTCCATCCGCTCTGGGCAGCCAGGGTTCTGAATTGCAAAGCATATTCGTTAACAGACAACTTTCCTTGTTTTAATCTGTAAAGCTTCTCACCAATGGATGAATCCCAGGATGGTTTTCCAAACACTTCCCTGAAGTGTTCAATGAAGCCAGCATATGTCTGTGTTACTGGATGCTTCTGTGACCAAATAGAATCAGCCCACTGCAGCGCTTTGCCTGAAAGGTGAGAGATAATGTACGCTACCTTGGAGTGTTCGGTGGGAAATAAGTGCGCTTGCATCTCCAGGATCAGAGACACTTGCAGAAGAAAGCCATTGCAATCCTCCGCCGCACCAGCGTAGGGCGCCAGTTGGGCCATGGGACTGAAGTGCGCTATAGGAGAGGAAGAAGTGGCGGTGGATGCGGAAGTGATGATGGGTGCTGGAGCTGGCGGTGGGTCTGGGACCGGTGGTTGTACCGCAAATGTACGGCGAAAAGCATCTACCAGCTCTTGGAAAGGATCGGGTTGACTCATGCTTGTATTCCGCTGTTAGGGTCCGGTCTTCTGTTACAATAGGACCAGGCAGGAGACAGAAGATAGGAATAACATGTTGTTTATTGAACACAAGCAGAGTATAACGGTGCAGACAGGTGAGTAGCAGATGCACTTTGGTGATGTACGAATGATATGGAGAATGACACAGTCCTTTGTGTTTGCAGAGTGACAATGGAGAATGATACTTGCTGAATGGAGTTGATGACTTTAGACAACACTTCACGCCAGATAGGAATCGAGGAGAGGAGCTAGGAAACCCAGAGTACAGGTAAGTAGCAAGAGGAGTCCTTGAGGTAAGCATTCAGGTAAGTCCTTAGATGCAAACGAGACCGGACAATGTGACTGTGTGTGAGTGTGTCTTAAGTAGTGCTGGTGAGGAGTGTGCTGATTAGGTGCAGGTGGCGGTGATCAGAACTCGGGATGGTGTGCGCTGTGATTGGAGGGTGCTGGAACCTGGCGTGTTTGTGACAATATGTTTATAGGGGGAGTTTTTAACAGCGAATGACAAAGTAGATAGGAATCATAAAGAGCCTCATATTGCTTCTCAGCATGAAATATTGAAACTCATTGCTGAACAGGATATTCATGATATTTGCAGAAATTTGCATAAAAATAAAAGACAATATACATGGGCACAGACAAGAGAGAACTTCATTACTTTGGCTAGATTGGATAGATTCTATTGTTTTAAACATCATTTTAATGTTATTAAAAATGTGTGATTCTACCTGTAAGCTTTTCTGACCACTGTTTAGTTGATTGTGAGATTTATATAGCAAATATAAAACCCAAGAGTGCTTATTGGCACTTTAATGTGTCATTGTTGCAGGATAAGTTTTTTACTGAGACCTTTACATTTTGAAAAAGCATGAATATATTTCGCTACGACAGTGGTGGGACTATGGTAAAATTGAGATACAGCAACTGTGTCGTCAGTACACTCTCATTTGTTTCTAGGGGCATTTCTCGATCAATGAGAGACCTAGAGATTGAAATAGTGGATTTGCAAAATTCAGTGGTGTCCACAGGAAATCGAGGACATACTGAGCTCCTCAAATCCAAAAGGAAGATGTTAGATGGACTGTTAGGTGTTAAAGCACAGGGTGCATTGGTCTGCTCTCGATTTCAGAGTGTTCTTCTTTGGTCTAGAAAAAAAGAATGGACAAAGTCAATATATTCACTCGTTATATTCACAAAATGGAACTGAAATAACACAGCCCAGTGAAATTAGATAAAGGGCAGTGTCTTTCTATTCCGAATTGTATAAGAGTGAGGGTCCAGTGGTGGATGAGTCTGTCAATTCGTTTTATACAGGGTTGCCGAAAGTGCCAGATGAAGTTAATTCTGAACTTCAGAAGCCTATTTCCACAGGAGAATTGCAGATTGCACTGCAGAGCATGGAATGTGGCAGAGCACCTGGTATGGATGGTCTCCCCATTGACTTTTATAAGTCTTTTTGGTCAGTATTAGGGGATGACTTGCTTGCAGTACTCAATGAGAGTCTTGCTGATGGCTTGCTACCGTTGAGCTGCAGAAGGACAGTCATAACTCTTCTGGCAAAGAAAGGAGATTTAAGAAATATAAAGAATACTGATTAAAAAAAAAAAAAAAAATTCTAAGGTTTTGGTAATAAGGCTGAGGGAGGTGGTTGGTCGGGTTGTTCATCAGGATCAGACATACTGTGTACCTAATAGGTCCATTTTTGATAACATGTTTTTAATTTGGTATATTTTGAATGTCTCTAAGTTATTGGGCTTAAACACTGGTCTTATTTCATTAGATCAGCAAAAGGCGTTTGATGCTGGCAACAGTAGTATCAGTAATGATAATAACAGTAATGACTATAATAATGATACTAAAGATGGTGATGATAAGTTGTGTTGACGGCAGTAGTAATATCAATAACAATCATAGATAACATTGATAATAATAACAGAAGTGGTACTAATACTGAAGATGGTGATGAAAATATTTGTGTTGACAGAAAAAGTAAAATCAATAATAATAATAATTACAACAATAACATTTCTATCAGTAATAATGGCAACAGTGATAATTGTAATACCAAATATGGTAATGGTCATAATTTTGTATTGACAAAACAACTGCAATAGTAACAATATAATAACATTAATAACAACAACAATAATAATAAAATTAATAAATAATAATAATAATAATAATAATAATAACAACAACGATAGTAATGAAAAAATATTTATAATGCTAAAGATGGCGATGATGATGTTTTGCGATGACGGGACAGTGATACCAATAATAATAATAATAATAATAATAATAATGACAATAATAATAATAATTATTATTATTATTATTTTTATTATTAACAGTTATAATGAAATCATGACACATACCTTTGTTGTGAACACCAGTCAAGATGGCTTTCTAGGGACCAGTTTACGACAGGGCCCCTCTCTAACTGCCAGTGTGTAGGAAGATGTGCCACACCGTGATTGGATCTTTGGTGAATGAACATTAATAAATCTTCAGCAACATCAGATAAGATATTGGGACAACTACCAGACACCTCTTCCAAAACAGGAAGGGGGACCTTCTGCACCCATCAAAACCAAGGAGAAGACTTCTCATTGGACGACACATTGACTCTAGCCATTAAACTCATTCCTAAGGTTTAGGCAAGGACTGCCATAAAAATTATTTCAGGACCTCCTGGATGGAGCAGCAGAGACTGAAGTAAAGAGAGGCCACAGAGATCTATCCAAATCCATTCATGCCTATGTTTGGAGGCCTTAATTTGATCTAAACTGCATCACATACACTCCATCTTCATGCAAAAGCACAGTTTATGTTAATGGTTACTGACTGCTAAACCAACAGGTCATGGGACAGACCTGTTAACAGATAAACAAATGCATGGATGATGATTTAACCATTTCATATCGTGTTTGGTGTCTATCTGTTCCCTACGATGCCTTGTATAATTTGAAAGAGGTTTGGTAAAGAAATAATGCATGGGTAAAAGGTTAAAGACACTATTTTAACACTGTACTTTATGCTATGCAAATGAGTTCCACACTAGGGTGGGCAACACCGGGGCTGCTTCAGATAACAGTAGCCAATCACACTTCAGGATCGGCAAGGCACCACATTTCAATCTCCTCCTCATCAGAAAGGGATAAATATGTCCCAGGGGTAGACACACCCTTGTTCTGCGTTTCCAACTCGACGGGGAAGGAGAAATTAACAGACACACCACGTCCTGAGTTTCTGACCTGACGAGGAAAGAAACTACAAGACAGTTAAGGTGAAGCTTTTGCGAGCAAAACCTTTTTCATTGCTTCCAGCTGCACTCTAGCTGCAAAAGGGCCCCAGCATTGAGGGACTTAATTTGACCCTTACGGCTTCTACAGCAGCGCAGCCCAGTCCGCAAAGGACCTCTGCATCAGCAGACATTGCTTGTACCACACGGCTCCTCAGCGACGCAGCCAGCCTGCAAAGGAACTTGTGAAGATTCATCTGACCCAGCTGCCCAGTCCATCCTAAAGGACCCTCTTAGCGCAACCAAAGTTCAGCATCCTCCAGCCCAGCGTGGCACGACTACTGGATCGCAACTACGCGCCCTCCCACTGCACGCAGCCTGCATCATCAGTGGAAGACGTCTCTGCTACCGGATTGATCACCTGACTGTGTGGAACGTAAATATAAACTTACCAAACCTCTTTTCTAGAGACCTTGGCATTAGTTTATACACGCAGCATATGTTATTCTAACCTGTTTAGAGAAGTTACTCGAGGTCAGCTTGTTACAAATAATAGGGATATTATTTGTTGAATGATAAATAAGCAATTATTTATCACCATTTTACCAGAGCCATGAGATGGCTTCCATAAGAAGTATTCCCATACAATTCTCTTCCATTCTACATTCAGTTCAACAGCATTGCATTTATCCATTCTGTGTTCACTTCATTTATGTGTTTCTTTGATTTAATTCAGTATTCTCCTTTGATTATTATTTTACTATCTTTTAGAAGTGCATATTCATTATTTTATTATTAATCGTTGTGGTATTTACTCTTGCATGTCTATTGTTAATAAATTTGCTTGATTTTATTATAACTGTGTCTTCCTTGTGTTGATGACCAAAGACTCTACTAGTTGACCGGACTCTCACAAATCCTTCAGATAAATCAGTTGATCGACTCCCTCCATTTTACATTAATTCTGAATTATTGAACAGCTCTTTTGGAGCGTTCATAAATTGTTAAGATAGTATTCTTAACTGGTGCCCCGTATTACAAAAGGAGGAAGGGGTCATCTGATACACTTATAACCACACCTTAAGTGACACATGATCAAAAATCACTACGTCACCGGTGAATGGAGTAAAAATCACTACACCTTAACACATACCACACCTCTCCTAGTTTCTGTGTCAGTGTCCTTTTTTTTTCTTTTTTTCCCCTCCTTCTCATTCACAATACAATTACTATTTGTAGGTATGCCTAAGCTGAGGTGGTGCATTAAAAGAGGGGTGTGGTGCATTAAAATCATCATTTGGTGCATTAAAATAATGTGTGGTATATGTTAGGTGTTGGTTTGATTTGGTTATATTTTTATGTTTTAGATATTTATATTATTATTCCCATTATTATTTTATTTATTTTTTTAATTATTAAAAATATACATTATACCATTACCATCCTTATATCAAGCAAAACAAGCAAAAAATCATCACATCATCATCATCATTTCAGTACTGCTAAATGTTTCTGTAAAATAACAACAATGTCAATAATAATTAATAATAATAATTATAAATATAGCTGCAAGCAGCAATTCGGGGCCAAGCCCCAGAAGGGGCAGTAGCGCAATACGGAGCAGGAAGAGCAAAAAAAGCAGAAATTGAATGTACATGCAAAACAGCTGGTTCAGAAGGACAGGTGGAAATGAAATGAAAATCAATAGAAGTTCAGAGAATGAACAGGGAATGAACTAAAAACACTTGTATCTCATTCAAGAGGAATAAAGATTAGTACAATGCTTATTTGGATAAAAAAGGTATCAAAATGACTCATTACACACAATTGTATAAAGGAACCCCACACGGGATTCGAACCCACGACCTCCGAGTCCAGTGTCCATTTCTCATCTCATTGCACCACTGTGCAGGTGAATGTTGGCACACCTGCCGAAGTTCATTAGTTCATGTGAAAATGAACTCAAAATGAAGAATTTTTATAAAACTGCACTGAATGTTATATTTAATAACTACTTTAGATCATTCTGCAGCTCATCATGCTGTAGCGCAATACAGAGCAGGAAGAGGAAAAACAGCAGAAAATGAACAAACATGAAACAGCTGGTTCAGAATTACGGGCGAAAATGAACTCAGAATGTACATAAGCTTAGATGAAAATGAACACAGCAAGAAACGGCTCGGTCCAAAGATCACCTGAGCTGATTTTGGACAAAATTGGACAAAAATTGTAGGAGGAGTAGTGAAAAAATGGAATACTGTACTTTTCAAAATGGCCACTACTGTACTGGGTGGAGTCTTAATGTAAGATATTGAATGTGATCAGTATGAAGAGAGGAATCAGTTGTATTGACATTCATTTTTCTGGAACAAAGGGTTCAAAAGTTATAACCTTTACAAAAGTGAATATTTGAACTGGTGGTGGCGCTATAGACTTAGTCCTAGATACTCCAAAGTTGGTCAAATTACTTTTAATTACTATCACTACAAGCATGCCAAATTTGATAATTTTCCTTCTTATGGTTCATTGATTACCATACAGGGGGAAGAAGAATAACTACGAATTTGGACATAAAGGAATTGCATGTGATAGCTTCAGATTAGACCAGTTTTAGGCAGAATGCCTAGAACAGACACAAGTTCTGCATCTTTTCCTGCCACAGTACCTCATGCGGTCTGGGCATGTGTCACACTGAGTTTCGAACCCACGATGCAGAGCATTCGGGATCCGTGGCGTAACACATTGAAATAATCAGCCATGCAAGTTCATCAGTATGCTAAGCAGAGGTTTCAGTGTGAGAAAGAGTTCACAAAAAAAAAAGCTTCATAGCATGTTAACCATATTAGTATGCAAAGTTATTTAATGCCAACTAAGTTTTGGTTAACCTGTTGACTGAAGACCACATTAGAAAGAATAGCAATAGTTTAGCATGCTAAGCAATTACTGTGCTAAGCTAACTAGCATAAGACAACAAACACAAGCAAGGTCACATTCAGAGATGAATATCTTGGGAATGGTAGCGAATATCAAAAATCCATTCAGTCATTTCTGTGCGGCTCGGTCCAAAGATCATCTGAGCTGATTTTGGACAAAATTGACCAAAATTTGTGGGAGGAGTAGCGAAAAAACTGTTTTTGATTTAATTCAATATGGCAGACAGGTACATTTAAGGAAAATGACAAATGACACATTGTCGGAATCGGCATAAGCCAGGGAATAAAATGACATAAAGCAGACCAATTTTGGATAATGTTTTCAAAAGTTATAAGCAATTTTGCAAAAATCATTATATCTGTGGAACACTAGGTGGCGCTGTGCTGAAACTTCTCATGTACCTTCAGGACACTCTGATGGTCATATGTACCAAATTTTGTGATGATATGTCAAATTGTTTAAAAGTTATTGCAATTTATGACAAAATTCAAAATGGCGGACACGTGGTTCATCCGATGTTGACAGAATCGGTATCGTCGGATTCGGCATGATCCAATAGACACCAAGATCTTGATTTTCTGACAAACTGTTCAAAAGTTATTGGCCAAAATAGCCATTTTTCATATCTCATGACCTGTAGGTGGCGCTGTTCCCAAGTTTGGCATAGACCCTCAGACCATGGTTCTGATGAAGCGTACCAATTTTTGTTTCGATTGCTCAAAGTTTGGCCGAGATACAGCCTCTATACTAATTTCGGGTCGACCTCGTTAACTTCGTGACATCATAACCATTGAACAAAGATGAATAAAAAAAATCTGTTCAGTCATTTCTGTGCGGCTCAGTCCAAAGATAATCTGATCAAAGATTGGACAAAATTGGACAAATTTTGAAGGAGGAGAAGCGAAAAAAACAAATACTGTACTTTTCAAAATGGCCGCTACTGTAATGGGTGGAGACTTAATGTAAGAAGTTGAATAGCATCAGCATGAAGAGACGAATCAGATGAACTAAATTTAATTTTTCTATGACAAACAGTTCAAATGTTAAAACCGTTAGAATGTTGAAATTTTGAACTGGTGGTGGCGCTATAGAGTTGGTTCTAGAGACTCCAAATTTGGTCCAATCACTATTCATGAGCATCTCTACAACTGTGCCAAATTTCATCATTTTCTCATGTTCCGTTGATAGGGCTGCCATAGACTCCCATTCGGGAGGAAGAATAATAATAATAAAAGGGAAAACGTACAATTACAATAGGGGCTACAGCCCCTTCGGGGCTTGGCCCCTAATTATAATAGTAATAATAATAATAATAATAATAATTATAATATTCTACAAAGGACTTTTTAATGTTTGGCAGCTATTTAAAAAACGGAGGCAAGACACAACATCTCTGTACTGGCTGCTTGAAGAACCTCTTGTTCATGGAGCGAGGTTGGATGTGGCTTATGAAGCCACACCAGGACTATCACAAATCTTGTGTTCATCAGAAGTTTTAAAGTTGCATGATTTAATGGACATTGGTGGCCCAGAGCTATGTAATACTCAAGCTCTGGCATCTCAGTTGGGAATTCAATCTGGTTGGAAGAGTGTTAGATCTGTTAATGCAAAGATTGACAGCAGAAGAAAAAAATATGTTAAAAGAGTACTATAATGGCAAAGTGGTTCCTACTAATTCAGATCCATTTCCCAAAATTTTAATTACTCCTGATTTAAAAGGTTTAAATGATTTTTATTATTATTATTTTTTTTTTTTTTGGAATTGGAAAGTTTGGAGAATCTGAATTTTCAAGATGTTCAAAGTAAAGTTTTATATAAATGTTGTGTAAAGGTTTTAAATAAAGCAATTCTCAAAGAACGAAAGGATACAGTGTGGAGGGAAAAACTGGGGTTAGAAGATCATGTAAAACCTGTATGGAGAACTCTCTATAAACCAGCATTAGAAAAGTGCATCTTGAAGGTGATCTTCAGTGGGAAATACTGCATGGCACAGTTGCTGTTAATGCATTTGTGAATATTATTAATTCGGTAGCACTTTATTTTACAGTATGTGTACTTTCCTGGTACATATATAGTAATTATGTTGTACATACAGGTAAAAGAGTGGTAACACAAGGTACTTACCTGACATGTATGTACATGGGCCTTATAAGAAACACTGCTGTACTTTCCAATGGTACATACATGGTGTGTTTTTTAAATACACAAATAGATAGGAGAAGAATATTAGTCAAGGTAAGTGCTACTACTACTGGGTCAAGTGCTGACGAAAAAGATACATCTTTAGCATTTCTTTGAAAACGGCTAGAGACTCAGCTGCTCGGATAGAGCGTGGTAGGTCATTCCACCAGCCAGGAACAGTCCCGGAGAAGGTCCGTGATAGTGATTTTGTGCCCCTATGTGATGGTACCACAAGGCGCCGTTCACTTGCAGAACGCAAGTTTCTGGAGGGTGCGTAAGTCTGAAGTAGTGAGTTAAGGTATAACGGTGCAGAGCCAGCGGTCGTTCTGTAGGCAAACATCAGAGCCTTGAATTGGATGCGAGCAGCTACTGGCAGCCAATGCAGACTGACGAAGAGATGAGTGACGTGCGCTCTCTTCGGTTCATTGAAGACCAGTCTTGCTGCAGCATTCTGGATCAGTTGCAGAGGCTTGATAGTGCATGCTGGAAGGCCAGCCAAGAGAGCATTACAGTAGTCCAGTCTGGATAGAACAAGAGCTTGGACAAGAATTTGTGTGGAATGTTCCGATAGGAAGGGTCTAATCTTCCTGATGTTGTACAAGGCAAATCTGCAGGACCGGGTCGTTGCTGCAACATGATCTGTGAAAGTTAGACAATCATCCATCACCACTCCAAGGTTTCTGGCTTTCCTGGAAGGAGTGATGGTACATGGTACATGGTAAATATTTTGTACTTACAGACAAGTGTGGGTAATAAGAGGCACTTATGTGTGGTAACTAGTGAGACACATTACTGTACTTACTAGTGGTATATGGTTACTATGTTGTACTCACGGACAAGTGTGGACACAAATAACAGACACTTACTTAACTACTCTGAAACAAATGTGCTTGCCAAAATTATACACTGCAGTAACTATACAGCACTTCATAGTGTTAATACTTATCAAGTAGTCCTTTTAAGCAAGGCTTTTGACACATGACAACTGAGTATACCAAGTACAGTAGTGTTACTGATCTGTATGTATGTCATCAAAATACCCCTATTAAGTGAATTATTGCCCTGTAAAGATTAGGCAAGTTGAACCGCAAAAGTATATCACTCAATACTCAAGAAGTATCTTGTACCATGCTTATACCTCACCCTAAGTAATGTGTAATTTACGCATTGACTAACTGGTATATTCACTAGTACTTTCATAATAAGTACATTGAAATAGGACTGTAAAATTAAGTGAACCCTTGTACATAAACATTACATAGGAATTACCAGTTCTTACCAGGTGTAACTTACGCATTAACACTCTGAGGTCTGACGGTATCGCCGGCGATACCACCGTGGTTTTTTTCTTATCAGTGTGAAAGAGACTCAAAATACTCCGTCAATGTTGCACATACAATTAAGAGTTATACACCATTTTAATCTGTGGAATATCTTCTTTCATTTGTGTACACTCAGAGTAAAAACAGAATGTTGTGCTTTTTGTAAAATAAAGAAAACTAACATGATGCGTGATCTCTCCTCTCCCTCTGAACGAACTCCAATCTGATAATTCTCAGAAAATGAACTGTAACTTAGTGAATACTAATGACAAAAAAATTACACTTATGTCTAAAAAAACGTTAAGATGTCAGGTTTTAAATCATGTAAGTCAAATCGAAAACAAACCTTCTTTGTTTATGTAATCTGTATGAAAAGAGAGCCATGTCAGATATCCGTGATTCTGCTCATTATCTGCTAATGCGGCCACGCCCACGGAGCCAGCGCTATTCAGACGCTAATTCAGTCAATACATGCATTCATTATCTCAATCGTGTATTTATTGTCTTGAAAAGTGTTTATCTGGATGTAAAAGTCATGGTTAGCGATCTCTAGAAGACATGCAGTTACTTCCTGATTACTTGTCTTCTACAGATGAAGTTTAGATGAGTTTTTGTTTCTTTAGAGCCCTCCTGCTGCTGTATGAATTGGAAACTCCATTCATGGAATAGCCTCTTCTTCTTCTAGATGAATTTGTGGACTAAAAATGCACAGAGCGCCCTCCGACTTCAAGGATGAATTGAAAACACCAGCGCTCATAGTAATGACAATGAATATTAAGTTAATATAACTCCTCTGTATAGAAAATTGACATAAGCATATGAGAATCCAATATTTCTCCAAATGTGCATGCTTTTAAACTAAAAGTCTATATTCAGACTCTTTGCATCACAGAAATACATTATATTTTAAAGTATAATATAAAACCATTACTTTATATTGTAATAATATTTTTCTGCATGTTTCATATATCATAATGAGCTTGAGACATCACAGAAGGTTTTTTTTCACAGCCTACCTGACTGAAATGCCTCATTAATATGCAAGTCATTTCAGCTCATTACTATCCAATTCTTTTGTCTTCTCAGGTGAGAATGGCCCATTTTCAGTGGTGATTCACGCCTCCTCGCATACTGTGTTTCTTGGCAAAAAGTGTCTTACAAAAACTAAATCAATATATTGTTTTATATGAAGGAGTAGGCAGCATAATTTTTACATAATTTTGAAGCAAAAACTCTAGTCTACAACCTCCAATACCCTAAAGTCTTATGAACACAGATTTATTATACTTTTTTTGGCCTTATTTCAGTGACTTAAGTTTTTTGTTTTTTCAACAACCACGCATAAATGTTATTCCTTCAAAAACACAAACATGTACATACATGTTCCTCACATATTATTGTAGCCTAGTTTGTGCTGAATACAGTGTAATGACACTTTTTCCATTAATATGTTTATGAACAACTGAAAAAAGCACAAATGTCAGGGCATGTCAAAAGTTCTCCAGGCCCCAAATCAGCCTCAGACTCCAGAGGGTTAACTAACTGGTATATTCACTAGTACGTTCATAATAAGTACATGGAAATAGGACTGTAAAATAAAGTGAACCCTTGTACATAACATTACATAGGAATTACTGTGATCTCATGAGAATACGTGTGTATTTTTACTTAAAATGTTGTTTAACCACACGTACATTTTCATACACGCAAAAACATATTAATTCACTGACGTATTTAGAGGACTAAAACGTAAAAATACTTACGTATTAACAGCAATAATAAATCATGTAACGTAAAGTTTGAATGTAAATGAATTCCCCTGTAATAAAATCATGGGATTAATGTTTTAAATCTGTTGTATGTATTCAGTTGTCATATCAATACATGTTTTCAGTCACATTTTTTGAATACAGTTTGTGGCGAGGGGGGCGTGGTTCAGCGAGGTCTGCAACCGGAGAGAATAGCAGGAGACGCTTGGTAAGTGAGTGGGTTGAATACAAATCACGAACACCTGTTTCTCATTCAAGTGATTGGCGCGGAGACAGGATAAAACGTCTTGAGAAGCAGGAGTGTGTGAGAGAGAGGGGAACTGCTGACTGAGTCGTGTCGAGTTACTTGGAGTGAAGCCCTTGTGGATGGTGTATACCGAACCTGGAGTGAAGCCCTTTGTGGATTGTTTATTTTTGTTGTTGTGCGCTGCACAGTCTTTCTGTTGAACCTTTTTGAAAGCCAATAAAGTCTCAGTCAGCAGTTGTTCGACGACCCTGTCCTCTTCCTTCCCCAACTACGAACTTAACTGTGCTACACTGGTGCCGAAACCCGGGAAGGAAGACAGGAGCACGTCGCCATGCAAGCATCGTCCTCCACCCTATTTGCGGAGATCATCTCGTCCCTCGCGGTCCTGCACCGCGAACAACAACAGGCCCTGCTGGATCTACGAAGCGATCAGGAGTGGTGCTTCCAAGCCATCCTGCAGACCCAGCAGGAGGACCGCGAGGCGTTCCGGAGCTGGATTGACCGGGAGGTTCCCTGGGAGCCCACTGAGCAGCCAGCTGTGCCTGTCCACCTGCCCCTAAACAAGATGGGCCCACTGGACGATCCAGAAGTTTTCCTCAAGCTCTTTGAGAGATCCGCTGAGGCGAGTAAATGGCTGCGGGACCAGTGGTCTATGAGGCTGGTCCAGCTCCTCTCAGGAGAAGCACAGATGGCGGCACAGCAGCTCTCAGTCCAGAACATGACGACCTATGGACCCCAGAGCAGCATCGACAGCGCTTCCACTCCCTCGACCTGGGTGAGTCCGGCCGGCCCTTCATGATGGCCCAACAGCTCCGGGACTCATGCCGCAAATGGTTGCTGGCTGAGGGAAGCGACGTGGACCTGGTCATCGATCGCGTGGTGCTGGAGCAGTTCATCACAGTTCAAAACTGCCGAGTGGGTCCAGTGCCACCGCCCCACGTCGCTGGACTCAGCCATCCAATTGGCGGAGGACCACATGGTGGCGTGCCAAGGGGTTGGCGAGCCCCTTCCAGCTGCCTCTCTCTCCCTCTCTTTTGTCCCCCTCTCTCTCTAAACCTGTCCCTCTTCCTTGGTTTCGTCCGCCCGGCCGAGGGCAGGGCGGAACAGGACAGGCACCTTCCTACGGAGGCCCAGGGGGGCGGGACTCCCTGCTGCCGGGACGGACCCCACTCCTGCTTCTCCCCTTTCTCTGCGCCAACCATTCAGCCCACTCTCTGCCACTGGAGCGGCGGGCAGGTCTGGGCCGGCCTGTTGGCGGTGTGGGGATCCGGATCATTTTGTGGATAAATGTCCGCTTATGGAGGTCGGGACAATGATCCGGGTCCCCGACGATCCACAGGCTGCCCCTGGTCAAGCTGGCGGGTACCAAATACCTGTGAGTATCAAGGGGGGTACCTATCAGGCTTTGGTGGACTCGGGCTGCAACCAAACCTCTGTTCATCAAAGCCTGATTTCATCTGGGGCATTGGATACAGGCGGCATGGTTGGGGTTCGGTGCGTGCACAGGGATGTGGTGAGGTATCCTGTAAGGCCCGTCATAATTAAATTTAGGGGACAAAAGCATAGTGTTGAGGTGGCAGTTAACCCGCACCTCCGGCATCCGATAATTTTGGGAATGGATTGGCCTGCGTTCAAGCAATTATTGGGATGTTTATGCTCGGATGCCTCTTGGGGGAAAGGAACGCGGGGTAAGCAGGCGCGGGTGCAGGTGGGAGAGACTGATCAGAGACCGGAGAGTTCTGCTGCAGGGGAACTGAGTGAAGCCGGAAGACTAATTCTTCCGGAACGCGATGATTTTCCCCTAGAGCAGTCTCACGATGAGACGCTAAAACATGCATTTGAAAGGGTCTGCGTAATTGATGGTCAGCCTCTCCAGTCTGGACGTCCGCTTGCTTATCCATATTTTGCGATTATAAAAGATAGGTTGTATCGAATGACCCAAGACACTCAAACAAAAGAAGATGCAACCCAGTTGTTAGTGCAAAAGAGCCGCAGGGAAATGCTTTTCCACGCGGCTCATTCTAATCTGATGGCGGGGCATTTGGGACAGGCGGCGACACTAAATCGTCTCATGACCCGGTTTTTCTGGCCGGGCATTCACGAGAATGTACGCAGGTGGTGCGCGTCTTGTCGTGAATGCCAGTTGGTAAACCCACCGGCCACCCCAAAAGCGCCATTGCGCCCACTCCCATTAATGCAGGTCCCCTTCGAGAGAATTGGTATGGACCTCATGGGGCCATTAGAACGATCAGCAAGGGGACATCGCTTTGCATTAGTCATTGTTGATTATGCAACGCGATATCCTGAAGCAGTGGCTCTCCGCAACATTTCCGCTAAGAGTGGTGCGGATGCACTGTTTCGTTTAATTTCCCGGGTGGGGATTCCAAAAGAAATCCTCACTGATCAAGGCACTGCGTTTATGTCACGCACGTTACGCAAACTGTACGAATTATTGGGCATTAAATCAGTTCGTACCAGCGTCTTTCACCCACAAACGGACGGGCTGGTCGAACGTTTTAATCGCACGCTTAAATCCATGATTCGTAAGTTTGTTCAAGAGGACACCAAAAATTGGGATAAGTGGTTAGAACCTCTGTTATTCGCAGTGCGAGAGGTCCCGCAAGCCTCCACTGAGTTTTCCCCCTTCAAGCTTCTCTTTGGACGCCAGCCCCGCGGGGTGCTGGATGTCCTGAGGGAGGCTTGGGAGGACGGACCATCTCAGGCCAAAAACGAAATTCAGTATGTGCTGGACTTGAGAGCAAAACTCCACAATATGGGGCGGCTATCAATGGAGAATTTGTTACAAGCCCAGCACAGACAGAGCCAGCTGTATAACAGACGGTCTAATTTACGCAAATTTGCACCGGGACAGAAAGTGCTTGTATTACTCCCTAGTTCAAATTTGAAATTACTTGAAAAGTGGCAAGGACCCTTTGAGGTCACACGCCAAGTGGGCGAGCTCGATTATGAGGTGGTACGGTACAACAGGAGGGGGGAACGTTAAATTTATCACCTCAACCTCCTGAAAAAATGGAATGAGGCAGAATCAGTGATGCTGGCGACGGTGATTAGCGGGGAGGATGATCTCGGGCCAGAGGCGAATATAAAAACTCAATCCCTCGCTCTGATCCCGGGAGGAGATCACCTCTCGCCTTCCCAGCTCACTGATTTATCTAAATTAAGTCTAAATCTAAGTGTTCTCTCCCCTGCCGGGACGTACCAACCTCATTCAGCACCACGTCGAGACAGAGCCGGGCATGGTTATTCGCAGCCGGCTGTATAGGTTACCTGAACACAAAAAAAAGGTAGTTCAGGACGAATTAGAGGCAATGTTGAAAATGGGAGTAATAGAAGAGTCCAGCAGTAACTGGGCGAGCCGATAGTTTTGGTCCCCAAGACCGACGGCTCGGTTCGTTTCTGCGTGGACTATCGCAGGGTGAATGCAGTGTCCAATGCCGCGGGTGGACGAATTGCTTGACCGGCTAGGTGCGGCTCGATTTTAATCGACACTGGACTTAACGAAAGGGTACTGGCAGATCCCCTTGTCGCCTTTATCCAAAGAAAAGACAGCTTTCACAACGCCGTTTGAATTACACCACTTTGTTACGCTTCCGTTTGGGCTGTTCGGGGCACCGGCTACCTTTCAGCGACTCATGGATTAAGATTCTCCGGCCCCATGCTGCATATGCGGCTGCCTATCTAGATGATATTATTATCTATAGTAATGATTGGCAGCGGCATATGAAGCATGTGAGAGCCGTCCTGAGATCGCTGAGAGGGGCTGGGCTCACGGCCAACCCGAAGAAGTGTGCAATTGGGCGCGTGGAGGTAAGGTATCTGGGCTTCCACTAGGTGCGTCCCCAAATTGACAAGACAGCAGCGTTTACGACCAAGACCAAAAAGGAGGTTAGACAGTTCCTCGTGCTGGCAGGATATTATAGAAGGTTTTAACCTAATTATTCGGCCCTCACCAGCTCGTTGACTGATCTAACTAAAAAGGATGCTCCAGATACGGTCCAGTGGACGGAGCTGTGCCAGCAGGCCTTGTCCCAGGTGAAGGCTGCTCTATGTGGCGGGCCATTGCTTCACTCTCCTGACTTTTCTCTCCCTTTTCTGTTGCAGACTGATGCGTCGGACAGAGGGCTGGGTTCTGTCCTGTCCCAGGAGATAGAGGGTGAGGAGTGGCCGGTACTGTACATTAGCCGTAAGCTCTCTAAGAAAGAAGCTAAGTACAGTACCGTAGAAAAAGAGTGTTTGGCTATCAGGTGGGCCGTCCTCAGCTTCCGCTATTATCTCCTGGGACAGGAATTCACTCTCTTTTCGGACCACGCTCCCCTGCAGGGGTGGGGGGGGGGGGGGGCGTGGTTCAGTGAGGTCTGCAACCGGAGAGAAAAGCGGGAGACGCTTGGTAAGTGAGTGGGTTGAATACAAATCACGAACACCTGTTTCTCATTCCAGTGATTGGCGCGGAGACAGGATAAAACGCAGTGAGAAGCAGGAGTGTGTGAGAGAGAGGGGAACTGCTGACTGAGTCGTGTCGAGTTACTTGGAGTGAAGCCCTTGTGGATGGTGTATACCGAACCTGGAGTGAAGCCCTTTGTGGATTGTTTATTTTTGCTGTTGTGCGCTGCACAGTCTTTCTGTTGAACCTTTTTGAAAGCCAATAAAGTCTCAGTCAGCAGTTGTTCGTCAACCCTGTCCTCTTCCTTCCCCAACTACGAACTTAACTGTGCTACACAGTTTACTCATCTACTTAATATGAAATAACATTTCTGTTCGTGACTTGTAATATTTAGTTTGTTTGCTGTGTGACACAGGTGTTTTCTCCTATGCAGCGACTGACAATACAACTGTAAGATACATCAAAACACAACATACATTCACAAATCACACCCATTTTATTTGTTTGCTGTACTCCATATCTTTATAATCCATATGTTTGTAAGGAACAGATCCAAATTCAGCCCTTTATCCATCAGTCTTCATCTTCATTCTCAGCAGCAGCAACCATCACAGTCAAAGCTCGCGCTCGTTATAATTTAAATTTGAAAGTAGCGCCACCCTCGAGAAGCATTACGACATGGTTTACGGCACTGATATCGAACGCTCATTGGCTCTCACCTGCTTCGTCACAGATTGCGACATGCTGTGTTTCAGTGGATTGACATTTGAATGAGTGCACACCTTCACGTAGAGAAGCCAGATTCATCATACTCTGCTCTGTAAAAAACTATTATTTACCGCCAGAGAGGACTGCAATTCATCATCATTTGAACTACTTTTGGTAAGACATTTTCGCAATAAATAAATTGTTGTGATTACGCTTGTTTGTCTGTCATTCTTTTATTTTAAACAGTATGGAGTTTTAATAAATATTTATGGGTTACTTAGATTTAAAGGTAGGTGTAGGATTGGCAGCTCAAAATATTGTTTTGATGTTACATTTTTACTAAAATTGTCATTTTCATTTACAAAAATGTACGTTTTGTGTCTTTGAAAGTTACGTATGCTCTTACCAGGTGTAACTTGCACATTAACTGGTATACTGGTAATTAACTGGTATATTCACTAGTACGTTCATAATAAGTACATGGAAATAGGACTGTAAAATAAAGTGAACCCTTGTACATAAACATTACATAGGAATTACCAGCTCTTACGCTTGGGTAAAGTTGGTTTTATATTCACACATTCGGCCATCCATATTCAATAGCCTTGTTCATCACACTACATTGGACATTCAGTGGACATTCACAAGTAAATATGCCATTAAAACAATACTTGCCTATTTTGATCGACTGTGAAAAATATTGTAAGTTGACAATCGTTGGTTGTCAATATCATGTCGCTGCTTAAAATTCGCAAACATTAATTTATTAAAAAGTCTGAATTCATCAGAAGTCCGAATGTGCGAATATAAAACCAACTTTACCTAAGTAGCTCTTACCAGGTGTAACTTACACATTAACTAACTGGTATATTCACTAGTACGTTCATAATAAGTACATGGAAATAGGACTGTAAAATAAAGTGAACCCTTGTACATAAACATTACATAGGAATTACCAGGTCTTACCAGGTGTAACTTACACATTAACTAACTGGTATATTCACTAGTACGTTCATAATAAGTACATTGAAATAGGACTGTAAAATAACGTGCATCCTTGTACATAAACATTATAGGAACTATCAGCTCTTTAACCTTTGCAATAATAAGCTTAAGCATTTTAAACAATTAGTAAGTACAGTAATGTGTCTTACAAGTTACCATAAATAAGTGCCTGTTATTACCCACACTTGTCTTTAAGTACAAAATATTTACCATGCACGTACTATTAGTAAGTAAATTAATGTGTCTGTTAGTTACCATATACAGACACTATTAGTAAGCACCTGTTATTACCCAACACTTGTCTATAGGTACAAAGTAGTTACCATGTATGTACCATTGGAAAGTACAGCAGTGTTTCTTATTAGTTCCCATACATACATGTCAGGTAAGTACCTTGTGTTACCACTCTTTTACCTGTATGTACAACATAATTACTATATATGTACCAGGAAAGTACACATACTGTGGTCCTACTTTATATTAAGTGTCCCTTATACCTGTGAACTTACATGGTAACTAGATGTGTACGTAGCATGTAACCACAGTGTAAGTACACATTGGTACATAGTATCTACAGCTCTAATACTGGTGTAACTACACACAGGTAACAACCCACTGAATAGAATGTGTAAGTACAAATGTGTAACAGGTCATTGGTAACAACACTTTTTTTCACTTCAGAAAGTACACATGTGTAACAAGAATTATGTAACTACATTTTGAAACAACAATAAGTACTTGCACAAAATTTTACACTTCCACACAGAGACTTCAATACTGCAGTTACCAGTTTGGAATAGCCTGAAAATGTATGGAAATCATGATGATTCTTATGTACATACCATGTATTTATGAACACTGAATTAGAATTAGACTGGCAGTGCTAATGCTGAATTAGAAAGTTTCACCTTGTGATATCAGTGTACTTACATGGTAAATCCTCAGGAACTGTCCACTTAATATAAAGTGTAAAATGGTTACGATTTACCGTGTAATATGTAAAACAAACCTCTCTGCAACACTTTAATAACGGTGTACTTACATGGTAACACCTCAGGAACTGTCCACTCAATATAAAGTGTAAAATGGTCACAATTTACCATGTAATATGTATAACCTAATCCTCTGTGCCACACTTTAATAACAGTGTACTTACATGGTAACACCTCAGGAACTGTCCACTCAATATAAAGTGTAAAATGGTCAAAATTTACCATGTAATATGTAAAACCTAATCCTCTGTGCCACACTTTAATTACAGTGCATTACATGGTAAATCCTCAAGAACTGTCCACTTAATATAAAGTGTAAAATGGTCACAATTTACCATGTAATATGTAAAACAAACCTCTATGCAACACTTAAATAACAGTGTACTTGCATGGTAACACTGCAGGAACTGTCCACTTAATATAAAGTGTAAAACTGTCACAACTTACTGTGTAATATGTGAAACCTAATTCTCTATGCAACACTTAAATAACAGTGTACTTGCATGGTAACACTCAGGAACTGTCCACTTAATATAAAGTGTAAAATTCTGGACACCAACCACAATTTATATGTAAAGCCTAACTCGCTGGGTGCCGCTATGTAACATCAATGTTGTTACAAATTATATTCACTGAATTTAAAGTGTACTCATTCAATCATAACTGTGTAACACCAGAGAATTTACATTGTGAATACACAGGAATTGTTTACTTATTATAAAGTGTAACTGTATTTGTTGCATTGCAGTTACACTGTTCTTACACAGAGCACTGTAATTTACAGTGTGACTGTAAAGTCAAATTGGTAATCAGAGTGTCAGATCAGAAATGGAAAATTAAAAAGAAGAACAAAGGAAATAAATAGTAAATCTGTGCTGTGCAATAATATCCCAATATCTATCAAAGCAAAACTATCACATTCATATTTCAAAGTTTATTATACATTCTGCAACAATGTGTATGCATATACACTCCTAAGTAGTTTGAGTAAGCTATAAACTTAGCAAAACAAGTTAGAAGTTGTTAGCATGATATAGTCAAATTTCAGAATCTGAAGAAATGTCACAACATAAACAGTTCGAAAACAGAGACTGTCTAGAGCCCAAAAAAATCATGCATTTGGGGAAGATACACCTTTATTGAAATCTAAATCTGTATGTTCTTCTAATGTCATGGATCAGCTTTGCCAAGGCACCTTTCCTATTTCTTCTTCCCAGCCAATAGTGATGAACTTCAAATTTTCTCTTAATAGTTTTGTAGTCTTGTTACCCCTGAATCTTGACACCTGTGCCTTGATGGCTAGCCAGGTCCGTTCAATATGCTGTGTGTGACAGCCAGTTTGGGGATCAACAAAATTTTCACTGTGGTTTACAGTTAGGTGTCTGTATCCTAGTGGTTGTAGCGCATTAAGATATGCCCTCCAATTGTCACTGTAAACAGTTGACCCCCTTCTGATGTGCCTTGTGATAATGGGCATCAGTGTGGTCCTGGAACGGTCCTTTACCATCTTTAAGACTGGTAGGCGGCGAGCTCCTTTAACTTCCATCATCCCAAACACCCAACCTTTTCTTCTCTGCCAAGTAGTACAACAGAGGCCACGATTGAACTGAAAATGCATAAACACAAGAAAATATTAAGAGCAGTAAATCCCGGTATGTGCCAGAGAAAACATACATTTGTATTCTGATCTCCCCATGATCATTTAGGGGTTACTCAAGCCATTCCTCAGCACATGTGTATCTTCATTAACCTAAACATTAAACAACAATAACAACAAATAGGCTGAGGATAACTTATTGTTACCTTTTGGAACATCGTCATTCAATCATGTCTTTTGATTGCATGTGGTATTTTGATGTGATATTAACCCTGGAAGTATTATTGAATGCAACTAAACCAACTTTAGTATTTCAACATGGTAAAAAACTTCCATTCTTTTTTATTTTTTTTACATCAGATGTACCTTTCTCTTGTGAGCAAACTTAGACTCATCTATAGCCACAAACTTCTGTCTTGACTTCCCACCAACTCTAAGACCTGTTCTTCTTTTCAGATTCTTCAATGCCTTGATGCAAACCTGTAAAAAGTATGTGGACACAGAAGAATTAGTACAAACAAAATTAATTACAATTCAACTGGCTGAGCAATGTACTACTGAAGACTCTTGTGCAAAGGCTAGGATTATACAAATGCCTGTGACAAAAAATAAGCTACCTTTCTGAGCAATTTGTTCATTCTGGACAATGTTGTTGAAGTTCTGGCAACACAGTCTTCCATCAGATCAATTTTTTTTAAATGTAGACCCTGGGAAAATCTTAAAATAAAAATAATTTTGGTTAATTAAAACAATAACCAATGATGCAGGGCTCGACAATAAGGACTGCCCAATGGCCCGGGGCCAGTGTGTACGACGCTCGGGACAGTAGATGGAACGGTCACTTGCCCGATTGGGCCAGTGCTGTAGTGTGTGCGATATATATCGTCTATGATATCGTAATTGTTGATTTAACGATCTGATATTATCGAGTATGTCCCTCACTTTACAAAAAATAAACAAAAACACACACATTGAGTGGTAGGTTAAACTAGTGTACGCATTCACTGCGTGATTTATTAGTCTATTAAAATGCATTTATGAAGCCCCAGAATTGAAGATAAGGGACAAAAATGACCCTGTATATCTTTCATATTTATATAATTTAATATAGTTAACCAATATTAAACAAAGAGAGCCGTTTTTCTCCAAATATTAGCATGATTACAAATGTGATATTGATTTTATTCAGCATACAGTTTAAAGAACAAGAACTTAATATCAAGTGACTTACATTTTAGACACCAAATCGCCTGTTTCGCCAACAAAAATAGTTCCAAAGTCCAAAGAATTGTTCTCTGAGCAACAGTTCCTGAATGAATCTGCCGCTTGAATGAATCGGTTGAATCTCAATGATTCGTTCATTAACAGTGATTCGCTGCCACCTACTGGCGGGTTTAATTTCACATTTAAAGTGTCTTCATTTTTTTTTTTTTTTATAATTTCAAATAACAGTATTTAACGTTTTATATTTTCAACATCAAAAACATTTTTAAGCATCTGTAACTGCTCTCAACTGATTAACTTTAATAAAATTTAATCTATTCTATAGTTATATAGTTATACATTACAATTTCTGTACCTGAAAATCTCCAGTTTAAACCTACATGAAAAACTTGAAAAGCACCATTTATTTCATTTATATTTTCTGATGTATTTATTTGTGCTATTACTTGTAATTTGATTATTTGTTACTATTTTATTACTTACTGTTTATTTGTCTAACAATATTTAAAATATAAGTTAATCTAGTAACATTAGCTTGGTGTCATAACCCTATTTATTGAGGTTAAATGTAACAAAGACAACGAAAACAATAACCCTTATTTTATAGGGTTGTGGGGCCAGTGAAAAAAAAAAATCCTTATCGTTGAGCCCTGTGATGTATTTTTCTTTATCACTATTCGAGTAGCTTCCGAAAATAACAGAAAAAGTACAAAAAATACTGTCCAAAGGCTGGAGAAATGTAGGGCCCTATAATACACCCGGCGCAATGCGACGCAAGGCGCAGCGCAAGTGTGTTTGCTAGTTTGCGTCCGGCTCCGTTCGCGTTTTCCCGTTCAGCGCCACGTCCTTAAATTAGTAAATGCATTTGCACCAGTTAGTGCGCCCATGGGCGTGCTGGTCTAAAAAAGAGGTGTGTTCAGGCGCATTGCTGGCGCATTGCTATTTTAAGGAGCTGAAAATAGACTGTGCCATAGACCAACTCAAACCTGGTCTAAAGTCTAAAGTCAACGGCAATACTTTTTTGTTAGAGCGCGTTGGTAGAAACTGCGCGTCCACAGTGCACGTTGACTTTGCTTATTACACACAGGGATGCGCATCACACAAACATGCCAAATATTAAAAACAAAAGGAATACAGTGTAAAAGAATATTACTGTGTAGGCTACATAAATATAAAAATGTAATGATGAATAGTCATTGCGTGTATTAGAATTAGGCTACCTATTTTCAATTCAGCCTATTACTACTTATAATGATGAACGAAATTGGCTAATTAATTTGACAATTGTGCCATTACACACACATATACTGTATATTAACTGACTCATCGTGCGGAGCTATTTGAAAGCCTGCATTTGCAAGCCCGCTTTAACTTCGCGCACGAGAAGATTGGTTTCTTCGCTTGAAAAGCGTTCAGCTTTTCCGCCAACAAATTCCGCCATGTAAATAGCAATCCGCCATGGCGCGAGCGCATCTTGCTCTTAAAGGGAATGGGAGATAACACTCTGATTGGTTTATTGAACGTTACACCCATTACTCATTAAGAGAATAGGGACAACCCATTTCAAAAATGCGCTCCAGCGCACGGACCGTTTTTCCGTCGTTAAAATAGCAAAAGTGGATTTGGACACGCCCTGAGTGCACCTGCGCCGTGCGCTTTACACTTTGCGTTTAGATCGTTAAAATAGGGCCCTTAATGTTTTTTGTACTTATTTTTCTGCTATTTTCAGAAGCTACTCGAATAGTAATAAATATCTAGCAGTTGATCGCGATCAAAGGGTATGTCATATAATGTCATCATTATGTAGTTATTAGGTAAGTTACCTAGATTCTACTTACCTGTATATGTATTCCATCCACTTTACCAGGGGAATCCTAGAGTTATAAAACAGTGATCCATTGCGAATAGAGAGTGTAAACCTGCGATGCGTGTTTCTTCGACATGTCCTGAGATAACAGTGCAAAATATTAGTCCAAAAAGCATGCTGCCTAAAACTGCGTTAAGGTTACCTATCCAAACAGTGAGTTAAATTGGGTTACTTACCATATGTAACCATCACGTCCATTGTGGGCTTTAATTTTCATCTTTTTTCCACAGTGGCGACAAGGTGGTGCTTTGCAAAGCAAGCCTTTCTTCTGTAGCCATTTGATCATTAATTTCTTATGTTTTCCACCGCTGCAAAGACGTATTAACTCATTTAATTGCCTTGAATACATAGTAATCTAGATACTGCTAATGTAAAACAGAATGATGCTTGTTGTCCTATTTGAAATTTTGGCGCCTTGTTGGTAACTGGCTGTCTACAACGAAACGTGACAGTTGTCCCATGACGTTCTGGGCGAATCGTCTAGTGTGTGCATTCAGGGGATTATAAGGCAAAAAATTGGTTGAAAGTGTATTCATGTCTGTGGTCTCCCATGGTTTTAAAATCAGTTAAGATTTAAAAATCATCTAGTGTGTGGCCACCCTAAACCTGTGTACCTTTTTATGTAACTAAATGTGTTATTGTTTCCTTAGACAGAGGTGCAAAAAAGCAAGTAAAGAAAATCTTGGACACGAGCACTGAATGCAGCACCAGTGACACTGATGAGGAGTCCCTGATTTCTTCCTCCTCTTCAGAGTCACCTGATAGCGACATTCCTCGGAAGAGGAAAAGAGGACATAAAAAGAAGACAAAAAGTGCTAGCAGGTCAAAATCTGCCAAACACAGCTCACGTGGTAAGCACATATCCTGTTTTTGTATCTTATAATTCTGTTGATGTGTACTTAATATAACAAACCAAATATAGGTTATTGGTCTGCTTAACTAAAAGTGCTACTGGTATCGTCCCAAAAAAATAACATATCGGTTGACCTCTAGTGTTGATGCATTTATTGAGTTGAAGTGTAAATAGAAGGCAGTGGCTTTGGAAGCAAAACTGTTTCTTTCTTTTTATATTCAAAAAATTTTGCTAGCCGTTCAAGAGTAGCTCCTGGTGCCTTTAGTGTTACAAGCACCAATAACAATATTTGATGTTTGAGTGGTCTATGCATTGAAAATTTGATCTATTTGATACAAGTCTTGTTTTTTTGGGAGGTTTTTTTTGTTTGTTTGTTTTTTGTTTTGTTTTTGTCTTAAGAAGCTTTGATCTTTCTACAGCAACAACCCCAGATTATGTACTGAAGTGGTACAATAAAGTTTTTCGTGCCTTCAACAAAGAAGGGAGCATCAGTAAGGCATGCACCAAAGTTGGGGTTGACCGAAATACACTCGCATTAACAGCTGTTGTGGCTGAAATACAGCTTGTTGATCCAGAGTTTTACCAAAACATCCCAAAGTTCAGAGCTAAGGAGGAAAAATTCTTCGACTTTGCAAAGCGGTGCCTTCAGTCACTGACAGCAGACATCGGATCTGCCATAGAAAATGCCAAAAAAGAACGTAAACTACTACCAATAACATATAAGTTGAGATAGAGAGACACAAAACCTCCAAGCTGCTTATTTCATTATGTTTAGATGTTGGTTTAAGGTAAATTTTGTAATTCACGTCAGTTCACGTTGGATGTAATTCACATTTTTGGTTCCCAGTTTTGGTTGATGATATACAATTTAGTTGTACAAGCCTTTTTTTTTTTCTTTTTCTTATTTGATAATGTATAATGTATTTCATTTCTAACAATGTCAGTATGTTAAAAGCATATTTAGATTCACAATAGCAGAGTTTTTCTATTTCTCTTTTTTTTGTTTTTTTTTTTTTGTTTTTTTTTAGGCAGTCTAAAGGCCCCTATGCTGTTTTAATGGTAACCCAGCTGCAGGTATACTTCCTTCTGTACTTCTATACTGCAGGTATACTTCTAAAGTTTTACTTTAGAATCTGTTACACTGTTGTAGTGTTAATTTCGTCAGACGAGACGAGACGAAATATGTTCGTCAATGACCTTTTTTTTTCATGACTAAGACGAGACGATGACAAGACTGCACCACTGTCCAAAAACGCTGACTAAGACTAAATTAACATGCATTATTGTTGATGAAAAAAGACGAGACGAAAATGTTTTGTATAAAATAAAAACTAAGATAAAATCTCTCTTCATTTTCGTCTACAATCGGATCTGCTTTTTCATCAGTTGTTACGCCTTTAAAATATTCAGAACGAGTTCGCGGCTTTGCGCTGTTGCTCAAGTTAAGCCTCGTTGAAGCCTTGTTTACACTGCATGCGTCTCCGGCAAGGTGTTGTTCCGTCAACTGTCAACTCAAAGAAATTTCAAGTTTTTCTACTGCGAATCTCTTGTCGTCAGTTTCTAGTGATGTAAAATATGAGCGGGAGTTTACACAGGGTGATTATTTTGACTTTGTTTTGTATTTGAGCTGCGCGTCTTGGAGGTGAGGCGCCTATCTTTAGCGCGCGGTGCGGCTGGTGTAAACACAAGCATCGACTAGAGTGGCCGTGTATCAGCTCCGGTAGCCGCGTCGCAGCCGTAATGAGCCGCACACGCCGGCAGTGTAAACGAGGCTTTACAGGTTTTATACGCCTGTGGCTGCAACACGAAACTGCTGAACACACAACACCCAAAGCGAACACGAGTGACGAGCGACGACGACATACTAGCTTTTGAATTGTGTTGGTTAAAATAAAATACTCTTCAGAACAGGTTAATCATTTGTGAATGTGTCTCCTAAATCAGAAATTGAAAACCAGACACGTTTAACATTTGTATTAAACAAAAATCTTTCAACAAGTGTATTTTGTCAGGTAATTATGACATTTAACCAATGTTTGAGATATGTGAAACACTTTTTTTACTGAAATGTTTAATAATCTCAGTAATAATGTGTTATTTAAAAAAAAAAGACTACAATTTTTTGACTAAAACTAGACTAAAATTAAAAGACTTTTAGTCGACTAAAACTTGACTAAGATACCTTGAGTTTTCTTTTGACTAAAACTAGACTAAAATGACGAGACATTTAGTCGACTAAAACTTGACTAACAAAAAAAGATATGTGAATGACTAAATATGACTAAAACTAACAAGGACATTTGGCACAAGACTAAGACTAAGACTAAATTAAAAATAGGTGACGAAATTAACACTACACTGTTGAGTGTAATATGTTAATAAACATTGTTTAGATGTATTGCATTATTTTCTCATTTTTTGCAGTCCTCTATACTTTACATACTGTGAAACAATCAAGGTTTAGTACTTAGGCATTTAATTAACATGTAACGTTTCACAATGTAAGGGGGGAGTTCCTATGAAATTATCATGTAAGGACACTGATGGCACACAACAATGACCCTAACAATTAAACTTTATATTGAGTGGACAGTTCCTGCAGTGTTGCCATGTAAGTACACTGTTAATAAAGTGTGGCACAGAGGATTAGGTTTTACATATTACACAGTAAATTGACCATTTTACACTTTATATTGAGTGGACAGTTCCTGAGGATTTACCATGTAAGTACACCGTTATTAAAGTGTGGCACAGAGGATTAGGTTTTACATATTACATGGTAAATTGTGACCATTTCATACTTTATATTGAGTGGACAGTTCCTGAGGTGTTACCATGTAAGTACACTGTTATTAAAGTGTTGCAGATAGGTTTGTTTTACATATTACATGGTAAATTGTGACCATTTTACACTTTATATTAAGTGGACAGTTCCTGAGGATTTACCATGTAAGTACATTGTTATTAAAGTGTGGCACAGAGGATTAGGTTTTACATATTACATGGTAAATTGTGACCATTTTACACTTTATATTAAGTGGACAGTTCCTGAGGATTTACCATGTAAGTACACTGTTATTAAAGTGTGGCACAGAGGATTAGGTTTTACATATTACACAGTAAATTGTGACCATTTTACACTTTATATTAAGTGGACAGTTCCTGAGGATTTACCATGTAAGTACACTGGTATCACAAGGTGAAACTTTCTAATTCAGCATTAGCACTGCCAGTCTAATTTTAATTCAGTGTTCATAAATACATGGTATGTACATAGGAATCATCATGATTTCCATAAATTTTCAGGCTATTCCAAACTGGTAACTGCAGTATTGAAGTCTCCGTGTGGAAGTGTAAAAACTTGTGCAAGTACATATTGTTGTGTCAAAATGTAGTTACATAATTCTTGTTACACATGTGTACTTTCTGAAGTGAAAAAAAAGTGTTGTTACCAATGACCTGTTACACATTTGTGCTTACACATTCTATTCAGTGGGTTGTTACATGTGTGTAGTTACACCAGCATCAGAGCTGTAGATACTATGTACCAATGTGTACTTACACTGTGGTTACATGCTACGTACACATCTAGTTACCATGTAAGTTCACAGGTATAAGGGACACTTAATATAAAGTGGGACCCAAAATTTACTTGAAGCCTTTAACTACCGCTGTGTGTATGCAGTGTGAAGTGAGCTAAAACATTTTCCCTTAAGCCTGGGATACACTGCACGATTTTAGCAATCCTATAAGATCATTACAAATCACACTGTGTGACATGGATGTATTAAACTTGGGTACGACATGCATGTGGACTGTACGATGATGACACCTATTGACTCGTAGGCTACGATGCAAGTTTCTACAGAAGAATAAAACGTCATCAGCATGCGCTAGTGGTAAACAAAAAGACCGTTATGAATCACACTTTGGCAGTTGTAGTTTTATGTGTGCTAAAAAAAAGGAAGTGCCGAAAGAAGAAGGGAAAAGAGCTTGAGGTAAGCAATTTTAAGTTTTAGCGCCATGTCGCATTGATTTAATGTCGCATTTTTATTGGCTGGTCAGTAGACGTAGGTCGTAGCAGCAAACACACTGTGTGTTGATCATGCTGAATTTCTGATACTGTCAGAAAATGATTGTAGGCTATCTTTGGTCGCAAGACCAGGAAAACCAAGACCAGGAAGTCTTAGGACCTCTCTCACTGTACGACATAGGACCACCGATAAAGAGCCACGATCACAGAAAATGCCATGATTGTTTCACGATGGCAAACTTTCGTCTGGGACAGCCAAAAATCGTGCAGTGTAACCTGGGCTTTAGTCCCATTCCTGGTTTATTATTTCTCACTTTCTCTTTCCTTACCTTGAATTCTTCTAAGCTAATTTCACATTCACCTTTTTAGATGTATTCCTTCCTGAACCCTGTTCATCTAAATTTGCATTACTCTAATTGAATCAAAATTTAATTACAAGTAAACTGCTTAGCTAGAGAATAATTCCTGTAGTCAGTCAGTTATTCATTTGTTTGTTCTTTCACCTATTTTATTTATTTACATGTACCCCTATTTTCTAGTGAGGTATTTGTTTGCCCACAGAGCCCAAAAGGAACCAGTGACATTTTTTATTTGTGATTCTGTTTATACCCAACAAGTGCACTAAGTTCTATGACCCTGCGACTCAAGTATTCTCAGTGATTACTAGGGCATAACTATAGTTCTTTGCACCGGCTATAAACATGATCTGAATAGGAAAGCTGTTCTTTTTCCTTTTCCTCCTCTTCTTCACTTCGTAAGGGATCTAGACTGTTGCGAGCCATCAGGAGATTCTGATAAATAATTTGACCATAAGAACCATCTTAAGTCATTTATTAAATCTTGACTTACACCTTTCAGAAACATTCTCAGAACCAAACAAATCTTAGCATCCTAGCATCCACAGCTAAGATATTAAATCTAAGTAATCATGAAGACACACTTCAATAACAAGTAATGCCCAAAACATCAAGCTGTATGTTATATCCCTAGCTGACCCATTAAACCTTTAGCTATGAACTCGTTAGGGTCATGCATTGGTCTCTCACCCTTACTCTCAACAGTAACTGTGCCAAAATGCTGCAGATGCTCAGCTTAACCTCCCAGATGGGAGACCTAAAGGACTGAATATCCATTGCGAGGAACACTGTTCCACCCAGGGCTGCTGACAACCTACCACACCAGAGCCAAGCGCAACTGGACAATGAGAGAAGAGGACCAATGACACATGGCCCAAGCCTGAGTTACAGTCACACAGAGTTGACCAAGGTTATCATCTCCATAGTCCTGCCTCATGGATCTGAAACAGAAGGTGAACAACCTCACACATGTGCTCAAAGCCTCACAAACCAGCTAAAGACTGAGACTCAACTGGAATCAAAAGACTTCAAAAGACTCATCCCAGGTACCAGCCAAGAAAATGGGAGAAGCAATGAAGACATCAAACACCACAGGGTGCTCCACAGCCGTCTACAACAACATCCTCCTCCAAACCTTTCACACAGGTTCCAAACGGAGGCTGTACAAAGACAACCAGACACGCCTACAGCTGGATACGCCTACAGGGGCTGCTGGCTCCAGCAAAACAGCTCCCTTAACAGGATTCACCAAAGGAGTACTGCAAAGGACAGGCTTCTGACTCCTTGCCCAACAGAGCTCAAGCAAGGTCAAGTTGGCACTGCCACAAAAGCAGAGAAACACTCCAACCTCCAAACTTCTTGTGACTTCTTGTTAGTCCTGTAGCGAGGTCTGTCCCTTGTTTCAGATGCGTCACTTTGTGCATTGTCTATATTGGTTTGATATTACTCTCAGTCTGGCTCGAATGACCACATTTTGTAGTTAAGTCTCACTGCAAAATCAGTTACACTGGTTGAGGTGACCAAATGTGGAACGGATTCCAGTCAGAAAATCAGTGATTGGAGGAGAGATTCTCCATAAAGATGCATTTATTGAACAGTTTTTTCTGTTGTCATCTACACAAATAAATTAATTATGGTAACTCTCAGAATAGGTACTTATTTAACACGGTACTGTAACAACATAATTACAGTAACGCTTTATTTTAGGGTCTTTTAACTAGTTGCTTATTAGCATGCATATCACTAGAATATTGGCTATTTATTAGTATTTATTAAGCACATATTAATGCCTTATTCTGCATGACCTTATTCTACATTCTTAATCCTACCCAATTCCTAAACTTAACAACTAACTTACTAACTATTGATAAGCAGTAAATTAGGAGTTTATTAAGGGAAAAGTCGTAGTTAATATTTTGTGTTCCTTATACTAAAGCGTTACCATAATTACAAACAATATCCTATGAAGAAGTGTTACATCAACATCACTTGCAATAATATCAACAACATATGCACAATAGACACAGATTAGACTATCAAGTCTGTATCCTCAACAACATAAATATTGAAAGGATGGATTTTACCAAGACTGAATTCAAGTTTCCTATCCTGTAATAAAACAATAAAACTCTCTAATCTGAAGAGAGGATCTGCGAGAAAGAGCACAGTGACATCAATGTAAATACTTTTGGTGCGACTGATAAGATGTTTCACTCCCACATCCATAGAACAGACAAGAATAAATAAAACAAAACCTGTTCTCCTGGTGTGGGAGATGCCCCAATAAAGATCCTTATTTACCATTTGTTTTGATCCCCAAAACCAGGCATGTGACCCTTTGGGGCATGAGAAAAGGTCCAGCAAAAGCTGCATAAATATTTGGGTGCTAAATATTTACAGTCCTTTTGTTAAGACTTGGGGTATTAAAGGGATTTGGCAAAACACTCATGGAAGCATCTGCATTCAGAACTTCCCGCACAATTGCTGTGTGTATCTCTCTATTTGCCAGGTATGCTGACTCTTTGAAATTCTTTTTAATGTTATGTTTTGAATTGTACTTTGTATTTTATGCTGATCAGTTGTGTGATGTATTCTCTTTAATTATTTTAATTGATGTTTAATCCTGCCTAGCTAAACAATAAATATTATTCTTGATTTATTCTGCATTATTCTTAATTCGTTATTTCTAGTACATCAAAGCGAAGGTATTACGCCAAATCTGTGTTCAGGATTGATCATACGGAAGGTTTAATAGGTGGAGCATAGAGCATATCAATTAAGTCCATTTCGATTTCTGACTATCACTGCCTTAAAAAAGTTGCAGTTTTCGTAAATATATAAAAACTATGCTTTTTTTGTTATGAGTAAGCAGAGCACGACCAACTTAAAGATAGATATTTGCCCTGCATCCATTGTTTAAGGTCAGAACTGATGAGTTTGTGTCCGAGAAGAGCACTCAGTCGGCTGAAGTGACTTTTCTAAAGCAATACCAGGACTGCAGTGAACAAATAATTGAAAGTATAAGATAATCAGAAAAATCTAAGATCCAAATTAAAGCACAACTAATCTCATGATCAGCTATTATATTGGAAAGATCGTAAAATTAGAGGTTGTCTAAAATTGGAATCAGATTAAAATGATTCATGAAGTCAAAATTAAATTAGAAATAAAAATTTTATTAAATTAAGATGATTTTTACAGAAGTGCCAGAGGACGTACACGCAAAATAACTTCAACCAGACCACTAAATGCCATCGTTGGGCTAGTGGGTGGAACTTACAATATCAATGCAAAATACAATAATGCAGTAATATAATGAAACAAACATAAAATAAACCCCCCATTAAGCCCCTCATATCTTCTGACCCTAGCGACACCCCTGGCAGAAACACTGACGACCTGTGAGAAGTCGCCCATTCATGTGCGTCCAAACGCACAAAAAAAAAAAAAAAGTCAGAGGCCACTAATCAGTGCTAATGATAATAGACATCAAAGCACTGATGAGCTCACTTGGCACTGAATTAATTAGGTCCTTATATTAACCAGGAGATTCCATCAGCATGATTGGCCCAAACAAGCTCACGGATGAATCTCAATCCATACAAAAGCATTCAAAGGTGACAGAGTCTCAGCATCAACATGTGGCTTGCTGCTCATTTTAGTAATTTTTTGTCAGGTCTTTGTTTCAGAAGCTAATGTGGGTCGGCTGCTTCAAAGACATGGTAATGGGCCACGCGCTGATGTCAAGAGACCAATTACACTCACGAGCGGCTCCTCTGATTCACAGAGAAACAGATCAGTCTGAACGCGGCTGAGACCGAAAGTGAAGAAGCACGTTCTGTGGATGATACTCACTGGAACACTCAATATTCCCACAGATGGACAAAAAGAGCAAAAGAGAGAGACTAAGTTGTACACTCATTTTTTTCATTCACAGTCTTAAACAGTATGTACAGTTTTATGCAGAAATTTTAGACACCCCATCTGAGGCTGCATGATAATTTGCTGTCTTTTTAAGAAAAGATCATAGTGATATGTACGGAAGACCTGAACCGCATGGTGAAAAAAAAAAAAAAAAAAAACTTGGTAGGGAGAAAAAAAAAAATCGAAATGTTATCTCGTTATTTCAACATAATAAGTCGTTATAGCGACATAATATCTCGTTATTTCAACATAATAAGTCGTTATAACGACATAATATCTCGTTATTTCAAGATATTAAGTCGTTAAAACGACATAATATCTCGTTATTTCAACATAATAAGTCGTTATAACGACATAATATCCTGTTATTTCAAGATATTAAGTCGTTAAAACGACATAATATGTCGTTATTTCAACATAATAAGTCGTTATAACAACATAATATCTCGTTATTTCAAGATATGAAGTCGTTATAACGACATAATATCCTGTTATTTCAAGATATTAAGTCGTTAAAACGACATATGTCGTTATTTCAACATAATAAGTCGTTATAACAACATAATATCTCGTTATTTCAAGATATGAAGTCGTTATAACGACATAATATCTCGTTATTTCAAGATATTAAGTCGTTAAAACGACATATCTCGTTATTTCAACATAATAAGTCGTTATAACGACATAATATCTCGTTATTTCAAGATATTAAGTCGTTATAACGACATATTATCTCGTTATTTCAACATAATAAGTCGTTATAACGACATAATATCTCGTTATTTCAACATATTAAGTCGTTATTTCAGCATAATAACTCTTCATTATCTATCAAGTTTGATAAAGGAGGTGTTAACGTCCCCAGTGGCGCAACGCTAAAGTATTGGACCGCCAGTCTAGCTTTTACTGCGATTGCCGCGGTTTCGAATCCGCCTTTTGTCGAGTTCGTTCTTCTCTAGTTTCACATCACATATCAAAAAAGGCATTTATTTTCAATAGAAATTAAAACAATGTTATAAAAGTGCAAATAACCTGCCTAACGAGTGTTTAATAACATTAAACGTATTTATTGGGCAGGGTTAGCAGCATGTTCGATATTACACACTAGAGGGCAGAATAAGACAGGGAATCAATTAAAGAATGCAATAGTTATGTTGAACTACTGTTACAATTTGGTGCTCCAAAATCCCAGAGGTTTATCATGGGAATTTGCGTTCATCCCAGGCTAACCTTTATTGAGGTTAAATTTATTAGACCATAGTAAATAAAACAATTTACAGTGCAAATGTCAGGGGTGTCAAACTTACAGCCCGGTGTCCAATCTGATTTGAACTATAATAAAACATAGAGATGCACTAGTCCAGGGGCCAAAAATGTTTTTAAGCGGGGTTTTTTTTTTATTATTATTCTGGGCTTGCAAACAAACTGCTTTGTAATATTTTCCCAAAATTTCATCTGTGTATTTACAAAGTATGTAAGCATGTATGTAATTTAAATTAAAAACAACTGCTCATGCTCATGTGCATAACATCTTTGACTATGATAAAAATGCCTCTAATATCCAAATGCCAGTGTTTGCCTCAAATATCAAAGATATATTTGTTTAAGGCCAGTTTGGCCTGTGAAAAAATAAACAACAAATAAATTTGCTTTAAAAAAAATCTGCAACCAGTATCAGAATCAGACGTTTTGCTTCTTATAAAAATGGTAATGGCCATGGTAAATCAAAATAGTAAATAATCATAAAAATCGAATAGTCTTTTCACTGTAAAAAAACAAAAAAATCAATGCAGTTTTCTTGCAAATTAATTTGTTGTTCATATGTTTAATATTAATGCAACTATCTGCGCATAAGGTTATTATAAGAAGAAGGTAATTCGGCCCGCATATGGTTCATTTCTTTCCAGTCCGACCCCCAAACTAAAATGAGTTTGACACCCCTACTGTAGATGCTATTTACACTAAGTGAAAATAACGATACATCCTATTTATACTAAATGACAATAGCAGCATTTTCACAATATGCTATTTATACTAGGTGAAATAGCGATATATTCTATTGACACCATGTAAAAGCCTATCAGTTCTTTGCAAGAAGTGTAAATAGTATTTAGATGCTGTAGGCTAGTATTGGCAGATACGTACTATTTGTACCTCAGTATTTTTGTACAGGATGCAATAATATCTTATAGAGTGATTATATTTATTAAAATTATTAAATGGATGCTGCATTATTGGGAGAATAAAACCCCTCCACTTTCCACCAACCCCATACTCAATGAACACTTTTAATATTATTAAACACTTGTTCACATTTTATTTTCACTTTTTGAACATTATTTTCATTTTATTGAAAATGTATATTATGAGAAAATAGGAGTGAGCTCTATTATTGGGTGAGCTCGGCAAAATGCTGATTCGACCCCGCAGCGACCGCTGTAAAAGCCAAAATCTGAAACCACATGTTATTGTTACGCCACTGAATACATTAAATTACAACTGTCCCTTTTTAAACTTGAGTGGCCCAACCAGACACTGGAGCTATACTGTAAAGAGTGTTTGTCAACAAGGGACGCTATTTGCACTTACTGTAAATAGATACTCCGTGTCCTATTATTTCAATATATTAGCACCTATTTTGATTTCTATATCTTTAGAAAATATTACAAAGCAGTTTGTTTGCAAGCTCAGAATAATAATTAAAAAAAAAACCCGCTTAAAAACGTTTTTGGCCCCTGGACTAGTGCATCTCTATGTTTTATTATAGTTCAAATCAGATTGGACACCGGGCTGTAAGTTTGACACCCCTGACATTTGCACTGTAAATTGTTTTATTTACTATGGTCTAATAAATTTAACCTCAATAAAGGTTAGCCTGGGATGAACGCAAATTCCCATGATAAACCTCTGGGATTTTGGAGCACCAAATTGTAACAGTAGTTCAACATAACTATTGCATTCTTTAATTGATTCCCTGTCTTATTCTGCCCTCTAGTGTGTAATATCGAACATGCTGCTAACCCTGCCCAATAAATACGTTTAATGTTATTAAACACTCGTTAGGCAGGTTATTTGCACTTTTATAACATTGTTTTAATTTCTATTGAAAATAAATGCCTTTTTTGATATGTGATGTGAAACTAGAGAAGAATGAACTCGGCAAAAGGCGGATTCGAAACCGCGGCGATCGCAGTAAAAGCTAGACTGGCGGTCCAATACTTTAGCGTTGCGCCACTGGGGACGTTAGTAAGTACACCTCCTTTATCATACTTGATAGATAATGAAGAGTTATTATGTTGAAATAACGACTTATGTTGAAATAACGAGATATTATGTCGTTATAACGACTTATTATGTTGAAATAACGAGATAATATGTCGTTATAATGACTTAATATCTTGAAATAACGAGATATTATGTCATTATAACGACTTATTGTGTTGAAATAACGAGATATTATGTCGTTTTAACGACTTAATATCTTGAAATAACGAGATATTATGTCGTTATAACGACTTATTATGTTGAAATAACGAGATATTATGTAGTTTTAACGACTTAATATCTTGAAATAACGAGATATTATGTCGTTATAACGACTTATTATGTTGAAATAATGAGATATTATGTCGTTATAACGACTTATTATGTTGAAATAACGAGATAACTTTTCTTTTTTTTTTTCTCCCTACCAAGTTTTTTTTTTTTTTTTTTTTTTTTTTTTAACCATGCGGTTCAGGGCTTCCGTAGATATGCCATTCAGTTTTTAGAAAATGCTGGATAATGTGATGTTTTTCAGACAAAAACTCTTAGTGTAGCAGTATTGAATTTTATGAAATAAATTCAAATGTAAAAAAGAAAAAAATATGCTGAGCAAAAGTTTGGCCACTTAACTAACAATAAGAACAGACAGAAGACTGGACCAACACTGCTGAACACCAGTATGAGCACCCCGGATCCATTTCAAGAGCTCGTGGATGTATTACACCGACCACTCTCCACCACTCCTCTCGCATCTTCACCAGCGAGCACTTCCGCAAACATCAGCATCGCTCCTTCACCACCTGCCGTTGCCAGTCCCATGGCTAAACCGGCACCCTTCTCTGGTGATCTGCATTGATCTGCTTCTGGGTGAGCCAGTGCCCCGTGGAAAGATATACTCACTTTCCATCCTGGAGGACAAGGCCATGGAGGAATACATCCAAGAGGTTCTTTCACAGGGTTACATCCGCCCGTCTACTTCCCCTGCTGCTTCCAGCTTCTTGGCAAAAAAAGATGGTGGCTTGCGGCCCTGCATTGATTACAGAGCACTTAATAAGATAACAGTTAAGTTCCGTTACCCAGTTCCTCTCATCCCATCTGCACTGGAACATCTCCGAGGTGCCACAGTCTTCACCAAGTTGGACCTCCGCAGCGCATACAACCTCATCCAGATACATGAGGGTGACAAGTGGAAGACCGGATTCGTGACCCCTACTGGCCACTACGAATACCTTGTCATGCCGTATGGACTTGTCAACGCCCCCTCCGTATTCCAGGATTTCATCCATGAGGTGCTCCAGCAGTTTCTCCACAAGTCAGTCCTGGTTTACATCGATGATATCCTGATTTACTCCCGGAGCATGGCTGACCATCGCCACCACGTTTCAGAGGTCCTGAAACTCCTGAGGGAGTTCCACCTGTTCCTCAAGACAGAGAAATGTACCTTCCACCAGCCCTCAGTGCAGTTCCTTGGTTACTACATCGACAGCAGTGGCATCTGGATGGATGAGAGGAAGGTGGCTGCTATAAAGGACTGGCCCATTCCCACAACAATCAAAGAAATCCAGAGATTCCTAGGATTCACAAATCTCTATCGATGCTTCATCCAAGGATACAGTATCATTTCCACTCCACTCACCAACCTCCTGCGCAGTAAGCCCAAGTCTCTGTCCTGGGACCCAGCCACAACCCAAGCCTTTGAGAAGCTTTCACCACCACTCCCCCCCAGTTCGACGCCTTGACCACTGGAGTGGAAGCGGTCTTATCACAGCAGCAGGGGAACCCAAGTAGACTCCACCCATGTGCCGCCTTCTCCCACAAACTCAACCCGGCAGAGATCAACTATGACATCGGCAACAGGGAGCTTCTCGCCATCAAGCTGGCCCTTGAAGAGTGGAGGCATTGGCTCAAAGGAGCCAAACACCTATTTGTTGTCTTAACTGACCACAAGAACCTGGAATATCTTTGTGACGCAAAATGACTAAACCCACGCTAAGCACGATAGGCCCTGTTTTTTACCCGTTTTGATTATACCATTTCCTATTGTCCTGGGTTGAAGAATGTAAAGGCAGATGCCTTATCCCGTATCCACAGCACCGAAGAAAGCTCCGGAGCTCCAGAGCTCCTGAACCCATCCTGGCCAAGAAGCTCTTTGTCAATCCCATTGTCTCGTCTGAAGAGACCCTGCCTGAGTCCAATGCCTCCACCAACACTCTGATGGGTTGCCCCCCAGGTTTGCTCTACATCACCCGGACACAGCACACTCCCCTCATCCACGCATCTCACACGTCACTGGGCACTGGCCACCCTGGGGTCAATGAAACCCTCTGCTTGCTAAAAGAGCGCTTCTGGTGACCGAACATGGCATTGGATGTCAGAAGGTATGCAGGGATGCAAGGAATGCACCATCTCAAAGAGTCCACGGCATCTTCCCTCTGGAAAACTCCATCCTCTGTCTGTTCCCAACCGACCCTGGTCACACCTAGGAGCGGATTTTATCACTGACTTTCCTGCCTTAGATAATTGCACCTGCATTCTGGTGGTTATAGACAGATTTTCCAAGTCATGTTGTCTGATTCCCTTGAGGGGACTGCCCACAGCCATGGAGACTGCTGAACTTCTGTTCAATTATGTGTTCAGATATTATGGAATTCCTGAGGACATCGTATCGGATAGAGGCCCGCAATTCGTCTCCATGGTATGGAAAGCCTTCTTCTCGCTCCTAGGTGTGACCATCAGCCTCTCCTCGGAATACCATCCGCAGACGAATGGGCAGACGGAGCGGAAGATTCAAGAGATCAGCCGCTTCCTTCGTACCTTCTGTCACGGACACCAGGACTCTTGGAACCAGTTCCTGGGTTGGGCCAAGTACGCCCAGAACTCTCTGTGACAGCCCTCCACTGGACTCACCCCTTTTCAGTGCGTACTCGGCTACCAACCCCCACTGTTCCCCTGGTCAGGGGAGCCCTCCGACGTACTAGCGGTAAACTACTGGTTCAGAGAGAGTGAGAGGGTCTGGGATTCACACCACCAGCTACAATGGGCCCTACTCAGGAGCAGGATGACAGTCGACCTTCAGCTCTCCAAAGCTCCAGCTTACCAACCGAGGGAGAAGGTCTGGCTGTCCACGAGGGACATCCGACTGCACCTGCCCTGCTAGAAACTGAGTCCCAGGTTCATTGGCCATCGTCTGGCAGATCAACCCCGTCACCTACCAGCTCCAACTTCCACCTGAGTATAGAATTCACTCCACTTTCCACAGAGCCTGGCACAGCCGAGGACTTTGAAGGGTGGAAATGCAGACCAGGGGAATGTTTGCAGCGATTAAACACTTTAACCCTTTCAATCGTGAGTTTAAAATATTCTAACTGTCCCCCCAGAGTGAGTTTTTTTAAGGCGACCGTTATTTTAGAACGTTCGCCTTTAATGTTTCCATAGCGACGCGTCTTGCGTGCCATGAGCGCTGAATGCAGCAACAATAACACTGTATGACAGATGGATCGCTATTATTTAGTTTTTCCTTTTTTAT